>NW_008795924.1:873156-989590 GCF_000699145.1 Aptenodytes forsteri
CCAAGCCCCAAAACCCCCACTTGTCCGACTGCTTGGGACTTTTCCCTTTTTTTTTTTTTTAATTGCACAATATCAAGTTTCCTGCTCCCTTTCCCATCCTGTGTCAGCCCAAGCCGCTCTTCCCAGCTGGGCTGTGCTGGGAAGTGGCAGCTCTCCCAGCTCTTCGGGAATCCGGGTGGTGATGCTGGAGGGATGGAGGGATGCTCCCTTTGTTGCAGGGGCTTTGCCTTCGCCTGGCAGCGATCTCCCTGCTTCCACCGCTGGGTGGAACAGGCAGCCCAGTTTTACCACAGCCTTGCCGTGGAGGAGAAGCATTTGAATCACTGCACCTCAAAAAAAAAAAAAAAGAAAGAAAAAGAAAAAAGTGCGATTTTTCTTAAATTATGCCTTAATGAAGGCATCCATTAACCCCTGTAATAATTTTGCAAGGCAAATGTCCAGGAAAACCTTGTTAAATTTTTTTCCTAATGAGTGTGATGGGTTTTAATGGAAATCTTAATTAGACATTATTAGCCAAAATGTTCCTCTGGTGGATTCGGGCCCTTTTCTCTCCCCCGGTGCAGGGATGGGAAGGACCGTGCGTCCTGGCTGCTGCCGGCGGGGAGGCTCAGGCACCACTGTCCGGCTCTGTCCCCCAAATCCTGAGAGGGGTCTGCAAGGTACAGGGTCATACCTGCCATCCAGCCCCCTCCAAAGGAAAAATGAAGGAGAAACCTGGAAAATGCCCCGGAAGGTGTGAGTGGAGGCTGGGCGAGCATCGCAGGGCTGGGCTGCCCCAGCCGGACCGTCGCAGCACGTGGCCTCGGAGGGATAAGGGAACGGCTTCTGAGCTCTGATGTATGGCTTTATTTTTCTGCAGATCATTTTTTTTTTCCTCCTCAAATTGTACCACGGGCCATTTATGTATTACACCCCCACCAGAACTTTTGTGTTATATTGATTTCAGTCTTAAAAGAGGAAGAAAAATCCCCTGTTGAATTTTTTTTTCCCCCCAAGGGTCTTTTCATGAGCCTGCTTACAAATGGGGGCATAAATCTGCTTCCATAACCTTGGCTTGTTAATGGTCCATCTAGGAAACTTTCTGTGGTAGCTGAAATGCTTGGGGGAGCTCATCTTTTTTGGAGATATTGGGGTGCAAGGCTCCGTGTGCGCTTGCAGGGGCTGCTGTGGGCACGGATCTGTGAGCATCCCTGTGACGGCAGGGCTGCAAAACCCACCCGGCTTTCCTAACCTCATCCGCTTACACCAGCCCAGGAGACCCGGCTCCCACCCCGCCACCATCATGTTGAAGGCCCTTTGCTCTCTGGCTGGAGCGGGGATTGTTCTCCTGGACAATGGGAAAGCCGTGAGGAAGCGCAGAATCCGGCCTGCGTCCGGCGCCCGCATTGTTCCCACCCTTGTTTGCAAACGGCCAGCACCTGGCAAACCCAGTGATTCAGCCTGGGGAGTTTTAAACCCTTTCTAGAACTTCTTCCTTTTTGTTTTTAAAGTCACGAGAGAGCTCTTTTGGGAACGGCTCCAGCCGGTGCCGTTCTGCTGCTGTTTGCTCACAAGGGTTGGGGATCTCACCCATGGTTGGGGCTGCACTGTACAGCCCATGGTGAGCTCTTCAGGAGCCAGCATCTCTCCCAGCTGACTAGTAATAATAATAAAAACAAGAATTTTTTTTTTTTTTTACCCTAGCTGGCTAGTAATAATAATAATAATTAAAAAAGGAGGGTCTTTTTACCTCAGCTGGCTCGTAATAATAATTTAAAAAAGAAGTTGTTCCCTGCCCCCCGAAGCCATGAAATAACTCATTGGCACTCCCTTGTGCAGGGCATCGTTTGGGAGCCATGCCCTGGGGTTGCAGTCGGGCTTTGCAGGTCTCCTGCAACCTCTGCTTTGGGAAACAGGCCTTCACTGATGACTTTTTAGTGAATGGCATAAATGCAAGCCCTGAAAAAGCCATGGGCTAGGTGGAGTGAGTCATGCTGCTGCACCTTGCCCTGCTTTCCCCTGGCCGTCAGAGGAGTTTTGCATGGGTTGGACTTGCCAGTCGGGACCTGGGGCACCACGGGACTGTGCAGAGGAAGGATGGAGCCCACCAGGGTGAGGGGAAAAAGAAAACTAATCAGTGCAGATTACTGAGGTTTTAATTTTCCACCCTCTCCAAACCCCTGTGTCTGCTACCCGGGCCATTCTGCACCCAGACGGTGACAAATGGAGCGGTGCCGTGGGTGTTAGCTCCAAGTGTGTTAAAAGTGGTCGTTTGTCACGCCTGGTGTCTTGTATCTCAGAGGATGCGTCAAGAGCAGGAGCGCAGTGATTAAATCAAAGCATCGCTCGCGCACTTAAGCAAAGCTTTGGAGGAGGGCTGAGGAGCCATGGGAAAATCCATCCATCTTCAGCCAGTGCAGCAGACTCACAGCTAAGAAATGATCCACGCCTTGTCTATCGGAGCATCAAACCAGACTAAATATCCAGTGTGAGCACCTCAAATCAAGATGTGCAAATCCACACGAAGAGGGAATTGATGTTCCCCTACCCTGGACTCCCAGGGGAGCCTCACCCAACAAGCAGCAACCAAGAAAATGTAATTCATGGCATGGGGTGGAACTGCATGACTTAGTTTTCATGTTAAGCCCAGGACTCACCTGCTTGTATGGTATTTATTGTATGAAATGGCTTTTATGAAGGAGAGAGCTGTGGGCTGGGGGTAGGAGCTAGTCACCTCGGTGCTCTCGGTTTGGCTGCATCCTGCACGGTCATTGCTGACCTCCCGGCGGCAGCATCCCCATGAGCAGGGAGTGATGCCTGGGCTAATGCCATTCTCGTCTCATCTCTTCTCTCCCTGGAGCCTCTCTGGGATGATGCTCCTGTCGGTGTGGGCAGAGCTTTGCCATCTCCTTGCTTTTCTTGGCGAGAGCGGCAGAGCCCGGGGCACAGGGCTGTGTGCCATGCCAGAGGTGGAGGGCTCTGACCTCAGGTCTGGTTTCTGGGCTTTGCTGACTAAAACTCGTCCGTAAAAGCAGAGGCATCCTGGGGAACTGATATACAAGGGGAATTAGGAATTGAATTTGTGCCCTAGCTTGGCTGGCTTTGCTCTGCTAGGTCTGTGGCCTGGAGGGTAAATTGCCTGTAAGGTGAGACTTGATATCAACTTATTTTGATCTGATTTTTTTATTTTTTACTATATTATAGTACCTATCTGCATCCAGGCGTGATGTCACTGAGGGGCTTAAAACCGATTGCTCGATAAACCTGCCCTGGACGTAGTTTTGGGATGGGTTGAGGCACACTGGCATGCGTGTCCCCTCCGTGGCACAGAGGGAGCTGGTCACCCTCCTCGGGGGCAGGGATTACTATGATGCTTGTGGGTTTTGCTCTGCTGCAAAATGGGGACTCTGTTTGGAAGCTTGAAATGGCAAAAAGGTTCTCTGGCTGGCTGGCTGCTGCTGGGGACTGCCATCTTCTGGCTAAACCCAAATCTCCTAGTTCTGCCACGGGCATCTGTTTCAGCATGCCGGGCCAGCGCTCACAGTGGGATGGCAGTGCTGGGACAAGGGCAACAGGGTGAGACCTGGAGCTATCACAGACCTCCTGCCTCCACATCCAATCTGCTCGTGAGCTCTTAATCATGTATTATTATTTAAGACAACTTATTCTTAGAGAGCCCAAGGTGCAAATTATGTTTCACAGCTAAGAAAAGCTCCCAGAGCTGCCTACGTACAGTAAACCTCTGCAATCTCGGGTGGCTTTGACTTACGTGTAACAGATGTTAAGGATGGAGGAGACTACTTTTTTTTGCCCACTTGTTGCTACCACCGGTGTGGGACACGGGTGGGGATTTCAGCAGGGAGAAGCTGGCTGCGCTCAGAGGTGGGGTTAGTGGGTGCTGTCCCACCCTGCAGCCTTGGGCACCTCCCCTGTCCCTGGTGGTGGCACCAACACAGACAGTGCCAGCGTGTTCATGCTGTTTGCAGAAGGTCCTTTCCCTGGCTGGAAGCTTTTGAGCAGGTTGCCTGCCTCCCTGCTGCAGCATGGGGATGAGCCGGTGCAGGAATCATAGAATCATGGAATGATTAGGGTTGGAAGGGGCCTTCAAAGATCATCCTGTCCAACCCCCCTGCTGTGGGCAGGGAGATCTTTCACTAGGTCAGGTTGCTCAAAGCCCTGAACAACTTGACCTTGAGCACTTCCAGTGATGGGCCATCTACAACTTCTCTGGGCAAGCTGTTCCAGTGTCTCATCACCCTCATCATAAAAAAAGTTCCTCCTTATGTTCAACCTAAACCTGCCATCTTTCAGTTTAAAACCATTCCCCTTGTCCTGTCACTATAGGCCTTGGTAAAAAGTCTTTCTCAGTCTTTCTTATAAGCCCCCTTTAAGTACTGAAAGGCCACAGTAAGGTCTCCCTGGAGCCTTCTCTTCTCCAGGCTGAACAACCCCAACTCTCTCAGCCTTTCTCCGTACCAGAGGTGTTCCAGCGTTCTGACCATTTTCATGGCGCTCCTCTGGACCCACTCCAACAGGTCCATGTTTTTCCTGTGCTGAGGGCTCCAGAGCTGGATGCAGTACTCCAGGTAGGGTCTCACCAGTGTGGAGTAGAGAGGCAGAATCACCTCCCTCAACCTGCTGGCTACACTTCTTGTGATGCAGCCCAGGATACGCTTGGCTTTCTGGGCTGCAAGCGCACGTTGCTGGCTCATGTCCAATTTGTTACCCGCCAGTCCACTGAGTCCTTCTCGGCAGGGCTGCTCTCAATCCATCCATCCCCCAGCCTGTATTGATACTGGAGATTGCTCTGACCCAGGTGCAGGACCTTGCACTTGTCTGTGTTGAACTTCATGAGGTTCATGTGGGCTCGCTCCTCAAGCCTGTCAAGGCCCCTCTGGATGGCATCCCTTCCCTCTAGTAAATCAGCTGCTCCACTCAGCTTGGTGTCATCTGCATACTTGCTGAGGGTGCACTCAATCCCACTGTCTGTGTCATTGAGGAAGATATTAAATAGTACTGGTCCCAGTATGGACCCTTGAGGGACACCACTCACTACTATTTTCCACTTGGACATTGAGCCATTGGAATGCTGCCTGCTCCAGCTCCATCTCACTTGTCAGTGAGCTGTGGAGGATGACCTACCATAGCTTTCCACCCTTGTGCTTCAGCCTGGAAACTGCTTCAAGCTGCTCCTTGCTCCGTCCAGCAACACTTGCAACCAGCAACGACCTGATGGTAACTATATTGATGTTGAGTTACATCAGCGTAATTAAGAATTACCATAACCTGTTGTCTGCTTTGAACTCTCCTTTGAACTTGTAGGCTGGGGTCTCAAGTTGGTTTGTGCTGCTCAAGCCCCAGTGGCTGCTGAGGTGGGTCCGGTGCGTGGGGTCTCCCAAGACACCAGCTGTGTGTGTCTTGTATTCAAGACAAGACACCAGCTGTGTGTATTCATTCCACCTCCACTGTGGAATGAATATCTTCTCCACCTCCTCCCTTTGCCCTTGATCCGCAAGCCTGGCTCTGCCCTTGGGACCGAGCATCTTTTGCAAGCCAGCCTCATGCAGGGAGGAGAGAGCGGAAATTTGGCCCCAACCAAATTTTCCATTGGTGGGTGCAGGAGAACCTCAAAGGGTGAGGGATGTAGAAGGGGATCCAACTGTTCCATCTTCCTCACGGTCTCCTATCCTCTGCCCCTGGCACTGCAGTGATGCACTGCCTAAGGAGTCCGTCTGTTATTTTCACTTTTTCATCTTTCCCCGCTTCCTATTTCTATCTGGTAGTGAAGCCCAAGTGCCACGAGAAAGCATTTTTTTTCCAAGATTTCTTTTGTAGCGAATGCTATCGGCCGTCGTGGTGCCCAGTGGCAGCTGGGCTTGGCTGCCGGGGGGTTGGGATGCTCCTGGGACCAGCTCTCCTGCCAGCTGGAGTGGGGTCGGGAAGAGTTTTTAAGCTCAGCCATATGCGGAGAGAGGGAAATTGGGAAGGAAAGTCAAAATTTCCATGGTCCCCTGTGCTTTCTCATGCTGTTGTACTGGGGGTGTTGGAAAGTTGGGCAGCACTGGGATGAAGGCAGTGAGGTGGGGACTCAGCCAGCAGCTTATTGGGAAAAGGTGCTTGGAAGTGAGCACCTGGTTTAGGCAGGGAAAATTTTAAGAATAGAGTGGAGAGGGAGAGTGTGGATGGGGAAAAATAAGTAAGTGGAAGGGAGACGGGTAAAACTTTCAGAAATTGCTTTTTAGGCATTTTCTGGCTCCAGGAGAGTAGGGCTGATAAGAGCCGCTCGGCAGGATCAGGTCAAGTCAATGGCAGTGGCCACTGTTTAACTGCTTAGGGTAGGAAAGGAGGTGTTATTAAAAGAGAGAGAAATCATACAAAATATATATGTGATGCTCGTGTATAATAGTAAATTGCACCTGGCTGCAAGAAATACGGCTTGCTGCCGAAAATGCCGCCCACGGGGGTGGAAAGGGAGTGCTTTGCTCACGTCTGCGTGGGATGATGGAGGCAGTTTCCCAGGGGCCGGGGCCGTGTGCGGGCAAGTACATGTGAAGGCAGGAGCAGCTGGTGCCTCTGGTCCCGTGGTTGGTGCCGCATTTCCCCTCTCCTCTCTGTGGCTGGGTAGGAAGGCGTCTTTCCTCCAAGGAATAGTAATTATGGCTCGTTCCATTATAAATATTTATGGGGGAGCTCTCTTACTTTTCTAATTAATTCCATGCATGGGGCTCTTGGGGTGGATGAGGGATGCACGAGAGCGGTTGCACCTTGGTCGGAACGTCCTCCCCTTGCTGAATCCATCCTCCCATGCCGAATCCATCCCCAGGCACGGTCCTCAAGCAGTCAGCCAAACCGCAGCCCCCAAGGCTCATCTCCTCCAGGATGGGGGGTTCCTGCTCCATGATGGGGCATCCCGCCACCCCAGTGCAACCCAAGGCATGATGTCCTCCAGTGTTGTGGCACGGACACAAGGAAGCCATGTGTCTCTGTGTCCCTGCCCGTGCTGGCATCCCCGCACTGGCAGCGCGAGCCTGGCCCTGTGGCTGAAGCTCTCCCCCAACCCCATCCTGGGGTGCCTCATCCTTCGCAGTGTCAGCACTAATGAGGAACCACTTCAGACGTAATTAATAAGCACTTGATGTTCTCTAGATTGAGGGGATACTGCATGGCGTGAGCTGGCAAAGGAGGAAAAGGTGCTTAATTAGTTCCTATTAGGAATGGGAGATGTTTGCTTCCCAGTCAGGAGGGGTTTATGCTTCAGGGAGCCCAGGAGTGATGCCACCCTGATTTCCCAGTTGGAAGAGGGGCTAGAGTTACGGAGCGACATTGGTGGTTCCTGAAATCCCTGGGAGGGCTCTGCATCATTTTCAGGGGGTTTCTAACTGCAGCCCTTGCCAGCACCTCTGTACCTGGGGGAAGAACCACTCTTTGAGATCCACCATGAGTTTTCATGCCAGCTGTCTTTCCTGCTCGTTAGGTGGCTCGATAGCTCACATAGATGTTGAGGGGTGAACGCGATGTTCTGGGTTAAGTGGTACATGAAAGTATCGGCTCTTCTGTACGGCTTCCTGTCTCCATCCAGAGACTCTCCAGTGTCCATCGACTCCTGGAGTCCCACGTTGCTGCAGTTCACGGCAGAAATAATCTCGCTCCGTGACTCCTGTATCGAGCCCAATGCCTGGGGTGGGAGTAGAGCATCTTCTGGGGGTTGTGCTTCTGAGGGTTGTGCTTTTGGGACATGAGTCTTTTTCCCCCCAGTCGTTTGCTCCAAACTCATCAGGAGGTTTGTTGCAGATGGCATTGTAGTGCTGGGGATGCATCTGCTCACTGGGACCGCTCCTGGTGGTCCCCTCTCTGGTTCGTGCTTGGCCCAATCGATCGACCAGAACTGGTGTAATCTGATGCACTTCAGCATCGCCAAGGCGGCACATGAGCATCACTTGCCTTAGCGGCCCCAGCCACCCTAAGCTCAGCCTTAGTTATATCACCCTCATTAAAACCAAGCATGCCACAGGTTGCAAGGGTTTCCTGAAATCCACATTACATTTGTGACTGTAGTTAAGATGGGGCACCCAGCTGTGATAAACCACCCTGTTTATTAAAAATGGGTGAAGCAGCTGTGCTGGGGGTGCCAGAGGTCGGGCAGTAGCAGCCTCTGAAACTCCTGGGCAGACCTTGGCTCTCCTGCCCTGCCGCTGGAGCCCTAGTGCTTCCCCCAGCCGCTCTGCTCCCGGTGCTGTCCGGCTCGCCCCTTCTCTCCTTAAATTGTTTTTCATTGCCGGTGCAGGATGGATTTCTTGGCTTGCTCCCCACCCCTTAGCTTTGGTTTTAACGTACAACAGAGATGTAAATGTTCATATAGCGCTGGTCGGGGCAGGGAAGCCCAGGAGTAGAGGGTTGGACACCACTGTCTATTTACTGGCAAAGCAATCTCCCCTTTCCTTATATCACATCCCTAGGGAGAGCTGTGTCGTGGCATTTAGCTTGCAGCTACTATTCAGATAGCTCCTGACGGCCATGGCCCCGCTGCCTGCGAGGGTTTGGGGCAGCAAGGACGAGCCCAGCCCTGTCCTGCTTGCAGGGCTGATGATAGCCTCAGCAGAGGGAAGAGCCCGTGGCAGGCTGCAGCTGCTGAATATGTTTTTAAAGAAGGGTATAAGAAGGTTAAATAGCCTCAAATCATTGCCGAGAACTTCATTCCCCTTCATTTGTTGACTCAGAATAATAAACTTGGGGAGCATTAGGATGATAAGCAGCATCCAGCACCAGTTGCCACCATGGGCATGCAACCGCTGGTCGCTCCACTGCAAACCTCCTGTGTAAGTGGATGAATTGTCTAGTGTTTGATCAAATTATTTAGCATTTTGGTCACTGAAAGTGGGTGCTCAGAGAAGCAGTGCCGGCCTCATCCTTCCCTGCAACGCCTCCCTCCTCTTCTTCATAGCGGTGCTTTAATTCCCAAGGGGGAAGAGCTGAAACACCAGGAAGAAATGGAAGTGGGCTGGGGGGTCTCCATGAGCTGTGCCACGTGCCCGCCAGCCGCGTTTCACCCCTGATTTCACGTGCAAAAATGCTGGAGCAGAAGGTCAGGCATCAATATTTCAATGGCTGGTTTATGGAAAGGAAGGGAAGGAGTTGCGGCGTGAGACTGAGCAGCCTCAGCCCTGTGCAAAGTGGAAACTAAAGCGGAGCAAATCCCGAGTGGGAGAAAAGTTATTTGCAACAGTGACCTTGAGAAGTGGTGTTTTTTTTTTTCCCCGTTGACTGTTTTGGAGAGCAAAGCGAGTTTCCCTGCTCTGTGGCGAGCTGGCAGCCCCGCGGCGCCGTATGCCCAGGGCGTGCGTGCTCTGCCCTGTCTCATCCAACAAATGAATCTGGGACAGATTTCGTCTTTAGACCTTCAAAAGCCCCCAACCATGAAAAACAGAGAAAGTCAAGCCCAGAATGGTGATTAAATGGGCAAATGTGGACCTGTTGGGAAGATGGGTACTGCAGGCAGTGAGCAGCAGGGCACGCGGGAGCCACAACTGGCTACTTCCATGCCCTGCTCTAGGCTTAAACTTGTTGTTTAGGGTCATGATACCAGCTAAACATTTGGTGTCAAAGCTCTTCTGCATCCAGAGTCCCTTAATTTTCCCAAGCACGCCTTTCTGGAGGAGAAATGCTGCTTCTGGGTGAGCATCAGCTGCGTTTTGCTTGCAGCCAAGTGCGTGCAGCTTGGTCTGCGAGCACCTCGGTCTGCCCCAGGGGAGCAAATCCTTGGTTGATGACTGATGGGATTTTCAGGAGAGGTGAATGTGGATGTACCCACACCCTGTTGCCTCTAATTTGCCTCACGCAGCTACCTACCCCGCAAACACCTTTGAAATCCTGCCCTGCACCTTCCTGCTTCGATTCATTTCTCATTTGTGAGAAGAAGAGCCAAAAAAAAAACCCTGAGAAGGGAAAAACCACATTGAATTTCACTTTTCCTCCATGAATAAACCATGGCAGGCTGGGCTCAGAAGCCACTGACTTTAATTTACATGTGTCCCAAGGCAGACCTAAACCCATTCCTCCAGAGGTGAAGGGCTGGTTTAATTAACCGGCTGCATCACAAGGAGCTGGGGCCTCTTTCTTCCATGCGTCGGGGAGAGATGCAGCCCATTGCCCACAGGATGTGAACCCAGATGCTGGGAAGCTCATGTTTATCTCATGAGTTTCTGCCTATACAGAGCTGAAATACAGAAACAACACAACGAGGCGGGTGCTGTTTGTAATTAGGTTGGGCGAGTGCATGGCCCCGAGGCAGGAGCAGCTCTGGGTGATCCGAAATAGTGAGAATTCGTGTGTTTGGCTGCAAAAATGGTGAAGTTTGCACCAAAATGAGGTTTTATCCCTTGCTGGGACAAGGCTGTGCTGGGGTGACCTGTCCCCAGGATGCTGGGGTTGCTGATGTTGCTCAGGGACTTGTGCTGAGCTCCCTCCCCGGAGGAGCAAGCATCCGTCTATCTGTCCAAGGGTGCTTCGGGGCCGGGGATGCTCGGACTCCTGGTGTTTCCCCATCTGGGTCATACTTCTTGCCCTGCCCCAAGGACTGGATGTAGGAAAGAAGATTTGGTGGCTGACAGGGTGTTTCAGGGCTGGGTCTGATCCCTGTCTCCCTTTTCAGCATGGTTAGGAAGGCAGGATGCACGTGATGGGTACCCTCCCACCCCTCCTCACTGAGCGCAGCATTACTCTGAATACAGGAAACTCTCTGGATTAATTTGCGGATGCCTCACGGAGGGTGGCACGGCAGTACGCCCGCTGGCGTTGCCGGCTGCCTGCCAAGCTCACTGCGGCCGTGCCAGGGCTGAGGCGCTCAGGAGAAGTGCTTGGCTTGATATAAAAGGGAATCAGATCATTAAAAAGTAGAAATGGGGGGAAGAAACCCCACAAAACAACCCCCTAACCCCCTCCCCAACAGAGATTCAGGAGGGGAGGGATGACGGCAGAGCATCAAGTCAGGGATGCAATTAAACCTCCAGCAACGGGCACCCGCTCCCTGCTTGCATGTGGGGAGGATAATGAGGGAGATGAAAGCGGGGTGGGAAGGCAGCACCCTCGTCGCCCTTTGAAGATGGGGAGATGGCAGCCCCTGCTGGGGAGTGGCGGTGTGTGGGTGACAGCTTGCCTGATTCTGCTGTTTTTTCCCCCAAACTGCAGCCTGCATCCCTGGTGTTGGCGGCACATCAAAGGGATCGAAGCCCAAAAACATTGGTTGTGTTACAGCCCGTGGTGGCGGCATTGCAGCTCTGCAGCCTGCTGGGGAGGCGGTGTGTGGGTGACAGCTTGCCTGATTCTGCTGTTTTTTCCCCCAAACTGCAGCCTGCATCCCTGGTGTTGGCGGCACATCAAAGGGATCGAAGCCCAAAAACATTGGTTGTGTTACAGCCCGTGGTGGCGGCATTGCAGCTCTGCAGCCTGGCCCATGTGTCCCTGGGGGACGCAGTGCCACTGGTCCACGGCGCTGCCTGCCCGGGAGTGTGAGCGGGAGCTGAGCCAGCAGCCACCGCAGAAAGCTGCGCCGGCTGCCGGAGTGCCTGCCCCTGTAATCAAAACATCCTCTAAATGTCGTTTTTCTACAGCACGCAATTTCGTGTGGGTGTTTATTTGCCTGGATGGTGTCTTTCAGCTGAAAGCATCTAGGAGGGCTTCCTAGCCTGTGTGCAGGCTGCATGTGGAGGCAGCGGGATGGGGAGGAAAGCTGCCTTGACACTAAAATACCCATAATTAGGGCTAATCAGTTGGAAGGCTGAAAAATTGATGGCCATTTTTCTTTTTTTTTCTTTTTTGGTGTGCTTAAAGATAAATACATTTTGTGTCAAAGGTGTCTGCAAAACGTACAGGGGGTTTCTAGCAAGTGTCTCCTCTCTTTTTTTGGGTTTCATCAAAAAATTGTGAGCCTCCTACAGAAAGTCAGTTTTAGGAGCCAGGTTTTTTTCCTTAATGAAAAATCGTCATTTGTAGAAAGGGAGGAAAATCACCTCGAATCCTTTTCCAGCAGGCTGTAAGTGTAATAAGCTACAGTTCCTCCTTCGTTCATGGCCTGTGGTGTCCTCAAACCCAACAGGGCACCTTCTCTGCTGCCCATCTCCCGGGGGTGCTGGTAGGCGCCTGCCACACATCTTTTTGGAGCGAAGCTGGATCATCCAGGCTTTTCCAGTGTCTTGGCACGTGGCAGTCCTCTCCGCACCTCTGGCTTGCTTGAGGGCATCGTCTCGTGCAGTACCGTTACTTCTAAACCACCTTCTCATCACCTGCTATGCTGGTGTGACCATGGGCATGTACACGGGCATGCTTAAAGATGCTGGTTTTGCCCTGCAAAGGCGTTGGACCCAAAAGAGAACCCAAAAAAAGCATGAATTTGGGAAAACCAGGCAAATGTGATTAGCTCTGCCCCAGCGGGGACATCAGGGGCATGGGAATGATGAGTTGGCGCAGACTCGGTTTGCTGCAAGTGAAGGGAGCTGCGGTGGGGTGCCAGTGAGGGCTGGGGGGAGGAGATGGGGAATTGTGATCTGAAGTCTGTAATTCTTTGTAGAAGCTCCTATTTTAAAACCTGATAAGGAAAAATGCCACTCTCTGTCCCCGAGGAGCTTTAGAGCAAGTTAATATAGAGGAGATGTCTCCTTTCTGTCTTTCTGTCTTCTTTTTTTTTTTTTTGACTAAAGCTTCCCTGAGAGAGTAATTAAAAAGTGCAAGTTCCAGGTGCTAACTGAGAGGATTTAGTCTGAAGAATGAAACGCTTGGATACCCCTGCACTTGCACCCTTTCTGCTGACCGTCTGGTCTGTTGATGGCAGCTTGCTTTGGGCAGGAGCATGGGTGGATGAGCAGAGAGATCCCGTTTACCTCCTGCTCTTTCTAGGACCCCTGGCACCCAAAATATAAGGGTGCAGGATACATGCTGTTAAGACAGGAGAGTTTTCAGCAGCAAAAAGCCGTGCAATGCTGCTGCGTGCCACTACTGCTTCAGTAATTCATCCTTCCCCGTGCAAGCTGGGGAGGGAGGGAGGCAGTGATGGGGGTTCAGGTCTGTGGTGCCTTCACTCGGTGTTTTGCCCCATATGGATCGTGGCTGCATCCCCACCCCAAGCCTTCGGAGGGGTAAGAGGGTCAGCTCTGGCCTGGAGTCCATCAGCTGCATCCAGCCCTGTGGGGTGCTGCAAATTGGCTGCCACCCCTACCAGCACCCCTCGGGCATGAGAGCGACTTGCATCTATTCCCCGTCCCCTCCCCCCAAACCTCCAGCAATGACATCTCGCTGCAAGAAGCCTGGGTTTAAGCAGCCCCCAGCGATGCTCCCTCCCACCCCCAAACGCCTGCATCAGCCCTGGGAAAATGGTCCTGCCGGCAAATCCCTGGCCCTCGCTGCCCGGGATGTGTGCAGGCAGGACGGCCGATCCGCAGGCAGCTTTGGGTTATGGGGGGGTTTTAAGTGCTGAACAGGCAGCCCCGGCGAGCGCTGAAGTCGCTGAGTGGCACGGCCGGATTTCGTGCCTCATCATTTACAAACACACCCCTAGTGCTTAAACGCGAGGAAATGGATAGTTAAGCACATCATTAATCTTATCCAGCCCATGTAATCAAGAATCAATTAATTCTTCGCCGGGCTGAAGAGATGCAGATTACACCACAGCCTGGGTACCAGCAGAAGGAGCCCGTTTCCACAGGGAAAGCTGAGGCAGAGCCTTGTCCCGCACTTGTCCGAGACGCTATTGTGGATCCAGACCTTGCCAGCTCTGGGAAACTTTCTTGCAGCAGCCCTTAAATCAGGGCAAACGTTGCACTTGCTGTTAGTGGGGGGATTTATTGCTCCCTCCTGGGCTTGAGCCCTCTATCCAAGCCTTGCACTCGGACTGCATGTTTACCATCTGAAGGATTATGGATCCCACACTGCGCAGGTCTCTATGAATCCCACTGTGGCATTGCAGGGGCTTGGGGGTTTCGGCTTCATCTTTGGTGTGAGGTTCATGGTTCAGCTCCCACAGAAAGAGGGGAGACACAGGCAACAGCGAGAGTGGAGAGCTGCAGCCTGCAGCAGCTCTGGGAGGAAGGAGAAGGCATCAGCCTCTCCCGAAACTGCGGGAGACTTTAGGCAAGCACAGTGTAATTACAGGAGAGAAAAGCTAATTGGTAATAATAACAATTAAGAGCCACGTGCCTGCAGATTACAGGAATTTACGGATAAGCGAAGTGATAAAAGAAACTTGAGGACACTGAGTTGCAGAGTGTACTTTGTTCAGATATTTTGACAAAGCGTCACTTGGATTAATTGTAATTAAAAATTAACAAACGCCTTCAACCAACCCACCAATGTGCCCCTATGCTTAAAACCGAGGCGTGTTCATAGTGCTGTGACCCTCTCGTCTTCCTCCCTCCCTCTTCCGTACCCTTCCATCAAAATAGAGGTGGCCATTCCCTGGTACTGCTGCCCTCTCCTCCCTGCTCCTCCAAAGAGCCCAGAACATTTCAGGCACATTTCTGAACATGTCCTCCAGCTCTAGAGCCCACAAATCACCTGTTGCATGTCTCATGGATGCTAACGCTTGCTGGCAGGAGCTCAGTGCTGCTGGGACATCGTGGGGAGGTGCTGGAGGGAAGGGAGAGGTGAAGAAATGGAGATCTACCTTGAACTCTTGGTGTCCAAACGTGGTTGTGTCTCCTGCCTTCTGTGTCTGGTGTAACTGTGCTTCCTTGTGCTGTTATGGGGCATAGGGCTATGTGTGTGGCTCAGGGAAGGGTCTACATCCAGCTGCCTTCTGCTCTGGCATCCTGGAGTTCCCCCTCAAGCCCTCAATCATTATCTCAAGCAGGCTGCCGGCGGTGGCTGGCGGAGCATCCCGGGGAAGGGTAGAGCCGGCGGAGCGGGCAGGGAGGGAGGCGGGCAGGGCAGAGGTGGAGGCATGTCTCCACGCTGAGGGAGCCGGGACTTGCAGGGTGCTGGGTTTTCCCGACCACCCTTTCTCCTCCCCACCCACCCATCTCCCTGCCTCCTTCCCTTCCTCCTTCCCTCCCTCCCCTCCAGAATTAAAGTTGGGATAGTCGCGCACCGGGGGTGGGTGTGAGCCAACGCCTCTGCTGTCAGCTCACTCTGCTCCCTCCCATCGCCCACCCAGTGTCCTGCAATGCATGGTGACCCCACGTGTCTAGCTGCCTATCTGCACGAGGTGGTGCACTTATGGCCCTAAGTGCTTCCATAAGAGGCCATATGTGTGGGATGGCTGTGGTAGGATGCAGAGGACTTGGCAGTCCTCCCGTGGTGGGGAGGAGGAAGGGGCAGCGTGAGATGGTGGCTGGTCCTTCTGGGATGCCACGTCCCCACTCAGCTGTTAGTGCCGTTGGAAAGAGACGGTTCATCGCAGCCAGTTGCATGCCTCAAGTGGGGGAAAAAATCCCCGGAATAATAAAATTGTAAAATATTGTTTTGATTTATCCTTTTTTATCATCTTTTAATATCTGGAAAGTCTGTGTGAGCAAGAGGCCTTCATGGGTTTTGAATGACAGGTTAAAGGGCTCCAATAAAGATTAGATGGTCCACTATCTCCCAAGGAAATTGCATCAAAGTGGTTACTCCTGCTTGCTCCTACTAATTTCCTCTTCACAGCTGCTAGGAGATGCCTCATATCCTGATGCAGCAGACAGGGGCTAAGAGGCACTTTCCATTATCTCAATCATCGCCGTGTTTATGAGACACTTAGGGTGTTTCTCCTATGTGAGCCATGCCTTGGAGGTGACAGCATCGTGGGGGCAGACCCAGGAGCCAAACGGAGGTGGGACCACCCTGTGTGCGAGGCCAGGAGCAGTCTCCCCCCGGCCAGATGGTGGATCTGGATGGAAGTCTGGTCCCTTGGGTACATGTGTCAAAATACAGACGTTCCCTTCTGCAGCCTTTGGTTTTGTAGGGGTCACCTGAGGGTTTTGTTAGACGTCGAGGATGGATGAGCATCCATTCATCAGCGCCTAGTTGGTGAGGACCGGTGGGGTGGGGCGGGGACGAGGAACCCCATCTTTGTCACTCCATCTTCACCCTCTAACTGCAGAGCAGCATGACGGTTAACTAATGAAACCTCCCTCCGTCACTGATTAAAGCCTCGCTGTAACTGTAACTGGAGCATCTTCTAATTTATGAATTAGTTGCCATTTCCTGCTTGAATGAACTCGGAGGCTGAAGGCCGGGAAGGTTATTAGCCCCAGCCCTGGGCTGTGGGGGATTAATGGGATGGACCCGTGAGACACTGTCGTGGGCGTCACATCAACTTTTAATAATTAAATATTCAAATTTTGCATGGAAAAAGAGATGCAAGACCTGAGCCATGCCATTGGGGTGGTGGAAAGGGACGTTTCGGATCAGCAGAAGGGGTACACTGTCCTGCCCCTGCGTGTCCGTGTCCCCATGGGTGCTCCTGGGGAAGGGGGTCCCGCAGACCCCTGCCGTACCGCTGCCTAGGTATGAGTGGTGGGGAGCAAAGCAGCTGCTGCAGCTCCCTTGCTCTGCCTGGCTAATTACTGTATCATTGCTGTGTGATTTCAGTGTTTTCCTGGTGGCTCCAGAAATAATTCATAGCCAGCGTGGAAAATTATGGCCATCCTAGCTTTGTAGGAAGGTGCCACCCTGTTTAGCTCCGATACAGGTGTGAAGATTTTCTGTGTCTTCTTTCTTTTATTTCTTTCTCTTTTTTTTCTTTCTGCCCTGTTTCAAGGACAGGACCTGCTTTCGCCTCTGCCCCAGGATGGTTTGACACCCAACCGCTTTCCTCTCCTTTCTCTTGCAGCTTGCCCGGCGGGGACGTTCAAGGCCAGCCAGGGCGCGGGGGTCTGCGTGCCATGCCCTTCCAACAGCCGCTCCACTGCCGAGGCCTCACCGGTCTGCATGTGCCGCAATGGCTACTACCGGGCGGATTTCGACCTGCCATCAGCTGCTTGCACCAGTGAGTAACAGATTAGGGTTGGCAGGGGGGCTGCAGGGTCTCGCTCCCCTTTGCTGCTGGGGAAGCAGCAGGGATAAAGTCTCAACCCACGAGCTTTTTCATCTTATTTTCTCCCCTGTCCTGCTGTGGAGGTGAGCGAGAGAGCGGCTGGGTGGGCGTCTGGCAGCCAGCCGAGGTCAACCCACCGCAAGGGTTTAGCTTTGTGGAGGGCTGGGATACCCATATTGAATACTGATCCCTCTCTGCATGGCACAGCACCTCCTCCATGCGCTATAGAAATGCTCCTTGCACCGATGCAAGTCCCTTCACTGCCACACCGGCATAAGTAGATGATGTCTCGTCACCCTTTGCTCTGCTTTCCCGGGACACTGCCATGGCACGCACCAAATGATGAGCGGTGGGACGGCCCTGCAACCCGCCTCTCTGGCATCTGTTTGAATTTATACTTCACTCTGGCAGTGGTGGTGATGGCAGGGAGATAGTCTCCAGGATAAATTAGAATTTAAAGTTATCTGCTGTTGCTGTCTTGTTCATAGTCTTGCAGATGGAGTATTTTTTTATTGGGGGAAAGGGTGCGTTAAGCATTTGTATTCAGTGCGGCGTTGCGTGTGATGCATCACCGCTCGGCTGTCTGCCCAAACTGCCTGGGATGGCAGCAGCGGCCTCAAGCCTGTCTTTTGGTGAGAAAAGACCCCAGGAGAGAAGAAAGAGCTGCTGTGCTCTACAGCCCACTGGGAACGTGAGTCTCAGCCTCAGCTCCCCCTGCAAAATATGCTCCAGGCCCTTGAATCAGCCCATCAAGGAGCTTTAGTACAAGGATGCTCCAGACCTGTAGTGCTGGGGAGTGCCCAAAATGCCCAAAATGCACGTCGGAAACAAGGACAGGATTTGCATGTTTTGCTGGATCACTTGAGCTGTCAGAGCGAAGGTAGTCGGCAGGTAGCACAACTGCAGATAAATCTATATATCTTTATTATGTCTCATTACATAGCTGATTTACAGTATTGTTGTGCTATAGGAATACAGTATAAAAAAGTCCATTTGCTGATTTTTATTTCTTCTCGTTGACGCTTAATTTTACAATGCTCTAATTTGAGATGCCAGCTGTTCACCGACAAAGTTTCTCCATGTCAGAGGAGTAAATAACAGCATGGAGCTGTGGGCGCTGCCCTGGACCAGAGTCCTTCCTGAGGGCGATGCCTGCAAGTGCGGTTCCTGCTCCGTACCCCTGGCAGAGGAGGGAAGGGGCTGCAATTAAAGGGGGGGGAATTTGGGGAGACAGTGGTTTGCCTCTGGGCCAGGGAAGAAAGATGGTTTTCTCCCTTTTTCTTGAAAAAAAACTTGAAAAGATATTGTCTGCTTAAGGTACAAAGAGGGGGATTGGATTAAGGTTCCCGAGACAGGTTGCAGCTTTCTGGGGGTAACTTGCTATTTATTGATCCTTCTCCCCAGCCTTTGCGAATCCTCCGGTCTGGTTCCCCCCTGGGGAACTGATGTCCTTCCCCCTGCTCCTGCCCCTGTCGTGTCCCTTACCACCCCTCCTGTAAAACGCCTTTGACATCTCCACTACCTGCTAATGGGATTTCGGGGGAGCCCCATGATGGGACATCTGTGGTGCCTCGAGTCCACGAAAGCCCTTTCCAGCGAGGATGCTGCACTGGCAACTGCTCCCTGACATGTGCATTTACTCCGCTAAAGGGGAAAAGAATTAAAGGGAACAGAATTATTAATTTTAATTTTTTTTTTAAAAGCTGTCATTTTTCTAGGCATTTTAACAAAACGCTTTCATCTGCGGTATCAGCAGCAAAGGCTGAGAGGGGTTCCCAAAGTGCCTGCCCGGGTGCGATAAAGGGAGCAGGGGGAGAGGGCAGTGCAGGCAGGAAGCTGGGCGGGGGTGGCCACCCACGGCCCCCCGGGCTGGCTGGCAGCGGTGGCCGGAGCAGGGTGTCAGCTGGAGGTCCTCCACACGGGGTGACCTCTCCAGCCCACCATCACCCTGTGCTGATGAAGCCACCTCTGCCCATCCTGTCCCCGTCCAATAATGGGGCTAATTTATCTGCAGCCACTATGTTCCCCAGCACACACATGTGGAGGGCTCCCCCGGGATGGTTTTCCCCAAGATGGAGCATGCTTTGCTCTCTTAACCTTTCTTTGCAGGTCAAGTCCTCCATCATTTTTATTGCTCCCCCCCATCATGGCAAAGTCCTTTTCCTTCCCCAGAAGCGCAGTGCTGAGCCCTGCCAGCACGAGTAATTAATCACTTTCCTTATTTAATATAACCCAGCAGCCAGATTTTGTGGTTTTGGCTGCGGAGCCATCCTGGCTAACCCCAAATCCTTCCCCAGACCTGGGCAGACATATGTTTGTGCCTTGATGATGCTCTCCTGCCTGGATTCCTCCTGAATCGCTCCCTATTGACTTCGGCCCTGTTCCGGCAGCGTGTGCAATCGGAGCCATGTTCAATTCCCGTCCTCCGAAGCATTTGCGATGGCTCCCAGCAGATTTGATCAATGCAATTTTGATCTCTTGGCCAACATCTGAGCTGCTCACAAAACAGTGAGCGGTGCCAGGCACGGAGGAGAGCCTTCCTCTGTGCCGTTAAATACCCAGGCTCCCAACTTGAGATATTGAACTGTTAATAACCACTTTCCATTTCTGACTCTCTTTTCGCCTGCTGCTCCTCCGTTTCTCCGTGGTGCTGGCTAAGTGGCATTTCTCTCGCTGTGATAACCTGTTTGAGGTGCTTCTCCATGTGAGCACTGGAGCTATCTCGGCATCTCTGATCATTAAAATGAGTCCATCTTTGCAGATGGATCTGCATGTGCTCTGCATGGGGGGTTTTTTGGAGACTAAGTGTGTTTGTGGCATGGGAGTCCCCATCCCCAACCATGAAACCTCTCTCTGTGGCCGGCCGTGCAGGTGGTCGGTGTTGCCGATGGGGAAAGCCTGACCCTGAATCAGGCAAAGCCACAGAGACCGAATCCCTCCTGAGCCAGGAGGTGATGGGTAGACCAGCACACAGAGCTGTGGGGTGTTATTCTCTGTGCTGGAGCCCCTCGGGGCTCCCGCTGAGCCCCGGTAGGGCTGAGCATAACGCTTTGGGCAAGGGCCTGTCTCAAGTGCTCTCCTTACCCACAGGCGTCCCATCTGGCCCCCGCAACGTCATCTCCATCGTTAACGAGACGTCCATCATCCTGGAGTGGCACCCGCCACGAGAGACGGGTGGTCGGGATGATGTCACCTACAACATCGTCTGCAAGAAGTGCCGGTCGGACAGACGCGCCTGTTCCCGCTGTGACGACAATGTGGACTTTGTCCCCCGGCAGCTGGGGCTGACGGAGACCCGGGTCTTCATTAGCAACCTGTGGGCACACACGCCTTACACCTTTGAGATCCAGGCTGTCAACGGGGTTTCCAACAAGAGCCCCTTCCCACCGCAGCATGTCTCTGTCAACATCACTACCAACCAAGCTGGTGAGTCCTGGGATGGCACAGTGTCAGGGGTTTTAAGCCATACACTACGAGTTGCAAGATCTGAGTCCGAAGGAAAAAGCTCCTGGAGTGTGAGTGGTGTGTGATGGGTGCAGTAAACCTGCATCCAGCCCTGCGGGGAAGGCAGCAAGTGGGGAAAAAGGCCAGGAAAAGAAGGAGGGAGAAGGACGGGAGAGGTGGAAGGGGTGCCTGCGCCCTGGGCAAAGCGAGAGCTGGGTTGTGGGAGGGAAGGGAGTGAGGACTGATAACTGCTTTTAACCCCCTCTAGATTGCTTGGGGATGAAATGGCATCGCCATTTCCCCCCTTTTCCCAGGTGGGAGCAGGGAGATGGGGTGAACCCAGCCTCGAAATGCAGCCTGGCTGCAGCACGGCGGGGAGCAGCATCCCAGGGCTGAATTCAGGCTCCGTCTCCTCTGGCACATCCCTCTCCCATCATTTTTCTCTTGTCTCCTTTTCCAGGCTCTCCTGCCCCTTTCCCTCCCTATTCCCGATCAGGTGTCAGGAGCTGAACAAACAGCTCTGGGCCAAACTGGGATGCTGACAGGGTGGGTGTGCAGATGACAAGGGGGGACCCAGTCCCAGGCTGCAATGAGGAGCACAAGGAGCCAAAGGGATGGAAACCCGTCTGCTTTGGGCAGAGAAAGGGGATGGTAATTTCTGCTTTGTGTTGAGCGTGTAATGCAGGCAGCCTTCGCCAACCTGCTCCCTCAGGACAGCAAGAGACTGAAACCTGGCATAAATATTTTAGTCTCCCAGCTCCGGGGAATACAAATCTATGCTTGTGCCTGGCTGGCATCACTGTCTCCTGAACCATGTGCAATCAAACCTGCCTCTGGTCTCCAAGCTTTTCTCCTGGGGTGGGATTTTTGGGGTGTTTCTTTGCTTGTCTCTCACTCTCAGGCTGCCTGGGAGCTGGGAACAGCCAGGGCTCCCACATCCATCTGTCCGTACCCCAGCACCCCCTGTTTGTCTTGCAAAGGCTGAATATTAACATGGAAGTGCTCCCCCGTTGCAGGATGGGCTGCGGGGTAACCTAATGGAAATGCATCAGGTGTGTCAAGGGCAGGATCGGCGCTGTACCTCTAAAATCCCTTTGGCTTTGCAGCGGGTTTTTCCACCCCCTAGCCCCGCATGGGGCTGAATTTGGGCTGGTTAGTGCATCTCACCCCGCAGGGCTGCCCCCAGCCCCATCTGCCTGCATGCTGCTATCCATGCTAACGGGGCATGGAACGCAGCAATTAGCAAAACAGCAATCAAACTAAGTGTTTAATTTCAGCCCATGAGCATCTTCTCAGAGCGGATGTGGAGAGATTAAAAAAAAAAACCCATGGGATTAAATACGCCAGATAAAGAAAGGTGTGTCGGACTATCAACATGTCCCAGTGCGGCCGCGTGGAGTGGGGCTCCTGCCACCCCCAGATTCCCTCTGCGGCATGATCCTGCACCCCGAGCCAGTCATGCCGAGCTCAGCTCTGCCCCGGATCCATGGGGAGGAGGCATTTTCCCTGCCCAGCGCTGCCTGCACTGGATAGGGAGCTGACCCTGCGAGCAGGTCATGCCAGTGCTGCTTTGGGTGCGGAGAGACTTGGGTACCTTTCTTGGAGACTTTTGGTAGGATTAAGTGCAGGATCAGGGCTGTATTGGCTGGCTCTGGCCCTTTCAAGTATAACTTGGAGGGCAAAAAGCCTTTGGAAAAGTGGTTCCTGGCTAATTTAGCGGCTTGGTGTCCTTGATGGTGGAAGGATGATATTGCTGCTGCTGGGGATGCTCGGCGCCAGGGATGCTCGGCTCTGGGATGCTTGGCTCCGGGGATGCTCGGCTCTGGGGGTGGTCGGCTCCAGGGATGTTTGGCTCCCTGGCAGGCACAGAGCAGCCCTGGGATTGCTCCAATGCATGTGGAGAGCGGGGCAGGGAGCAGTGGCATTGGGGACAATGTGCCTGAAAGGAACCAGCTCGCTTAGCTCCAGTCTGGTGCGTGAACTGAAATACTATGGGCAGCTTTGCAGAGCAACATGGTGTGTGGCGTGGCTGGCAAGACTGATTAGAAATGCATGGCAGGGAGGGAAGGGGGTTGGACAAACCACGCCAGGCTTGCACCCGCTGCCAACTGTGTGCTCTGCCAGTGCCGAGCATCTTGCTTTCTCCGGGGTGCTGTGACAAGATGCTTGGGACCCCTGTGGTTTGCTGCCTGGGAGGTCTCAGGGGCTGCAGGGATGGAGGTACTGCCTTTCAAGCACCCTTGCGCCATGGCCCCGGGACAGGCGAGGGGCTGAAAGATGGTTTGAGACTGTTCTGCAAGTGTTTGGGCTTCAGAAATAAAACTTCTGGGAGAAGCACATTTGGGTGCTGAGGATGAGCATCCTCAGAGAGCCCCAAGAGTGGACCCAGCAGCTCCTCCAGGCCAGGGCTGAGCCGAAGCCGTGCTACAGGCTCCAGCACCTTGGGGTCCCCTTGCTGGGCTGGGGTGTCCCCGGCTTTGCCGTCATCATCCTCAGGGTGGGCAGAGTTTTGCTCCTACATCCTATTACTGACAGCACCTGGGGTCGCAGCCATGATGTAGGCTCCTGCGGTGCTGGCTCCCCCAGAGAGGCTGTTACAGCAAAAGATGGCAAGCAGAGCTGGGGATCGTCTTCAAGCCTTGGTTTGTCCCTGCTGGGGAGAGCTTTGCTGTCTTTGCCCCTCTGTGGGAGACATCCTTGGAGCAAGCAATCCCAGGGAGAAGGAACACCAAGGATTTCTAAGCCCCTAATTAAAAAGAATAATTGGTTTAAATACCAGAATTCCCTTGCCGGCTCACTGCTTTGGCTCCATGTAAGCTGCTGAGATGCCGCTCTTCCCACTGCTAATGCGTGAGCTTGTCCCATGGGGCGAACAACCGCAGGCATGAGGGATTTGGGATGCTCCGTGTGCCCAGGAGATTTTCCCCCTCCCCAAGGCCGGTGGTCCTACCCCTCTCCATTAATTTTCCCTCCCTCCCCGCTTCCTCGGCAGCACCCTCCACCGTCCCCATCATGCACCAGGTGAGCGCCACGATGAGGAGCATCACGCTTTCCTGGCCTCAGCCCGAGCAGCCCAATGGCATCATCCTGGACTACGAGATCCGCTACTACGAGAAGGTGAGCCGCATCTGCACGCCTGACATCAGCAGCACCGTGGGCTCCAGGCCAGCAGCGGTAAGCTCAGGTGGAAACCTCGCGACCGCGGGTGGGCTGGGGCCACACGGAGCTTCATACCACGCTGCTGGGAGGCTGCTCAGGTCCTGAGCTTTCTAGGAGAGGGGGAACATGGACAAGCTCTGAATCAGGCTCTTTGCTGGGAAGGGTCCAGGTGGTGGGACGGGTGCCTGGTCGCCCATGCTGGCTCCAGAGGCTGGGAGCGATGTGCAACCAGAGGAAAGGAAGCGATGTTGCAGCTGCAGATGCTAATTCCTCCCCCATGGGCAGCAGTGCCTGTTGCTGCCTTGGCTCTGGTATCTGCTAGGGTAAGCAGGGACCCAGAGTGTGGGGACAGCGTCAGGAGGAAAGGAGGGGGACGGCGAGGACCGGCAAAGGTTATCAGGTTGTCCCTGTCCTGGGTCACTACCTGCTGCCGGGTCCTTTCGCTGGCAGCTGTCCTTCCTCACAGGGGACACACTCACAACCCTTGTGGTGAACCGTGCCGAGCCCAAGCTGTTCCATCCCTCCCGCATCTTGCCAGCTTTAATGAATTCCTCTAAATGTGAATAATTAGATGATTTCACCAGCGACCCTTTTATGGCAAATCACTGGGGAATTTTGCAAAAAAATGAGATTTGAGACACACAATGTCTCCACCAAGGTTTAGCACAAGGACCCCTGCCAGCAGAGCAGGGACTGTAGAGGCTAGGGCTCTAGGCAGAGGCAAGTTGCCCTTGAACCCACTCGAGCAGGGTCATGTAGGGCATATTACGGTATTTCCGTAACTGCATGACGTTTCTGAAATGTGCAGGAACATCAGTGGTTTGAAGATGAGGACTTCACTGCTCATGAGTGTTTTTGCTGTGGATGCTCTTATTGTTTCCCCCCACTGCTCCATGCTCTTTGCTGCGGTGGGACCAGGGAGCTGCTGAGGAGGCACATGCTGTGGGGACCTCCCCAGCTCCCTGGAAGCCAGGCAGAGCTTGTGGCTCTGGCTTCTGTGGCATCCTCCATGTCAGGGATCGAGGGTAACCAGGAGGGTCCGAGCCACCGGCGCTTGTCCTCCTGGAGCAGAGCCAGGGCCACCACTTTATCTGGCTGCAGATAAACCTCATCCCTGCCATCAATGGGGATGGGTGGGCTGCAGGGTACATTGTCCCCACCACTGATGGTCTCTCTTGGCTGTGCCCACAGGACCACAACGAATACAACTCCTCCATGGCCCGCAGCCAGACCAACACGGCCAGGATCGAGGGGCTGCGACCCGGCATGGTGTATGTGGTGCAGGTGCGAGCCCGCACCGTGGCTGGCTACGGCAAGTACAGCGGGAAGATGTGCTTCCAGACGCTGACGGACGGTGAGTCCGGGAGGCGGGGACAGGGAGGCAAAGGGGGTGGTTGTCCTTCCAGTGACAGCTTCGGGCTCTAATTGGATTAAATGAACTTGTCTCTGCAAACCTCTCTCCCAGCGGGCAGCGTGGCAAAAGCCAGGTGATTTACAGCGATGTCTTATTAATCGCCAGCTGGAGAAGTAATCTGCTTTAAATCTCATAGCTCTGTTTTCTCCCCTGCTATTTAGCTGCAGTTTTGTCTTTCCTGCCTCTGACCATGGTGGCAGAGCCCCCCTGCCACCGGCTGTGAGTCCGGCACGGCAGGGTGGGGAGCAGCAGAGGGTTGTAGACCCCCGGAGGAAGAACTCCTGGGATGCCTTCCAGGGGTGCTCTCCTGGGGTGCTCAGAGCTGCATCTGAGCCATCAGAACAAAGCTGGAAGGGTCAGACCCTGCACTGAAAGCTGATTTCCCACCCTGAGGTGGTGTGTCAAAGGGAAAGGGCCAGCTCATGACCTTCATGGCTTCTTCTGGCTTCCTTGCCAGAGTCGTGCTGTCATTCTTCTGGCCCCAGCCCTTCCCTGCACCCACAAACACTAGATCCTTTTAGAGACTAATAACTCATGGGAGGGTTTTTCATTAATCCCAGCTTCAGGACTAATCCAGAAGTCAGTGAGTGAAGCAAGGCTCCTTTCATGGTCCTCCCACTCCTGGGGCAGCTGAAGTCCCTGCAGAGACCCCCTTTCCTGCTGCTGCTGGTGTGGTTCCTGCTCCACTTAGGTGACACCCATGGGTCCCAGCCCTGCTGGCTGTCTTTCCTAAAACTTTTCTTCTTTCCTAAAACCAAGTCGCCCTGTGCTTGCACTCGTGTCGAGTGCCAGCCGGGGCGGGAAGAGGAAAACCACACAGGGCGACCAAAGGGGAGAAAATGGTAATAAACCCCCCCCAATGCCTTGAATATTCAGGATTAGAGAAGCGAGAAGAAAAATCCTGCCTCAAATAAGCAATTAATTGAAATTTAATAAGAATGGATAGTGTAGATTATTAAATAATAACTGATTGTTAGATGAGAATTTCTCAGGATTTAAGCGGCGTGCAAGAGAGAAATCCAGTTGCTAATAATTAACCGTGGAGTAGAAAAATACAGATAAAAGGGCACTAAATGCTTTCTTTTGGAGTCAATTTTATTTTAACCATTGCTTGTGGCTGCTGGCACAGCCTGGCACACCCTGCTGGGGATGGTTGGAGACGGGGGTGTTTCTGGAGGGCTGCAGAAGCCCGCAGGAGTGTGGGGTCTGCTGGATACTGCCCACTGTGGGTACCCACACCGCTCTAACAGGGCAGGGCAGGAGAAGGGGAAAATGGGGGGAGACACATGGCTTTATTGGGGTTCCTCCAGGCATGTCCAGTCCTCCATGTGCCACCTCAGCTTTCACCCCAGCCTGCTGCTGAAGGACGCAGGGGGTGGCCGAGGGGATGCAGGGGGTTTGAGGGATGCCTGGCATGGAAGGGATGCTGTGGTTGTGGTTGCTGTGGCTCTGCAGAAGGAGTTGGCTCATGCCATCCATTGAGATGTAAAAACCTACAAGCAGAGCTGCAGCGAAGGTGCTCGGGTTCTCCTGGGCCTCTCTCTCAAGGTTAACTCTTGCATGGTGGACTCTCTGGTGTCTAATATGGGTGTACTCGCGCAGCCTTCCCCAGCTGGTTTGCTTATTAATGGGGTCTTTTCTCTTCCTCCTTTCCTGCAACTTGTAGGAACTTTGTGTCTGTGAGACCCCATGTTAAATTTGGTCAAAATGGCCAACAGGTTTAAATTTATTGAGGGAAGAGAAACCCCAGAGGCATGGACAAAGCCACCTTGTGAACCTCATCTCTTCAGGAAACTGGGCCCAAGCACATTGGCTTGACTTCATTCCCAGGACCTTCTCTTCCATATTTTTAACCTGAAGTATGTGTAAGCCAAGTGTGACAATCCTTCCCTGTGCAACGCAGCACATGCTCGTCACCTGCCTCAACCAACGCTCCTGCCTGGATCCCCCTTGTCCCACAACCCTCCCATGGGAGCAGCACCCATGGAATCAGAGGGGGCATTACGGGACCCCTTCCTAGGATGCTGCTCTTCCTCCATGAGCGTGCAAGGGAGAATTCACCCCAACCTTCTTCTCTTGCAGATGACTACAAGTCAGAGCTGAGAGAGCAGCTGCCTTTGATCGCGGGGTCCGCAGCGGCTGGGGTGGTCTTCATTGTCTCGCTGGTGGCCATTTCCATTGTCTGCAGCAGGTGGGTCCTTGTGGGATGCTGCCTACCTGGAAGGTGGAGGCGATGGGATGCAGCTGGGAGAGATTTGGGGTAGGAGGGAAGGGATGGGGACAGAGCGCTGAGCTGCCACCGCTTGCTGAGTGTTGCTGGCAGGGGAGCGGTTCGGGGCCATTGCCAGCCACTCATCCCTCAAGCCCGGCTGTTTTCTCCCCTTTTCTCCCAGGAAGCGCGCCTACAGCAAGGAGGCAGTGTACAGCGATAAATTACAGCACTACAGCACTGGCCGAGGTAAGCGAGGAAAAGCGGGCAGGGAAACACTCTTAAACCTGCACCCGGCATGTGCCCCCACTCCCCCACCTTCGAATGTGCACGGTGGGGGGATGAAAGCCCCATGGGGTAGACGGAGAGGACAGTAGGGTGGGAGCAGAGATGTTCACAGCTGTGTGTCAGGCTGTCTGTGGGGGTTTTGCAGTGGTGCAGCATTGTGGGTGGGAAAAGAAGAGCAACAGGGGGGATTTGGGGAATGGGGATGGATTTGGGGGGACAGGGGATGTAGGGGGCAGGGGGACGTAGGGGAACAAGGCATGGGGAGAGGATGCTGTGAAGACTCCCAAAGGAGGAAGGGAAGGAGAGCGGCAGTATGCGGAGGGGGGATGAGCTCCTGATCTCCTGCCATGGGCTTTGCCCGGGCCAGGATCAGTGCTGGGCTCCTCTTACTGCTAAAGGGACTCCGGATTTTGGGAGCGTGGCCAGGGAGTGGGGGCTGGTGGCTGGCATTGCTGCTGTCCTGGCTGCATGGCTGATGCTTGCCCTGCACCCTGCTCCAGGAAGGATGTGTGGCCAGTGACTGGGAAGGTTCAACTGGCTTTGGGCTGCTAATGGCCTTGGCAAACAACTAGGAGAGCCTGAGCTTGACAGGCCTTTTCCTAAGACACCTTTGCGGTTGGTGGAGCTGTGCACCAGAATAAATTCAAGGCGTCTGTTGTGTATAACGTGTGCTCAGGTACTCCTCCAGCTCCTGGTAAAGCAGCCAACGGGCCATTGTGATCGCTGGAAATGATAATAAAGCAGCAAAGCAGTGGCTCCAGGGAGTGAGGCGTTGCCACCCGGTGCCCACAGGCTCTGTGCCCCATCCCCACGGGACGTAAATCCCATTTACACTCTCCTAGAGATGCCTCCCAGGTGCATTTTGCTGCCTTGCGGGAAGAAACCGTCCCTGGGTCCTGGGCACCTGCTTACGGAAAAGGGATGGTGGCAGGGTGCAGGGACGGGTGAAGGACAGCAGGGGAAGGGGGGAGCAGGATGGGTGACCAGAGGGGAGGGATGGATATGGAGCAATCAGCCTGGCAGAGAAAATGGGAGGGCTGACAGGAAAGGAAAGGGTTTGGAGGCATCCAGGAGAGCCCAGCCAAGCCGGCAACAGCACGCTAGATCTCTTTTGACCTTCTCAGCTTCATACCAAACCCTCCCAATGTGATGGTGGGGCTGGGAGGGGCCGTAAACCTCCCAGCAAACAATAAACTGTTTTCCAAACATCACCGGGTGATACTTAAATACGATGGACCTGTGCTTTTCCTCCCTCTTTTCTTTGCGTTTCTGCACCGTGGGTGCTGGGGGAAGATTTAATTGATGCCTGATGGCTAAACCCACGTTGGGCTGCAGGTGGACTTATTTTTCCCATTTTCCCCCTGTTTTGAAACATTCCCCACCCCACGTGCATCCCTAGCTCGCCCCAAGCACCTCAAAACCCAGGGTGTTCAAACCAGGTAGGAAAGCAGTGAAGTGGGTGTCTGTGTTTAGTTTTTAAAGCTGGGCGATGTGAGGGTTGGTGCCTGAAAGCCGGGGGTGCCGGGGCTCCCAGACGTGCAGCAAAACCCTTTCAAGGTTAGCGAGCCTCCAGGCACTTGGTTATTGCAGACGCTCGAGCAAAACAGGTGGGAAATTTGTGGCGAGCGACTAATGGAGTAACGAGTGCATCCGCCGGAACAAATCACCTGTGTGTTTAGTGGCATGGCAATTACAGCCTCCCCAGTGCAGCTCCGCCATCCCTCCCAGGAGCCCCCTGGGGATCACCGGCTGCCTGCTGCTGGCAAGGACTTCCCTGGGTGGGTTTTGGGGTGAGATGGGGTCTCTCAGGTTGTAATTTCTCATGCTTTATCTCTGCCACTGCTTTGCCAGGAGCTTTGAGATAGGGGAAATAGGGAAAGCGCCCTGTTGAAGTGGCAGCGATTCATCAGGCAAGGGTCTTTCTATGTCCCAATGATATTTATTCCCAAGGAAAAATGATGTCGGAAGGAATCTAATGCTGGAGTCAGGGTCGCAGTGCAGAGCGCTTCAGCTTTTGAAGAGTGATAAAAAGTTTGCCATCGTCTGCAGTAGTGATAAATGGCCTAATGCAGTTTCTAGGAGTATCGGGGCGATTTTAAGAGCACAAAGCTCTCTTTGCAGGCAGGCTTTGCATGGGTTGCCTTTGAAGTTGTGTTCTGGTACCTGGCATTTTGCCCAGCTTTTGCCAGCGTGGCGATGATGAGCCGGTGGCTGAGGTTTGCAGGATGAGTAATGGGTTTAGGTGCCCTAATCCCACTCATTCAGATGGGATGGAGATTAGGGGAGAGCTGAACCTGGTGTTTACTGAGCCCACAGGCAGACCCTAGGGCACATCAGAGCGTGTTTGAAAACCAGCCTGTGTTGACAGTGGGCAGGAAACTTCGGCATTATTGTCTCCTTTATTTCTTCAATATTTTGATCAGTGAGTCAGTCTCGGTTACGATCCTGTAAATCCCTTTGTAATCCTGGCTGAAGCATCAGCTGCTCTTGTAAAAAAATTTATGGGGCAGTTAAAGTGTATGAGACAGAGCTGTAAAGGGATTTATGAACTGGGAGATGCACAGATGGCTTCATTGCAGCCTTCCCCACCCGCCTTCGAGGCACAGAGCTTTTGCCCCAAATGCCCCTTTTGGGGATGAGGATGCTCCTGCCTGGTCTCTCCCCAGCCCTGGGTGCCCCGCAAGTGATTCTCCCTTGGCAGCTGTTTTGCACCAGCAGTGCCCCGCTGCGAGGCTTTCGTGCCTCCTCCTGAATTACTTGCTGGCAAACTTGCAAAGCAGCCGGGAGCCAATTGAGATTCCCGTCGCGGAGCTGCACAGAGGCAATGCTGCGGTCCATGTGGTTGTCTGCGTGTCAGCTCTAGAAAGGCCCCTGGAAGCGCCAGCGCAACGGGATCGCGGCCCTTGGTGAGGTCCTTAACAGCATAATCAAATGCCGTTAATCACCGTAACACCGAGGTACCTTGGGGAGGAGGACCGGCAGGGATGTCCATCCTGGTCTCCTCCAGAGATGACCTTGAGGGGGCTGCTACACCATCCCTGGTCCCCTTTTTGGGTGAGCAATGGCACAGGAGGCTGAACCCCCAAAGGGGCACTGCAGCCCTCTCTGGGTCCCCTGTGGGGACTGCAGTATAACACTGGTGCCCCGCTGAGCCCTGGGGACTGTGGTGGCCACACTCTGCCCCGTGGCTGTGCCCCCCAGCAGCTCTGCAAGCCCCAGGGCATCCAAACATGATGTCTGCAAACCCCATATGGGGAATTTGGGGGCCTGTTTCGGTTTTTCCCCCATTTGAAAAGGGCAAGAGTCCGCTTGCTGGATCTCCCTGTGGTGCGGCCGGATCCTGCTGCCGCACATTGCCCCCATGCAAGGGACTGCACACTTGTCACAGAGGCCGGCCAAGCTGTATTTTATGGCTCCATACAGGTTGTTGATTATAATTGCTGCACTCTGTCAATTTAGTAGCCGCCACAAAGCTATCAGAGGCCTTTTTGGGTAAATAAATATTTCTTCACTAATGCATGGAGCCTCGTAAAGCCCTCACCATAAAGCCAGCTAATTGTAGTTCAGGTCTGTAACTGCTCCCCATTGCCGGGGAGAAGGAAGAGGAAGGATAATGGTGGAGGAGCGGAGGGCAGAGAGGAAGAGGAGGGGATGCAGGGGAGGGTTGGGTGGAGCAGGGGGACCGAAGAGGATGATAACGGTCTATGGAGGTGGTACAGCTGAGCACAGCGATAGAAGCCATCTTAACGGGCGTACGGAGGGCATGAGGACACAGGGGTCTCCAGTTCTTGGCCATGGCACAACTGCTCTTGGTTTCTCTCCCTTTTGCTGTTGCTCCCATGTTTCCTGCAACAAGGGTCTCCAGGCATGAAGATCTACATTGACCCCTTCACTTATGAGGACCCCAACGAGGCAGTCCGAGAGTTTGCCAAGGAGATTGACGTATCCTTTGTGAAGATTGAAGAAGTCATTGGAGCAGGTGGGTCTTGCTGTCCCCTGCCACCTGTCCCTTCCTGTCCTCTCCACTGCTTCTATGTGGCCAGACACCCAACTGGAACAATTTTCTGGGGATGCACATGCGGTCCTTCACCGGGAAACCCTCAAGGAAGCCTCGAGACATCAGGCTTTTCTGGGTTTGTGATGGGTTAGGGCAGACACGAGGTTGGTTTCTGCTCTCAAAGTTCTTTTGAGGTGGCAAAGACTCTATGAACGTATTCGCTGAGTGACTGCGGGGCCTCTTGGGATTTCCTACTTGGCTTTTCCATGAGGTAACAAGAAAAAGCCATATCTCGCTCTAGTCTGTGCCATATTCCCATACATATGTATATATACACATGTGTGCACTTATCTGTATGTCATCTGTGCTGCTTTTATTGCCATTTTTAAATAACTGTGTCGTACTTGTAGAAGAGAAAGTGAGAAGCTGGGGGGGAAGCTGCAAAGAAGCAATGAGCTAGTTCGGTCGGGATCAAGTTCAGCGATGTATCAGCTGCCCTTTGCTGCTCATCAAGGCAAAGTAGCTGCAAAGCTGGCTTAAATGTAATCCCTCCACAGGCAAATTTTGCCTTGACGAAGGAAAAGCTCTCCTGCTGAAAATGAGAGGACGCTTTCTCTATATTTTAAATCAGAGGGCAGCAATGAAAACAGCCCAATTCTTTTCCATTCCAAGATAAGTGATGTTGAAAAAGGCAACCGAGATTATCAACGCTGACACATTATAATGAGGTAGTCCTTAGATGTTGATGCTCTTGCTCTGCAAATCCTTCTTGTGGGGGTTTGCAAGAGTGGTCCCAGCCTCTGCTTCTGTTGGTGCTGGGCTCTGTCACCCTGGAGAAGGTTGCAAGCCCAAACACGTCCTCAGCAGCAGACGTTGCCCCTTTTAAAGAGGACAGGCGAGTAGATTTATAGAGGAGATCATCATTGAAGTGTTAACTGGCTGACATTTCTCAGCCAGTTGGTTTGGAGACCAAACAGCTCAAGGTACCATTACGTTTTGCAATGTTTTATGTGAAGAAGGAGGTGGTAGTGGATGCTTTTGCACTTGCAGGGGAGTTTGGAGAAGTGTATAAAGGACGCCTGAAGTTGCCTGGCAAGCGGGAGATCTATGTGGCCATCAAAACGCTCAAAGCCGGCTACTCTGAGAAGCAGCGCCGGGATTTTCTGAGTGAGGCCAGCATCATGGGGCAGTTCGACCACCCCAACATCATTCGGCTGGAAGGGGTGGTGACCAAAAGCCGACCGGTCATGATCATCACAGAGTTCATGGAGAATGGGGCCCTGGACTCGTTCCTGCGGGTAAGGCAAGGTGGGGCCGTGTGGGCTGTTGTTCAGCTGTGGGATTTGGGAACAAGGTGTTGGCATCCCGTCCTGTAAATCCCAGTCTATTTCCTTAGCTTGGGAGGTGGTTGCAGTGTGCCATACAACCCCAAAACACGTGTGTTTTGGTGCTGGCATACCTCTGCTTTAATCAGGCAGGGCAAGGCAGCTGGGCAGTCCTCTTGGGAGGTGCAGCATCCTCCCAACGGTGGGGGTGAACAGCTCTGGTCCAGCGGTGGGGTCTGCATGCTCACCCCAGTGCCTGTTCTTTCCCATTGCAGCAAAATGATGGGCAGTTCACAGTGATCCAGCTGGTGGGGATGCTCAGAGGAATTGCTGCCGGGATGAAGTACCTTGCAGAGATGAATTACGTGCACCGAGATCTGGCTGCCAGGAACATCCTGGTCAACAGCAACCTGGTGTGCAAAGTGTCAGACTTTGGCCTCTCGCGCTACCTGCAGGACGATACTTCTGACCCCACCTACACCAGCTCCTTGGTATGTACCTCTCACAAGATCTTGTCTTGCTCAGCATCTCCTGTGCCTGCCCTGCACCTGCTGCCAGCTGAACCTGGGAGAAAGGTGCTGGACGTATGCCCTGGAGGTTCTACCATGGGTGGAAGCATCTCAGGAGGGTTCCCACCATGTAGGCTTGTGGCCCAGAGACCCTGGCTGTGGTTGCCACCCATCATCTTCTTTCCCCTCCTTTTTCTTCCTCCCTTTTATGACCTTTCTGCCTCCCTCCTCCCCCAAGCACCTTTCTGCCCTCGGCAGTTTACAGATAAAGCTCTTCCCTCTCCTCCGTGGAGGGAAGGTGCATGGAGGAGTCCCTGGAGAGACCGGGAAGCGGTGGCAGGGAGATCACAGCATCTCCCGACGGCACAGCGACAGCGTTTTAACTCCCCTTCCCCCAGCGCTCCAGGTCTGGTCTGCCTTTCTGTGCTGGAAACTTGTTCCAGGCATTAATTAAAGAGACAAGCCTAACAGGAGCTCCGCCATTCCCCAGCCACCCTTCTCTGCTTAATTAACTTATTTGTAGGTAATGGCAGCCCCACTCTCCCCTTGCTCCTTGCTGCCCCGGGGGAACCCCCAGCTCCCCACCACGGCCATCCTCTTGCCAGTGGGCTTGTGAGAGACCCTTATTGGTGTTGAGGATGAACAGAGGAGAAGGGGATGAGCAACCCATTGACCTCATCTAATCAATTAATTAAAAGAGCGTGTGTTGGCTGCAAGCACAAGGCTGCACTGACTCTTGCAGAAGCAGTGTCTTGGGCTGTCGAGCTGTGCCCAGGCGCTGGGGCTGGCTCCAGCCTCCAAAATGGGAGACCCACAGAGGTGCCTTTGTGTTTTGGCCTGGCTGCAGCCCCTCGCTCTTCCTCCCCTGCTCGTGGGATGTTTCCCCCCTCCCCGGACCTGCCCTGCTCCCTGCCCACACCCGTCCTGCAGGCAGCAGTCTTTGAGCAGACACCCATCATTTATTTTTTGTTCAAGGACCCCATCAGTAGCTGCTGGGATGAGGCATGAAGTAGCCTTTCCCCACCTTTAGAGATAGAAGAGATTATCTCATCTGTGTTTTTATTTAATTTAGGCCATAATAGATCTCCCTGGCAGCTGGGAAGTGATGCTGTGCCTGCGATTACATCACTCTGCCTCCCACAGCAGGTTTTTAGCTCTGGGGAAAAGGCAGGAAAAACAACCTAGCAGTTAATTTCTCCATTTGTAGTTATTCAAATCAAATTTTTTGCCATTCATCCTTCAAAAGCAGCTGATGCTTTGTCAGAAAGGCTATGGAAAACAATTGCGCTAAACGATTTACAATGCAATTCTGCCCAGAGTAAATACCGTGCATGTCTGTGGTTTTCCTTCATCCCTTGGCTTTTTTTGCTGTTATTTTAGCGGTGCTTGCCCAGGGAGCAGTCCCTCTGTATGTGCTGCCCCACCACAGCATCCCTGCCCCCTCAGCATGGCCTCCGGCCCTTCCTGTCCTGCCAGGACCTGGGACCTGCCCTGGCTTGATGGGGTGGCTTGAGATGCCGAGCCTGATTTTGAGCTTTTAGGAGAAATGAGGGGCTCTCTGCCAAAGGCACTTTCCTTTTCCAGTGCTTTCCAAGCCTCCTTTGGGGCTTAAAGGTGTTTTGCTTTTTGTCTCCCACTCCAGAAGTAGGACTGGAAGGACCTTCCAGCAGCTGTGGGAGCCCAGATGATGCCGTAGAGAATGCTCTTAGGTTAGACCTTGTTTCCACTGAAGGCCAAGGGACAGGGATACCTGTGGCTCCTTACCTGAGACAAGTACTAGCGCAGTCCTGCGTAGCCCTTGTCACCTGATGTCTCCCTGGGAAGGGACCTGGGGCCAGGCCACCGATGTACCCGGTCCTGCAGGTCACCCGGAGTGGGGAGGTGTCACTCGGGGGTGACACCTGAGTGGGATAAACCCTTGGATAAACCCTTTTGTTTTGTTTAGCTAAGCCCTTTTGTGCAGGTACAAGATAAATTCATGGAGGTGTTTTCGGCTCCTGCCTCTTCATCCCATCGGGTGCTGCCTGCCCACTCCTCAGCAGGGTCCCCAGGGACCAGCAGCCGGGGGTGTGCGGGATGGCTCCAACCCTGCCTCAGGTGTCCCAGGCTCCTCTGCCAAGGGAGCCGTTTCTCAGCTGCTCTCCCTTTTTCTGTAGGGGGGGAAGATCCCCGTCAGGTGGACGGCGCCGGAGGCCATCGCCTACCGCAAGTTCACCTCGGCCAGCGATGTCTGGAGCTACGGCATCGTCATGTGGGAAGTGATGTCGTTCGGAGAGAGGCCCTACTGGGACATGTCCAACCAAGACGTAAGCACTGGGGGGTTATCCACACAGCTCTGGGGAGTGTGTGGGGGCTCGTTCCCAAAAGAAAACCCTGCCTGAATGGCTATCTGCTCCTTCCCGGAGCCTCGGCAGCGCTTGGTTTTAGAGATGAAACAGGCTGGTGGGCGAGAGGATGCAAGGAGGGAAATTGGGAAGAAAAGCCAGCGGGCTGGTAATTGGACTTCAGGAAGCTGCAGGGCCTTTGAAAATGTTCAGAGGGTTTACGAACAGGGAAAGAGCTTTGGTAGTTGGACTGCTGTACTCCGATGCGATCTGCCGAGATAATGAGTGGCAGCTCTCCGCTGGGAGGAACTGCAACGCGCTTAGCATCAGAGCGGAGATTAACCTCCGAGAGCCCCAGCTCCGTTGGAGCCGGGAGCATCTCCTCCTGCTCCCTTTGCTGATGATCAGATGGGCTGGCAGCTGCCTTCCCGGCCTGCGGCAGCGCTGCCTGTAACACCTCTGCCCGCACAGGCAGCTTGGCTCGAGGAGAGGAGTGGCAGGGGTGGCTCACCCCCCGCTGTGGCTGCAGTTTTCCCTACGTGAGACCTCCAAGTCCCTTGTCCTCATGTGCTACTTTCTCCCCCACTGCTCTGCAGGTCATCAATGCGATCGAGCAGGATTACCGGCTCCCGCCGCCCATGGACTGTCCCGCTGCCCTGCACCAGCTGATGCTGGACTGCTGGCAGAAGGACCGCAACACCCGCCCGCGCTTCACCGAGATAGTCAACACCCTTGATAAAATGATCCGCAACCCGGCAAGCCTCAAAACTGTGGCTACCATCACCGCTGTGTGAGTCTCCCAGCATGTGGGGGATGCTCTAGTGTTGACATCCCAAGCTGTGGCAAAAGGCTCCCTGAGCGGCTCATGCTGCCGGGGGGAAGGACAGGAATTCATAAATCGTTTGCCAGGCGCGGGGGGTTTCTCTCTTTGCTCTGCCTGACAGTCAGACAAAGAACTTGTAGTTTTCAGTCGAGCAACAGCAATAATTCTTTGCTATTGATTCTTTATGGCGTGTGACCGTATGGGCGCGGTGTCTCCTCTGCTGGCGCCTCCGTCCCTGCGGCTCCCGCAGCTGGATTACAACGTGCAGGGTTGCAAAGCGCTGCTTGACAGAGTGGTATTCCCATGGGACAGGCCTTCCTCGTGGCCTTACTTGTCTCAGGCATGTGCCAGGAACAGGACAGTGCCAGGGGGGAGCATGAAGGTGCAGGGGGGTGGATTGGGGAACACTGCCGTGCACCAGCTAGGCTCGTGCACAGCAGCCCCTCAGTGCCAGCCGGGCTTGTCCCCAGTGGTGTGTCCTGTTGCAGGCCTTCTCAGCCCCTCCTCGACCGCTCCATCCCCGACTTCACTGCCTTTACCTCAGTAGACGACTGGCTGAGCGCTGTGAAGATGAGCCAGTACAGGGACAGCTTCCTGACGGCTGGCTTCACCTCCCTGCAGCTCGTTGCCCAGATGACATCCGAGTGAGTTGGGTGCTGTGCCAGGGCTGGGTGCTGCCTGGGGTGGGTTGGGGTTGCGGGGAGGTGGGAAGGTCGGTGCAAGGCACCTGCGGAGGAAGGGTGTGGGCATCCATCACACCGGTCAGCAGAAGCACCCTGAGTCTGGAGGTGGGAGTTCACCATCTGGGAGTCAGCATGCAGGTATCTCCCTGCCCTTGGTCCCTCCTTGCCTCAGTGATGCTCACAGGGCTGTGCTTGGGCTCTGTGTTTGTTCTGCTGAGAGGCATGGACCAGCTGAGCTTACATCCCTCACCTCACTTAGAGATGGTAAAACAGATACACCAACCCTCAGCTGCCCATTGATATTCCTCTGTCTGTCTGTCTGTCTTCCAGAGACCTCCTGAGAATAGGGGTGACTTTGGCTGGGCACCAGAAGAAGATCCTGAACAGCATCCAGTCCATGCGAGTACAGATGAGTCAGTCTCCAACCTCAATGGCATGACGTCTCTCGTTCGATGGGGAGGGGACGGGGAGGGCACACAGCGAGGGGCAGAGGTGGGAGGGGAGGAACTGACAGGCGCTGCGGGGCAGCATTTGGAGAGGTACCGCCGCTGCCTGGGGACTGTGACTGCAGATGAAGGATGTTCCTGGGACTCATCTCTAACTGGTGACTTCCGTTCCTCACCAACAGAAGCACACTTACCAATGTCATGGGGAACGGCGTATAAATACATATAAATATGTACAAATCATATATTTAAAAAACAAAACAAAACAAAAAAGACAAAAAACAATGAAGACAAACCAATGTTTGTTGGGGAAGCAAACCCAAACCCTAGAGATCAGACTGCAATCCCACCACCAGTGAGCAGTGGTCGAAACTGAGACAGAGAAAGGGGCTGTTGGGGAAGGGAGAGGGACGAGATGGAGTGTCCCATCCGGAGAAACCACCTTCCTTTTCTTCTTTCACCCTCCCTCCCTGCCCTGGCCTTTACTGCTCACTCCGCTCCCCTCTCTGCTCATGGACTGGGTGGAAGTGTCCTCAGACGTCTCCGTAGCTCCCTGCTGTCCTACCTGGGTGCTGCTCTGGCAATGACCAAAGGACTTCGCTCACCACTGCATGGGGGATCCGACTCGATCCAGTTAATGTCTTCATATTGAAGAAGAGATGTACCTTCAATAGAAAACCTTGGGTTTTTTTTTTTCTCTTTTGCTTGCATTTTTTTTGCAAAAAGGAAAAAAAAGGATTAAAAAAATAATAATAATCCATCCTGGAAACAGAAAGAGGTGTTCCCGTGTGTGTGTGCGCTCGTGCGCGTGTATACGTTGTCAACTTACTGTGGACTCACTGCTTGTCCCTAACCGAAGATCACTTCCGACCCTGCAGCCAGCGGCCGGCTGGTTCCCAGCCTGGGGGGCGCAGGGGGCCCGGGGTTGTGCCCACAGCCCCCGGGAGCGGGAGGTAGCAGGGAAGTGCCCAGTGGCGAAGCAAGCGCTCAGCATCCTGCAAGCGGGGAGGAGGACGCCAAGGGCTGGCCCGCGTGGCGGGGACGGGATGGGACCGGAGGAGCTGCCGCATGGTTGTGACTGGGTTGGTGACTGCTGGAGAAGGAGGAGAGATGCTCTGGGAAACAGACTGCTAAGGCCTCCAGAGCCTCGGCGATGTGCAGAAGATGGCTATGGAGGACTTTTTTTCCCTATCTTGTGGACCTAAGGATTTTGATATTGAATTACAGACTTAGATTTCATGGCTTCAGAGGTAGGTCCCTTTGTCTCATGTACCTCTCTGTCCATCCATCTGTCCTCCTCCTCTGTATTTTTCAACTCGCTTCCTTAAAGCCTCTCCCAGTGAATGTTTCCCTGTCTTTAATTTGATTTTTTTTTTTTTTGTTCCACTGTTGGTCTCCCTTGCAAATCGATCTAGTTAAAATTACTAGACATGTGTCAGTGTTTACACAGAATATTGTAAGACTGGGCAATCTAACTTCCCTCTGTGGATCGCGCCGAGAGTTTATAAAATGAATGAACTCTTAATAAGGCTTTTACTTAGATGGTTGTGTGCGAGTTGTAATGATCCATCACTGTGCTCTTGCAGGCACCACGCTGGCAGCAAGCAGCACCCATGTGGCAGGGGGGGTGGCGGGGGGGGGGGGGGGCCCCCCGCGGGCCCTGCTCACGCATACATCCCCGCCGTGGGGATGCCCCACATCTGCTTGCACCGTGGGGATGTCCTGCGTCCTCCTGCACCATGGGGATGCCCCACATCCAGCTGTGCCGTGGGGATGCCTTGTGTCTGTCTGCGCTGTGGGTTTGCCCCTTGTCTCTCCTTGCCATGGGGATGCCCCACATCCATCCGCACCATGGGATTGCTCCATGTCTGTCTGCACCATGGGATTGCCCCACGTCCATCCACGCCACACAGAGAGGGCTGCCGGTCCCTGTTGTAATTTGGTGGCATGGTGGCTCATACATGTACAAGAAACCCTCCCTGCTACTCACGCATACATCCCCGCCGTGGGGATGCCCCACATCTGCTTGCACCGTGGGGATGTCCTGCGTCCTCCTGCACCATGGGGATGCCCCACATCCAGCTGTGCCGTGGGGATGCCTTGTGTCTGTCTGCGCTGTGGGTTTGCCCCTTGTCTCTCCTTGCCATGGGGATGCCCCACATCCATCCGCACCATGGGATTGCTCCATGTCTGTCTGCACCATGGGATTGCCCCACGTCCATCCACGCCACACAGATGCCTCACCAGATTTGCTTGCTGCCACCGAACACAAGGGGACAAGCCCTTCCTCTGCCTGCTGCCAGCGCCTGTCCACGTGTGCTGGGTGTGAGTTTTGTTCCCTGTGCTGGGGCTGTCGGGGTGCTCTCTGGCTGGGGGCACCTCAGTGTGTCCCATGGGGAGCTCATGCTTGGTTCAGGAGGATATTTCTTTAATCGTCTAAGGAAGATGACCCACCGCTCTGCTGAAGAACAGGAACTAACGTCCTGAAGATGCAGGAATGAGCTTGTTTCAAATCACTGAACTCCCCCCAGGGAAAGAGGCAGAGAAAAACACCCCTTGTTTACAACAGCAGGGACTGCTCCTCGTCCTGTCTGATAGACGATTGCTAATACCTCTCGGGATACTTGCGGCCCAAATCTGTATTCTAGGATGTTGTCACACCGAATACAACATGCAGATGGAGCGGGTGCCGTGCATACTAATAAGCCGCCTCAGCACATTGATACTCACTGGCGGTGAAGGATCCTTTGTGGGCTTTTTTAATGATTTCTCTTTTATTAGAAGGAAGCTAAAGGCATTTAAAGAAACAAATGACAGCGACACAGGCTAAATATCAAAACTCCACCTTTACAACTCCCCTGCTGTGTGTTGCCCGGCTGTGCAAGCACCTGCGAGGCAGCTGGTCCTGCAGCCCTGTTCGGTGTCTTTCTCGCTCTGCGCCTGGGACTGGCAGGATGATGCAATGGCACCGCAGCCCTTTTTTAATATAAAACCTTTAATATAAAGCATTCAGTCCTGCCCATCCAGCCCAGCAGACTGGGCACCCACGAGTGGATAAACCAGCTGTCCAGGTGCTTGGATGCTCTTGGAGATGCTGAGTCCTGCTTTACATCTTGGTTCGATTTCCCAGGGTGGACAATGCTCGTTACCTTCCCTAGCCCTTGACTCGCCCATGCTGCAAAACACCTGTGGACAAAGTGCCACCGCTTTCCCTGCATGTGGGAGGGTGGCTGCGGGCAGGTTTCTGGCCAGGGAGAAACTTGCGCTGTGGTTGCCAGTGTTGGAAGGAAACACATCTGGGCCCCAGGACTGCGGCCGATGGACAGGGGAGAGGCTTTCAGCTGAGAGCAGCGCAGCGTTTCCACAGCGCAGGGAACAGGAGGGTCCATCCTGACCTCTTAAAATTTTTGGGTTGCCTTCCAAACCCTTGTTAGGCCCTGCTGATGGCTAACTCAGCCCAGGGCTCGCCCGCTCTTCTTTTTGGCTGGAAAGCAAGGAAAATGGAGCAAACAAATCCCTTCGGTGATGAGGTATAGTTGGCCTGTTGGTTGCTGTCAAGATGATACCTGAGGGAGGGCCACCACAGGCCACCTGCTCTCCTGCCTTTCAATAAAAGGCTTTTCATCCAAATGGAAGATTTTACCAAAAGCTGCCAGTTTTCTGATCTGATAATGGAAAACAAGGGGGAAAGTGCAAAATAGCCATGTTTGATTTTTGCCTTTTATTGAAAAAAATAACATAAAAAAAATTCAGAAGTCTTCTGTCGGACCATTTTGTTTCTTTAGAGCTCTTTCTTTCAAGGAAAATAAGTTTTCCAAACTGTGAAGCCTTTCTGTCCAGGAGTGACAGCGTTATCCCTGCTTGGCCATGATAGCAGGGTTGTGTGTCCTTGGACTGGCCCTTCTTTTTCTTTGTCAGATGCCAAAGGAGGAGGCTCTCACCAGGGTAGGAGGTACAGGGCACTATCGAAGAGGTGCCTCTTAAGTCAAGGCTTGCTCCCAACCTTCATTTTTCTGCATCAACAGGAGACTCCCAGGCACTTGGCCATAGCCATGTGGCTGCACTGTCCAAGTCATTCAAGAAGTCTCTTCCATCGATGATGTGATGGAGAAGCTGTCGGGATGCTCCAGCTTCGCCTTGTGTGGAAATGGGGCAGGAGCCACAGGTAGTAGTGGGACCTGGGGCAGGAGGCTCTGCCTTACAGCTACTGCCGCTTTTTTTTTGACCGAGGATTGATGCAGATTTGGGTCCATTGGATGCTTCGCCAACACAGAAGGGCTCTGCCAAATGTGGCAAATTGTGGCAAAAATGCCAAATTTCACTCAACCAGTGAAAAAAAAGAAGAAAAATGAAACCACTAAATGTGGTCTAAAAGTGAAAGCTCCCATTTCACGCCTTCTTCTGATCCATACTGTGGTCAGCGTTGGAGTTCCTTTCTTTGATCCCAAAGGAGAAGGAATTGCTCAAAAATTATTTTTTTCCCCCAAAGTTTTGGTTTGCACAGAAATAAAAGGAAGAAAAAGGAGTTTCTGATCGAAGTGAACCAACTCCATAGACCTTTCCTGCGGGCTGGGGTTCATCCATCATGCAAGGTCCTGGTGGGTTCATCTGCCAGGTGCTGGTGCTGGGAGGTGCCCTTCGCTGGTGGACTCCGTTGGGGCAGATCCTGGCCCCCGGCCACCACTTGTAGCTGATGCTTGGCTGTGGCGCCTTGCTCCTCTGGCTGCATCCCGCCTCTGTGCTGAGCCGTGGCATATGGATACGGCTGGTCGCTTGGGTCGCCTTCAAGTGAGCCCACCTTGCGCTTGACCCTGATCCTGTCCTTTCATGGAAACACTTTGCAGTTGTCAGCTCCTTCTCTACATTTCTATGGCAACTGCAAAAACCTCAGCCCTTTTGTGCCTTTTTTAGTTTTTTTTTTGTGTCTCTGTTGGCTTTGTCTTTTTTGCATGTAGCATTACATCAAAAAAGGGACTTTTTGCTACAAAAACCCAGCACTGAGCTTGGCCCAAGGTCTCAGTGTGAGAATTGGTGGGTGAGATGGTCATGTCTGGACTGGGTGTTGCCAACTGGCTTCATGTTGCCCCCTCCCTTCTGCATCCTCTGGTGCCAGCCCCGCTGTGTTGCTCCCCTCATCCCCCTCTATAAAATCCCCATTGGCAATTCAGCTGCATTGTTTCCCCCTGGGCTTTGCTGTGTCTTTTATACAACCCATCCCTGGCAGGCTGTGCCGTGTGCAATGGAGGAGACAGCAGCTTTCTCAATAGCAGTAATTAAAATGAGACATTGTGCCGCTGCACGTGAAGGTGAACTCAGCCACTCGCACATCCAGGGCGAGAGCGAGCATTTGAACGTGGAAGAGGAGCATGTATTAATAGCATTATTATGTGCCTCTTTCTAGAAAAAAAAGGAATGTATTTTATGCCATTTAATGACCTTCAAATTAACAGTTCTTTGAAAGCACTTATGTATATTTAATTTTAAATGTTGCTGCAAGTCAGAGCGGGGCTTGTGATGAAAACAGCAGGCAGCCAGTTTTTAAATAAGAGCAAGCTCAGACCATTATTTCTGAGCTTGTCAGCTTTTGGTGCTTGTAATGCTTCTTTCCCTATGAGAAAACAGGGCTGTTGTTCCCCCAGTCCCCCTTCCCTTCTCCTCCGTCTCTGCTCCAGGAGCTCCCCACGCGCCGGCCTGAGCCCCGTGGGATCTTCTCTTCTGCTTTCCACTCCTCTGCAGGGTGATGGCATCTTCCCAATGAGCTGGTGCGGAGGATGCTGCTCCAGGATGTTTGATTCGGAGGGAGGGAAGGGGTTGTTTCGGGGTTGGTTTGCAGAGTTCTCATCAATAAAGCTGGCTGAATCCCTGCCTGCATCCCTGCCTGCCGGCCGAGGACATCCCTGTGGGAGCCAGAGGAGCACCACAGCTGGCCTGGGATAAATCACTGGGCATCACTGATGAAGGGGTTTTTTTGCACCGCCACAAACACCGTTGTTTTGCAATGGGGACAGACACGTTTGCGTTCGTTAGGGTCTGAATTAAGGCTTTTGCCTCTGATCCATAAAAGCTGCTGATATATTTGTGCCACTCTATGTTCACTGGGAAATCATTCAATCTTAAACATTGAATTTGACTTTAAAAAAAAAGGATCAATGGGTTTCTAAGATGAGGAATGGATTTACAGACCCTGTGGCAGATTTTCAAGCTCTCAGAAGCGTACCGTAGCTCTAAGGCCACCCATCCTCATTAAACTGCAGATGGAAAGGCGAGTGGTTGGGGCCAGGGTTTCACATCCAGCTCGTGCACTCATTCAGGTACTGCGTGTCTCCTGCTCCCGTAACATCCCCACTGCTCGAGGAGCCACAGGGGGTTATTTAACACCCGTGTCATCATCTGCTTCGGTGCCTCTTGTATGAAAGATCCTGCCAGAATGGATGCTGGTCTGATTACAACTTGTGTGCCTTCCAAATTATTTTCAAAGAGCCTGAAGAAGACCTTCTCCAGCGGTTCCCAGTGAAGTTCCTCTCGATTTCAAAAGAGCCAGAAATTTCCTGAGCGATGACGGAGGAGAGGTGAAGTCCACACCGACGGGATGCCTGTGGTGAGGTGTTTCACCTCGTCAGTGGTTTCCCCGCTGCTCCTGTTTAGGCTTATGTTTTTCATACAATTGGTTTGGGTTGGAAGGGACCTTTAAAGAACCAGGGGGGTCCAACCCTCCTGCCATGGGGGACTGGCTGCACCTGTTCCAGCTGAGCTCAGCCTTCTCCAAAACCTGTCTCTGGGAGGTGTGAGAGCTGCTGTCATGTTGCGCTTTCCCATTTTTGATGCCCTCGGGTTTTGGCTCTGCATCCGCATCTTGGGGGAGGTCTGCTGGCTCACGTCTGTCTGTCGTTGGACCCTGATGGGCTGTGTTGCCATCCCAGGACTTGGCGTGGAAAGAGGAGCAGACACAGCTGCTCTGGTCAGGAGAGGACCTCCTCTGCTGCATGTGGTGGGAGGAGATGTGAGATGAGAGCCAGGCACGTGTCATTGGGGATTGTAAGCACCCATGGCGTTAAATCTGGTCTCTTGGTTCGAATCAGAGAAGCACATCAGCTGGGGAGGGGAATGCATCTGACCTTCACCTGGGTCTTTCTGGGTTGTCAGAGTTGCTGACACTCTGGGGATGGTATCCCAGGGCCACCTGTGCCACAGGGCTTTGGCTAGCTGTCCTCTGTGGAGCAGCATGGCGAACATCCCTCCAGCCTGGGCAGAGCTGCCCGGTCCCTCCCTGTCTGTGTCTGAGCATCTCTGCTGCTTCTGCTCTCCTTCTCCTCTCTGGCCATCAGCATTTAAAAACGCCATGAAGCCCCTGGCTGTCCATCCCCCACTGCATGGCTCTGTTGTAGTGGCTGTTTTAGGGACATCGCTGGGTCCAAGCACTCCCTAACACACAGACAGGAAGTGGAGGAGAAACCAGTGCCATTGCTAGGTGAGATGACCGTGGACGGGGTGGCAGTGGCGGGATGGTGTTGAAGTCTCCTGGCCCATGTCTGGAGGGAAACGCTGAAGGAGGTTAATCTGAACAAACCAGCTGCGTGAACTTTAAGTGGATTAGCTGAACTCCACTCGTTCCCAAAACAGATGTGCCTTTTCGGGGCAGCGTGGAAGTGGATGAGGCAAAAATCTACTTAAGGCTGCGTTAATTCTAGATAAGTGTTAGGGTGATTAATGCCTATCCACTTAAAAAAATTAATTGGAGTGAACTTTTCTCCGTGTCCCCAAGTAAACAAGGCTTGGCAGCTTTCCCCATCCACTGGCCTGGGCTGTGGCTTTCCCTTCTCTGCTGTCCCATCCCCACACGTTGCCCAGGAGCTGACATCGTGGTGGGGATGAACCTGCTGCTCTCTTGATGATTATCCTCAGGGGTCTTGTTAGGCATTTGAACCCTTGTGTGAAGGTGGGAAGAGAGGACAGGAAAATTATGGTCACCATCAGTGCAATTATCAATGCTAATTAGTGCTGAGTGGGACTGATGGTAGGAGGTGCATACCATGCCAAATGTTTTCTAAGGAACAAGGTGAGCCTCGTGTTGGAAACATGGACTGGAGCCTTGTGGGGGCTTCCACAGGCAGGTGACTGCGAAACATGCGCACATCAGTTTGTTTGTTTATTTTTCCCCACCACGCTTTGGCTGAACTTTTTTCAGATTCCCCAGGATAAATATTCTGGGGAGGTGTCCACAGCTGGAGGCTGCCGGCAGTCTGGGACTTAGGCTCTGGTCTTTTGGCTGGGCAAGTGTGCAGCAGCACCGTGTCCTAATCCCGGATGGGGATGGGGCACTGAGTGGCTCCTGCCTCGATGCCCCAGGGGAACAGCGGCAAGGTGCAACTCCCCTTTGCAAAAGGGTTGGGTGAGGGCAGTAGCTGGGCTGGTGCCTGGGGAGGGCTTGCAGGAGTGGTTAGTGATACGGTGATGGCTTTGGGGCGCTCCCAGAGCTGGGGCAGCTCTGTGCCTGCCTCCATCCCTTCCCCGCTCCCGCAGCAGTGCTCAGGAATAGCAGCTGGGTTTGCAGTGCCGTCCATCCTCTGATCGTTTTGGGTATTTGTGGTTCTGCCCTGGCTGCCCCATTTCCATGAGCGCGGAAAGGGAGAGAGCCCAGGGCCAGCACGCTGCCTGCATCCCAACCACGCCGTTCACTCCCCTACGGCCACGCTTATGCTGATAACACCTTCCCTTACGGGATGCCTTCTCATCTCAAATGTGGCCTTTTTATTGCTGTTTGTGTCACGCCAACACTTACAGGCTGAGATCAAAGCCCTCCGCGCTGCACGGCTTTGCAGGGGCTCCCACGCTGGAGCACAGGGAGGAGGATGTGAGATGGGGGGGTGATTCGGTGGCTGCGTACGTGGGGGATGCTTGACCACGCTGCCCCCTCCCTGTCCTCCCCTGGCTGCTCATGACCTGTCCCTCGGGTCCTTTGGGATCGATCCCTTGGGATCAGCCCAAATCATCCATAGCTGCCCCCGGATCATTTTTGCCAGGACGAAGGGAAGGGCTGCAGCTGCCATGGGAGAGCCGAGCCGGCAGCAGCCACTCCGGGGAAGGCGCAGGCTCCCCGGGGGAATATAAACCCCCAAAGGCTTCCCTGGCTCCTCTGCTGCCGGGTGGTTTGGGTGGCTGCGGCTAAATGAGCTGGGAAAGGCTGCGAGAGGAAGGTGGTGGCGGAGCCAGGAGCAGCCCCCGGGGCCGGAGCCATCGCTTGGCTTCAGCTTTAATGTGGCTGAATCCGCAGCTGATATAAATCGCTGTCACCCCACTGACTTGGGTGCAACCACCTTGATTTACACCGGTCCCTGGGGACCTGCCTGGCTCAGCAGCATGTTCAGCATCATCTGCTGCGTCCTGCATCTGCTGCCGCCTTTTATAAAACATTATTTGTATTTCTATTGTCACTTATTTCCAGCCGTTTAGCTGTTCTGCTCCCATTAATGTTAATGGGAGCTGTGAGACCGAATCTCTGAGCGCGGCACTGAGAATGGACCCCGGTGCATAAGAAATACACAGCGATATCTTTTCTTCCAGCTGAAGCTCTTTTTTTTTTTTTTTAAGATAATCTCAATTTCTCTTACCCTTTCTCTCATGCCCCTTTTTCTCCTAAACACTAAATTACTAAATAAAAGTTTCATTACTACCTGGGTTTGCTAAAAAAATTATTTTCATTCATCAGAATAATGAATTTTAATAGGAGCAAAATGTCAGACGCAGCTAGAGTTTTCTTTTGAAAGTATGGGTATGTTCGGAGAGGCACAGAGACGCCCGGCAATAATTACACCAGCGAGCCCCAGTTATCGGTGGCCCAGCAAAGGGATGCAGCGGTCAATTGGTCTGTTATTTAATGTGGTGCCTTTATGTTTCCAAGGTGCAATTGTATATTAAAAGCATCTTTGCCTCTCTGAAGCGGCTAAATAATGGGATTTTGCTGCTGCGTGGCACTTCTTGGTTGCAGGGTGAGAAGGAGGTGCTCCTGGGGCTGCTCTTTTGGTTCGGAGTCCTTCTGGTTTCCCCCAGCAGTGGAGAAAATGGGTGGTTTTTGTTATTTTGGAAAGAGTGATTTCTTGGTGCTTGGTGGTTTGCTCCTACTTTAGACCTCGAAGTGCTCATATTGCAGTGTAAGAGGGAAAAAAAGCATCTTCACTGCTGGGGGACACAGTAACCCTCCCACCCCCAAAATCAAGTCTCAGCCTCCGTGCTCCGAAGCATCTTAGCTTCACAAAGAAACGTGTCTTTTCCATTCCTTTTTTTTCCCCCGAGGAAAAATTGAGAGCTTTCAGTGAAATTGTCACTTTTCTGACAGGATATTAATTAATCACTGCTTTTTGTGTTGGTTTTTTTTTTTTGAGAGGCTGTATCTGCTGTAAGAAGTCTTTGGGTTTCGTGAGGTGCAGGCTCCACCAGCTGTGGGGCAGGGGGGCTGGGGGGGGGCTCAGTGTTGCGGTGGGTCTCGGCTGCGAAGGAGCAGCCTGCGTTTTTGGGGAGGTGCTGCATCTCTGAGCATGGGACATGCTTATTCTCACCCTCTTCTTGGTTCCCTCCCTCTTGCCTTGCAGGGGCGTGAGTCCAGCATTGCAGCCAGGCAGCAGTGACAGAGAGGGGATTGACACCGGTCCCCAGGGACTGCTCCCCCCCGCCACCCATGAGATGATGATCCGGGAGGTCTCCACAGCACCCTGGGAGCCCCGTCCCCCCCAAGCCGTGGCGTGCCCTGTGCCAGCCGGCCGTACCCTGTCCTGTACATAACCAGTGAGATGTCTGTAAAAGATTTCACCCCTTGTAATTTTTTTTGCCCTTCTCCCCCCTCTCCTTCCCCAATTTGTTGATTGTGTTGAAATTGTCGGAGTTTGTAACAGTAACTTTCAGAGAATATTGTACTAAAGAGAAAATTGCACTCAATAAAAATGATGAAATAAGCCTGATCCCTCTCCTTCCCTTTCCCAGGGGCAGCCTTTCTGCTGCCGGTTTCTCTTCAGCTCGGAGCTGGGTGAATATTTGCCATGAATATTCATTTGGGGAACTGGCAGCACTCCATTGCTCCTTGACTTACCTCGAATTTTGATGTCTATCAGATTTGGCGCTCTGGTTTTGTAAATGAAGTGACTTTATTCTCAGCGATCCCTATCGGAGGTTGCTTGCTGCAGAGAGCCAGAAGGAATTTTCTTGGCACGGGTTTTTCCGCGAAGTATGTTTCAAAGCCCTCATGTGCAATCGCTCAGGGAAGCCACGCTGGAAGTGCTGACTGGGATGAAAGTGCTGTCTGCACTGGGGGAGCACGGCGGCTCCTCGCTTCCCGAGTCTTGCTGGAGCCTGTCAATAAAAAGGCCGATGCTCATTTTGAACCTGCTTGCCTTAAGGATTACTGTAAATGATTGCAGGAAAATGGATTCTTTCTTTTGCATCGGCTACACTCGGGCATTTTATCCAGCTGGGACCACACAGCCCATCCAGGTGATGCTACCTGAGGGTAGCTGACCCTGCTGTCATTGGGTGACCACAGGGAATGTCCTCCAGCCGGCGGTGAGGGCTAAAATGGGGAAGTTTTGTAAATGGATAGATTTAGAAATATGCAGCCACCACCCAGCTATTTGGGGTTCAGAAAGAGGAGCTGCTACTGGGAGAGCTTTTGAGGTGGGGGTATGGGCTTCCCATGCCCCGTGGCTTTGGGGTGATCTTACAGGGAGGGAGGCGTCTGCTGGTTCAGCTGTAGGTGGGGCTGGCACATCCCTGAGGTCTCTGCTACCCTGTAATTCTCAGATCAGTGGTATTGCTGATGTGGGGCTTTCTCATGGCTGCTATCAAGAGATCCTTCTGAGTTCTTGCTGCGTCTCCAGGGTCATTAAAAGCTGACGGGTTTTGCTATAGGGTTTTTTGAGCAAGTGAGTTTCACGTGCTCACTGTGATGGCTCCAGGTCCCTGCAGGCAGGACTCTGCTGCCCCAGGCTCACATATGCACACTGAGGCTTGCCTCACACTTTGTACACAGGGGGAGAATTGCAGGCCCAGAGTAACTGTTTTTGGGGATTTTGGTTTGTTTTTTTTTTGTCAAGCCCATCCTGACAAATGAAACCAGAGCACCCGTGCCATAAAATCCAGCCTCCTGGCAGGTCTTCGGACATGCAAGATGCAAATGGGCAGCGGCTGACAGAGGGCAGAGCTGAGGTTGTTTGTGCGTCCTTAATTGTGTAGATATTTGATTTAATGGGCTACTGCTGTGGTTTAAATGAATGTTCAGGTTTCTTGAATCCTCTGGGATTTGGGGCACAGAGAGGATATATCCCTTACACAGGTTGCCCCAAGGTTTTCCCCTTAAGTAACCAAAAGACATTTACAGCCAGTGCTTAACGTTCCCAAAGTAGCTTGCCTGGGAATAGCCTTTTAATAGGGTCTGGAGGAGCCCTGCTGACAGTTTGATGGCTTAATGGGGCTCTGAAAGACGTCCGGGGAGCCCGGGCAGCTGTGCAGGGTCGCTAACAGAGCCCAGAGCTGCTTAGCAGAGCACAGCTGGGGCAGGGCTTGGGCCAGTCCTGCCTTTGCCGGGCAGCTGCCTGTCCTGGGGCAGTCCCCAGTGGAGCCTCACCTCGCTGATACGGCTTTATATGGCTGCAGGCTCTGGCCCCTGCGTTATTTTTTCCCTGGGGTAACCAGTCACCAGCTTCGCCTGCATCCCTGCTTGAACGAGATGTCATTTACCAAGGCCACACAGAGTCCAAAAGAGTTTTCCTGAGCTTTGAATATAGATACAGGCGGCTGTCACAGCCAGAACAGAGACTAACTCTCAAAATGAAAAATCTTTCCTTCATGGCTCTCAGGTTTGAAAAATGGAAGCAGCATGTTGGCTCCAATTACTCTGCAGCAGCTCCCAGAAATTTCAATATACCTGATACTCCGGCACACCAGCTTGATGCCAACCTAACTCAATCGCTGTCAAGTAGTGTAACTCCTGATTTACCCCACCACAAGCAGAAAATTGAGCCAGGACTGCTCTCGACATGGGGAAGGGAGGAGGAGTGCTGCTGGGCTGGCTCCCAGGGAGCTCCATGGGGAGCAATGGGGGGCTGCCCCTGTGGGGTTCACCCCTGGGATCTGGTGGGAGAGACTTGTGCTTGGTTGCTTCCTGGGCTGGCACTGCTTTGCCTCCTTTGATGCTGCCCTGCAGCAGGCGGTTTCTGTTAGGGAAAGGCTTTTCAGGAGCCAAAGCAATGGGGACCAGTTGGGGACCACCCTCTAGGCAAGCTTTCGGCAAGGGACCCCATGGTCTCGCATGGTCTAGGCTATCTGTCCTTCCAGGGACAAAGAAGACCCCCATTGAGGCTTGACCAAGCTTTCCCCATCCTGCACCCTGCCAAGGGGAGAAAAGATGCCTTTTTAAAGGTTTGTAAAACACTCTCCCATGACAGCCTGTGATTTTTTGTTTGCTGTTGCTGAGGGCTCTGGGGCAAGCTGCTCCCTGCAAAACAAGGCATGGGGCACAGCTCTGGCCTGAGGACAGCCCTGGCCCAGGGGAAGAGAGGAACCAGGAAGGTACTGGCTGCGCAGAGAGACATGGCAGTGAAGGAGGGGGAGGTCGGAGACACACACATCCCCAGTCCTCTCCCACCTCCCTCCCGCCCTCCCGCGCTTGGCAATGAAAGACATATAAAAGACAAGCCCAAGAGGACTATAGGCTAAATTGTAATTGGAGCAATATGGTCCAATTATAAAGTTATGTGCCAACCTGCATTAAATGGCAGCATCTGCTGGAATTATTGGAGATGCCTCATCGCCTATTAAAAGTGCTGGGGTTTTCCTGGAGGACAAGCCAGGCAGGCTGCAGTGGTGCTGGAGAGCCTGTGCTGGAGCCAGGAGGGCTCAGATGGAGCAGGGCTGAGGCTGCTGCTGTGTCGAAATCTCGTCCAGACCCTGTGGGAGAGGTTTTGGGGGATGCTCTCAAGAAAGCCACCTCCTGTTCCCAGCCAAATTGCTTCTTTCTGTTTATCAGGTCACACCGCATACACCTCCTGAGCAACATGACCATGCATGAATGAACGTGTGTGTGCATGCACAGCCACGCACATGCACAGCTTGCATTCTCCCTGTACCCCAAGGTGCTCGGGATAGGGCAGGATTTACTCCACTCAACTGCTTTTAGCTGATTTCCAGTTACCGCCTTGATTAAACCTGCATGGCCACCCTCCTCGCTGCCCCAAAAGTCACCGCCAGCACCAGGAATCGAAACCCCCAGCCCTGTTTCAGAGCCAGCTGAGCAACCCCTTGATGCGATTGCTTCTGCTCGTGCTCTGGCATGAGGACATCTGTGCATCTCCATGAAGGGATTGCCCACAGCATCATCTGTGCCGGCACCCCTGGGCATGATAGGCAAGGGAATGAGCAAATCAATAGCAACAGCTTCAACTTGCAACACCTCTCTGCAGAGGATGTCTCTGGGCATTTTGCATGAAGCTCCCAGTAATGCACTCTCACCAAGCTAACTGGGCAAAGGATGCACCTCCTGTGATTTGGGCAGGAGGGAAGACAGCTTTGAGCTGCTCCTCTGCTGTGAGCTGGGCTCCTGTGCCCTGCCATCAGCGATGGAGAGGACACAGGATTCTTCCCTGCAGGACCCGCCCTTCGGCAGCACCTCTCGCACCTGTCTGGCCCTGAAGAACGGGCAATGCTTTCTGCTATGAGGTGCACCAGGGTGCTGGCATTAACCTGGGTGGCAAATTGTCTCTGCTGTCACCCTAGCCTTGGGGACTGTTCCTGCTGCTTGTGGACCTGCTGGGGATGCTGGTGCCTCCTTGCTAGCCCTTCTCTGCCTGGCCTGACAGCAAAGCAGCGCTGCGGGTGGGGTTGGGGAGGGGGTTAGCTTCAGCCCAGCTCATGTAGGAGCAGCATGGGCAAGCCCTTATTTCTGGTTATGCACAAGCATGAGGGCTAAAGGCAGGGGTCTCGGGGCTCAGCAAGGGGCCTGTTGTGTTGCTGCACCCTGCCTGACACAGGCTGCTGCCTACTCCCCAGCCAGCTGGCACCAAAGGAACACAGAAAGTGCAAAGCTGGCTCCCCAATGCCCCAAAGCATCCCTCACGTCCCCGCACTACGAGGTGGTCATTCATTACCCCAGCTGAGAGGACGTTTTGCCCTCCCTGGACCTCTGCTGCACTCAGCACGTGGCGCTGGAGCTGCTCCCAAGCCTTTTATCTCCTGGCTCCACACACAGCCCATGCATTATTTACTGCACGCCTTCCCAGCACAGCACTGCACACCGAATTATTCATTTCCCTCGTGGGCTTTTTCCATGGCTCTCTAATCAGACTTTCTTAGTTCTTTATAAACACTAATGAATTTATTTCCCGATGCCCTTATGAGGGAGATGGGGTATTAGATCTTCTTTATATACAGCGAGTTTGAGCACGGATTCGGGGACTTCAAAGCCACGTAGGCACCCCTGGAGGCCAGGAGTGCTGGTTTGCCATGGACTGATCATGTTTGGCGCCCGGTGTGTTCAGTGCACCCTGTAGTGGCTGTGAGCACTCAGCCGGTTCCAGGTGTCCCAGCAGGAGGGTGGATGATGCCCACCCTGGTACTGGCCCCCATGCTGTTGATCCCTGCTCAGCCTTCATCCCAGTGGCACCTTCCTCCCGGGGGACCCACCTTCCCTCCTGTATTTAGCATTTATTTGACCGCTTGGCTCTGCAAACTTATGGGTGCAATATCATGTGTGGTGACTCCACCATGGGACCGCTGCACTCAGGGAAGCCCGTCTGCCTTAATGCTGCGGAAGAGGGTGCAGCTTTGCATGCCGACCAGGTCTGTAATAATTTCCCAAATGCAAGTCCAACTACAGAGCGTTAACACCCAGTTTCTGGTGGGAGGCAGCTGAGCCTGTTCTTAAAGCTGCCCTTGTGTTGATCGGTGAGGGTCACCAGACAGTGCACACATGCAATTTCTCAAAACAAGTGTAACCAGATGAAGCATAAAACCACCTCAGCAGCTTCATCCACCACCATGGGTTTTTTTCCCCAGGACAAGTCAGGGAGAAACCCCACGGGTTATTTGTCTGGGACTTGCTTTCCCTGACACAGGCATGAAGCTCAGCTCTGTCCGTAGCTCTAACCATGGCCCCAGGCTCACCCATGGGCACACCGGGAGCCACCTGGGGTGCAGGAAAATCCCATCCTCACTTGGTCTCCACTCCCATTTGTTGCTACAGGCATTCCTTGATAAGCTTCCTTCCCCTCTTCTCGGCTTTCTGAATTGCACCAGGGTCCACAGATGTTATTTGCTGCTCCATTGGACCTCTTTTCTGGGTGCTGTGCCCTCCAGCCCACCTGGTGCCCCCAGGCTCCTTGCCTTCCTCAGCTGTCCGTGTTCCCTCAATCTTCAGGTGGCCTTGCACTTGCTGAGTCAGCATCTTTTTGCAGTACTCAGTTCTTGTTTGCTTCCTGATGCATGTCCCACTACTCGGCTCTCTGCTGGACCCCTCTCTTTTAGATTTTCCCTCCTGCTAAGCCCCAACTGACTTGACCAGGGGTGTGGATGGAAGGGGTGTGGAGAGAAGCAGTGTGTACCAGGGCAGGAGATGTCAGGTCAACACTGTTTTTAGCTCAGGGAGGATTTATGAACTGAGGTGTGATGTGTGCAATAGCTGGGAACTAGCTCGGGGCTGGGAGCACCGAACCCTGCTCACGCGGTGCTGAGCTACACTAATAAGCCTAAGTGACAGGCAAGGTCACCTCTGAGCCTGGACTAATTAGCACTGCTGGACTGTGCTGCAGGGAAGTAAGCCTGCAGGGTGCCGAGTGGTGCCGGGAGGGAGCTGTGGTCTCCACGGGGCCAAGCTGGACCGAGGTGTCAGCAGCCGAGACCTTTCTCTGCTGGATGGCCAGTGCTGCATCCCTCGAACCAGAAGAAGCCTCCTGAGGATCAGAAAACATCGATTTCCAGCCTGTTCTCATCAGGAACATGAATGCACCTGGGCTGCTACATGTAGGTGTGGGTGCTACCACCATGCACAGGGACAGATTCAGCTCCTCTGCAGGAGCATCCTGCATGTGGCGGGCTACTTACCCCTCTTCCCCACGTGCCTGGGGTATGAGCCTGCCTGGGGAGGTGGCAGCTGGGTCCCATGCTGGTATTACTGAGCATTTTAGCAGGGCCTGTAGTGATAGGACAAGGGGTAATGGTTTTAAGCTAAAAGAAGGTAGATTCAGGCTAGATATAAGGAAGAAATTTTTCACAATGCGGGTGATGAAACACTGGCACAGGTTGCCCAGAGAGGTTGTAGATGCCCCATCCCTGGAAACATTCAAGGTCAGGTTGGATGGGACTCTGAGCAACCTGATCTAGTTGAAGATGTCCCTGCTCATTGCAAGGGTGTTGGACTAGATGACCTTTAAAGGTCCCTTCCAACCCAAACCATTCTATGATTCTATGATTCTATACCGAGCCTTCGGTGCGCCAAACAAAACCAGATGCATCCAGCAGTGTGTGGAGGAGATCCAGCTGTGTATGTGCCCACTAACACCATGGATGGGGAATAGACCTTGCACTGTTCAGCGAAAGAGTCTGAGCATCCTCCCCTCTATCCCCCCCATCTCCCCATAAAATGCAAACAAATGACCTTCTCCTTTCTGAAGCTGTACCGCTGGAACCTAGGATATGGGTGACCTCCAGGCCAGCCCACGGCCGTGCTGTCTCGGTGTCACACCATGCACAGCTGTTCTGCCAGCAGCACACCTGTGATGCTTGGTAGCTCCAGCGCCGACCCTCCCTCTCTCAGCAAAGCTGCCTGCGAGACGCTGCTCTCATTAGAGCAGAGACACTTGTGTGGATAGCCATGACAAGCAGCAAGTATTGCACTGACAAAATAAAAGTTTTGAGTTGTTTTGCAAATATTTTTGAAGCCCCGATACAGCAGCAGAAGTAGGTGTAATTACACATAAAAATGTATCTCCTTTATAGTCTTTTAATTATCTACTCAGGTGAACCATAATTTGAGGGGAAAAGCTTTAAATATGTTCATTTCTAGTAATAAAAAATGAGGTAGGAGAGTGTTATTTTAATGTAATTAAGAGAAAATACAGCTGGATGGATGGGCTAGAGAGCAGGGATCTCTACTGTGCTCCAGAGACTTTGGGGTCTGCTCCTTTCTCTGTCACCACCCATGTCCTTTCTCCTCACTGGGCAAGATGTTAACACTGTGGTAGTAATATGTTTTTATTCACATGTGGTGTCAATACTATTATGTGGCAATACTAACTAGTCTTGTCACCAGCCTTCCCAAGCCCAGCTTTGCCAGGATCTGACCTATAAAGCCTGTGACCATTTGGGGACCACCTCTGAGACTTGTCTGCTCCTGTAGACCACTCTCCAGCCACATGTCAGCAGAGCCTCTGGAGGCCAATGTAGGACTGAGAGTTGTACTGGGGGAAGGGGATGGGGAAGGATGAACTGGCTTGCAGGGCAGTGTCTGCCAGGGGTGGAAATCCTGTAGGAACACTTTGCAGTCCTTAAAGCAACATCAGGTGGGATGGGAAGCTGAGAGCACTAGTGATGCTCAACCTACTTGATAGATGGTCTCTGTTACTCTATCTTCTTTCTTCCTGCTATGTGTTTATTTATTTTGCGCACCAGGTTCATCTTGTCTTTCAAACTGAGATCCCCTTGGGGAGCAGACAGGCTGGGCACCTCCCAGGACTTGGAACTCCTTGCTGGGGACCAAGGTGCCCACACCAGTGGTGGCAACCAGGTTGATCTAAGCTGAGTCCTACTTTAAATCTAGTTCCAGGGCTCTAGCTTCTGCCGAGCATACGCTTTCCTGAGACACTAACTACTAATTGTTTCCTTCCCCCTCTGCCACTTCAACTTCTGAGCTGCTGTCAGGTGAGGCACCTTTTAAAATAAATTATTTCCATCCAGTCTGCTGTAATGCACAGCTTTCCAAGAGAGGAATGAGTGCTGAACTTTATTTTTCTTATAATGGCTCCTCAGAGCCCCAGATAAGATCAAAGCCTGTCTCTTTTGGGCTGTGTGCTCCACAAGGGTGGTATGTGTCTTGCAGAGCCTCCAAGCAGAATAGATGATCCATCTTCTGGGAAGGAAAGCTAAGGCACAAGGGTATAAAGTGACTTTTCCAGGAGTCTGAATGCAGTCCGTTCCAGGGATGGTGCAGGTGCTCATGTAACACACACAGCTCCCTGCGTTCGCATCTCCCAGGGACCCAGCTACCAAACGGGGAAAGCCAGGCTGTTTTTAGCAGTGCACATGCTTTCCCAGAAAGACAGAAGGCCTTGCTGCCTATCTGCACAGCTCCTGTTGTTGTGAATGTCAAGCACTTTACAAACAGAGGCATTAAATGTCAGATCCTGTCCCTTAGAAGCCCTGCTTGTAATCTGAATGCTCAGACATGCTCGGTGGTCATCTCATTCCCCTTTCCTTCCTCTGATAAGCAGCATCCCTTGTACCACTGCGTTTTGAGGTGAGACCACAAAGCAGTGCTTTGTACGCCACTCTGGACCTTCATCCCAGTGCCTTCATCCTCCCCCCGATACTTGAAAATACTTAGGATCAGATCTCTGCCTGGCCCTCTGCTTTAGGAATGGTGACACGCATTTTGGGTGAGGTGTTCAGATCCCAGTGGCTCTGGTATCTCCCTGTGCTGGTCCCTTTAATCATCAAACCCAAGCCTTCCCTTGCAGCTGTTTCCAAGTGAGACCTCCTCTCCTCAAAAGCTCCAGGCTCCAGCTTAGGTGCTGTTGCTCCAGGATTTCTAATGTGGTTTTGCCCTTGCTTTTCTCTTGGGTAAGTGAGATGAGGCATGCTGCATCCATCTCTCACATCTCATGCTACAAATTATCTTGTGGCTTCTCTCCCTTCCTGTTTTTCTATCAATTCTCTGTATTTGCTGTTATTTTGGATAACAATGCTGCTCAGGATGGTTCAGCAGTGGTCTGGTTTGTGCCCTTAGGGAGATAACAAGGCTTTCCCGGTCCTATATTATTGCTTTCCCCTTGGTGTACACCCAGGTGCTGTGCTAGTCCCTTTTCTATGCCTGGCAGTGAGAATAGCCACCATGGCTGCCAGCTTTCTGGTTGCTTGTCTCTGATGTAAAAGCTTTCTCCTAGAAACAAAGCATGTGCCAACTCCAAGTACATGGGTGACATAAAATGCTAAGCTATATTCCATTTAGTGCCTTTGAGATGGGGTTTTTCATTTGCACTGTGGCATTGACACAGTAAAATAATACATAAAATACACATAACAAATTAAAGCAAATACTGCATGCCAGTGTCCAGAAATTTGGAATTTGCTGCATGCTCAGTGCAGGCTAACAAGATGCATTTTAATAATTACAAATGAACCTGTGACCAAAAGAGCCTTTACTGAGCACACCTGTAATGAATGCTGATGCTGCTGTTCCCCACAGAATGCTGATAATCACATTTGCTAGTGCATTACAGCTGATTTAGGGGTAAACAATAGCTTCCATCTGAATTTGTTTTACAACCTATTGACTGTAGCAGGTAGCTTTTTCTATTATTGAAATATTTGTAAATATTTTACCAGGCCTTCACACTGCAGTTGGTTTTTTTAAAAAATTTATTATTTATTTATTGTGAATTGACAACGATTGTGTTCACCCTCCATATAACCCAAGGAGCTCATGGTTGTTTTCCCCCCCTCTGTCCTTTGTTAGAATAATTGTTCTTCCCACAGTGACTGCTGCATGGTTTGTAAGCTTATTTCAGGCTCAACTGTGGGGATTAGTGATAACACTGCCTATTGTACAAAGGTTCATATTATTTAAAATTGGAACTAGAACAAAGGCAATTCAATTCCAGTTCCTCGCTGTATGGGTAAAATAGCATTTACTGATGCTGTCCAGGAAATGCAAGGTATGAGCTGAGTTTCTGCTTGTCTTGAGGCCAGTGAAGGGAATTAAATATGGCTGGGCAGCCTCTGTTCAGTGCCAGAGCTTGGGCAAGAGGGGAGAATGGCTTTTCCTTGGGTTGCCCATTTCATGATGGTTGTTACTAATGCCCTGTTAAGTACTGCTGTTGACCTATAGATCTCAAAGTAGTTGGTACAGCAGGAAGGGGACATGGTGTTGCAGTGGAAATGCTCAGGTTTTCATTTCTCTTTCCAGCTTGCTAAAAACTTCCAGTACAGTAGGGTTTTAGAGCCATTTCAATAGGTCCACACCATCAGCTAAGAGTGGGGCCAGGGCTGCTCCCAGCTCCAGTGGTTGCAGCTGGCTTCATACACATGACCCTGCTGTAGTTGGGCTTCTGCTAAGCCGAAGGCAGGAAGCCCGAGCTGGCAGCCCCTTCCCCTTTCTACTTGGCCAGTAACATGAGTCCAGGTATCCAGCAGATAGCCATTGTGTGTATATATATATGCTTTAAGCCAGGCTAATGCCAGGAACGCTTGCAAGAATATGTTGGATGGAGTTTGTGCACGCAGAGCTGGTGTCCCTGGGCATTAGGTGCCTCTCAGGAGGCTTCTCCTGGCCTGGTTAGACCACAGAAGTTTGTGGCAGGGCTGTGTGGTCATCCTGTCCCTTGCGGTGGGGAGAGCTGGGAGTTCAAGGAGGTCCCAGGCTAGCGTGGCAGCAGAGCTGGCCTCTCTTGGACCTCTCCGTTGGGATTATGCAGCCCTCTATGCCTGGCAATTCATGTCTTTGCTCTTTAGATTTCATTTTGACTTGGCATTCAAGGGATGAAGGAGAGATGTTGCTGTCTCTTCTTCCATGGAGCTTCCACAGCTGTTGAGGTTCTTACTAATTTTTGTCAGCAATGTCCAACCCTCTGCTCAGCTCTCTCTCTCCCCCATCCCCAACCCACCCAGGGCAGCATCAAAGACCTGCACTCCATATGCCCCGTGTGGTGACGCTGACTTCTCCTTCAGGCTGGGAGATGCCTGATGTGACCTGCCCCGGCCACTGCTGGTCCATAACCTGCCCATCATCCTCCTCTCTTACCCAAGCAGCAAAAGGAGCAGGGAGTATGGGGGGTGTGTGTGTGTGCACAGGGGGCGGTGAGAACCTCCAGATACACAAAAGCTGGAGGAACCACCAGCAGCTGTAACCCTGGCAACTGTGTCTCAGGATTTGAATGTAATTATACCTCGAATGTGATAAACACTCCGAAGGACTCCTTATGTGGAGATCATACTAAACAAGTCTTTGAAATTACCCTCATCAAATATTGATAGAAGGAGAGTTAAAAAAAAAAAAGAAAAGAAAAAGGGAAAGAGAGAGAAAAGGTGAATTCTTGCTCTTGCCCACAGGCCGTGGGTTAATGGGCATCTGTTGGTTTATCACTGCAGTGCAAGCCCCACCAAGAGCACCAGCACACAGCAAAAATTAAAAGCGGGGTGGGGCAGATAACAGAAATAAAACCATCAGGTGAGGCAGCTGTATCGATTGGCATTTTGCTTTATGTTTGGCATGCAGGAAAGCGATCCCAATAAACACCATTTATCTTGCCCAGCCAAGGCAGCGAAGGTTTAATTGCTGCGGGGGGGGGAACAGGTGGAGGGGAAGGGGTGTTTCTGAGGGTCCATCAGGGTGGAGGGTTGTGTTGGTCAGCAGAGCGCTGAAGATGGGGATCTCCTCCCACCTGTGGGTTTGGAGACTGCAGGCAGAGAGTTTTCCATAGGGAGTGCAGGCCGCAGTCCCAGGTTGTTTCCAGTGCCTGTGGAGGCATCCCCGGGAGCAGTGGTGCTGGCTCAGTGCTGCAGCCATGCCATGCAGGGATGCTCTAGCACTTGTTTTTCCTTGCTGGGGCTCACCTCCTGCCAGCACGCTCTGTCCTTGGAAGAAGTTCACCATGGAGCTTCCCCAGCTCTGGCAGTGTGGGAAGGGAGGGAGCTGGACTGCGCTGCTCCATTTCCATCCTCTCCTTAAGCCTGATGGGTGTGGGGGGTGTACTTCTTAAAAACAACTGCATGAGTTGTGTTGGGACTGGCTGTTGTGCTTGGCAGATGCCCTTCCAAATGCTTAGAGGAGGTTTGGTCAGCAAAGCAGCTTCTTGTCTCTTGAGTGATCTCCCAACAATGTGTGGGACCGGGAACAAAATGGGTGAAGAATCACCCTGCACAGAAAAAGGGAGCAGCTAAAACTTCATTGAAACAGAGGCTCTGGAGATGTAGAGGAGAGGTAAACAGCTCTTCACTCTGGCTCTGCAAGCAGTGAGTGTCAAGAGAAAGCAGGCTGGAGAGAGCTAACTTTGTCTGTTGAATTGCTGGTTGTGAGGTACTTGGTGCTTTTATAAGTTTGCATTTAACACAGAGAAGAGGCAAACAGCTGAGCGTGCGGGTGCCCTTGCTGCAGTTTTGGTGGTTGTGAGTGTTGATTGCTTGACCATAGCTACCTGCCACCTGGACTGATAGAGACCCGGGAAGTAAAGGAATGTTTGCCCTGTGTGCTGGGGTGGTATGGCGGTGGTGCCAGTGCCCTGTGTTGTGTTCATGTGACTATAGGTTGTATCACTTAGTAAGCGTTTGCAGAGCGAACCTGAGCAACAGAAAAAGAGGCAGCAGCTGACATCTCAACGAGATCCATCAGTGGGGCAGTGGCCAGCATTGTGGCAGGGGTGACTGGGAGTGCAGCCAGAGAGCAAACGGGATGCTTCAGCATTTTAGTATGGACGATGGAGGTCTGATGGGGTTACCAGCTTAATGGAGAGCTGTGCATCCCTGGTGGCAAAACCCCCCCAACAACCCACACAACCTAGAAAATCACTCTTATTTTCTGGCAGGCCTGGCTGAACCTGCACTTAAAACTGTCTCTTAGCACTCCCAGAAGGGACCTGGCAAACATCTCCTGAGCAAGAAGAAAACCACTTTTCAGCTCCAGCCACCCAGATCTGCAAAGTCAATCTGATGCCAAGAGATGTGCTAGGATAGATGAAAGTTTTACAGCCTGTGATCAAATAGGGGTGGCATGCAGTTGAGACCCATACTACATGCCCATTGGTCTGGTGCCCCTAGCTCTGTGCCAGGGCAAACATGCAACCAGCTCTGTTTGCTGAAAACAGCGGGCAAAGTTATGATGCACAAACACTGGAGCCTTATCAAGCACTGCTGGCTATTTTAATAGGCTGCTTATAAACAGTTGGAAAATTCGGTAATGCTGGTGCTGAGTTTTAGTTACTGTTGATGTAGCTGGGAGAGGAAATAATGGGGAACTACATCTCTAAAGGATTTTGCCTGGGTTGTTGGGGTTGCTGGTACAATGCAGAGTGTGGCTTTATGCAGCACCAGTCAGCTGTGGCTCAGGCTTGGAAAGCAGTAGGTCTGTTAGACTCATTGGTGCTGGGAGATGACTGCTGAACAGTATGTAGTGGGTCAGAGGGAAAGAGCTGCAAAATACTGAAAAGTATTTTACAAATGATTTAAAGAAAACTGCACTAAACCTATGGCTACTCTGCTTCCTGCAGAGCTGCTGTCTGAAGTAGTTCCTCATCCAAGAGCAGATTGGGGTGGATCCTGTATAGTATGTGATGGTGACCACTTGCTGTTAGCTGGACCAGTGAAGAGGAGTCTGGACCACATTTTGTATCTGAAGCCTTTGAGGAGGGATCCAGATGGTGTCTGCATCTCTTGTTGATTGGGGTAAAGGTAAATAAATAAATGTCTTCCTTTCCCACTGAAAATTACCATGAATTCCCCGCTCTGGAGCCTTTGGAAGGGATGAAGGAAGTTGGGTCCTATGCAGCACCCCTGGAAAATGCTCCTGCCATTGGCAGAAGATGTCAATGGCTGTGCAGATCCTTTTGAAGGGAGAGTTGTCGCATCATGGAACTGTGAGAGGTTCGAGTAGGAGGGCAGGTGTGCAAGAAGGAAATATCCACTGAGGATAAAAAGATGCTTTGACCTTTTGGGAGAGCTCTCTATGTGAGGTGGCCTGGGTGCAGTGAATCACTTAACAGAACAGATGAATTCTTGGGCTGATTCAGGCAGAGTATCCCAGCAGAGGAGCTGCATCTCCCAGGAAGGCTTCCAGAGTTCATGCTTAGATGGTTCCTTTAAAGGTTAATTCTCACTGGCAGCATCTGGAAGGAAACCTGGAGTGCTCAGAGGGAATTTGACCCACTACAAAGGGTCTTCATGTTTGTGGGTTTTCTGGTCTTTGTTTTTTAAATGTTAAAATTTGCTCTTATTCATTTCTTTAGGAAAAAAAAAACAACCCACAACCCTCCAAGCTTGCCTTCCAGTGCAGAGGCACAAAGAGAGAGCCATTCCCGGAGTCAGTAGCAGGGTAGACTGTGCTTCTTCCTGCTCCAAGGTGGCAGAATAAAGAGCTCCTGCAGTCATCTTTTTTGTTAAGAGTTGCATTGTTAAAACCTTCCTTAGGGAAATCCAGGGAGAGTAATTGCTCTGGTCTGACTCTGCCCGCTGAGCCACTTGAATTAAGTGGGTGTTTTGGCATCCTGAGCAGAGCCTTGTGGGAAGTGACCTTCGCCTTCCGCCGCTGCACTCTGCAACCTGCCGCTAATTAGGATGGAGAGAGCCCTCCTTTGTTTTCAAATACTAGTTTACCTCCGTCTTCACTTTCTGCCGGGAGCTGCCCGGCATGACTTGGTGCATAATGAACGGGGCACAGCAGATGGTAGTGCTCCAGCACCGTGAAACATCACTTTTAACACCACGAAGCTGAGCGGGAGGGAGAGGCCGGGCTTTGAACCACTTGCCGAGCCTATTCACAGCAAAGCCTCTCATTAGCTGGTGTTGGAAATAACGTCTGAAACGACGCTTTGTTTAAATTCCACGGCTGCTTTCATTCAGTACTTGCAGACTTGGGAGGCCGGGATGAGGAGGTGCTTTAGCAGCGTCAATACGAGGGGCATCGCTGAAGTACGCAGAGATGCGCAGGGTTTGGGGCAGATGTCAGGCTGGCCCACAGCCCCTTGTAAGATATGGGCTTTGCCTGCTGTTGGACTATTCACTCAGGTGATCTCCTGTAATGGTCTGAGAATTGCCTTGGCTCTGGGCACTGGTAAAAGGGTGATGAGGAATTTCTGCCTTTTGGAAAGCACCCTGATTCCAACCTAAAAAGAAAAAAGGGACAAAGATGATGGAGTCTTCAAAGGTAAAATTTGGCACCTCCCCTGTGGGAGAAAATGGAATATGGGGCACTTAGAGGGTTTAAGCCAATTTTGCTCTTAAAGAGGATTAGTTAAACTATGTTAAATTTCTGTGTGAACGCCCTCATTCAAATGTAATCCGGTTTACTGTAATTTGCTTTGGAAATGAGTTTGGTAAACCCAATTAATGTCACTTCAATTCTGAATGAGGGCATCTTGTAGGGATTTACTACCTTTGAAGTAATCCACTCTAAATTCACACCTTCAACTAATATGTCCAAACTTTACCTAGTGTTCCTTGTTAGATAATGGTTAGCCACATCTGGTGACAAACAAACGTGACCCATAAGGAACCCGACAGATTTATTTGGGCATGTGAAAGACCTCTGCCCAAGCTCTAGGAATATGTAGACCTCAATTCTTCTGAGACATCTTGGATCAAGGGCATCCACGTCAAAAAGCATTGGCCACACAAGCTAGCTGAGCAGCAGGTTGGAGATGTGGGCTCCAGACAGTCCAGCCCCCAGGAGGACACCTATGCAGTGCAAAAACACATCTTCAGGCAGCGGCTGCTGCTACTGCAAACCACATCACAGCCTGCTAGCACATGTAGCTCACCCCTTGGAGACCTGTGGGTCCTGTAGGGCAGGAGCTCAGTGGAGTGGGAGTTTGGAGGCAATGCACGGTGGGCTTAAAAAACAGCTCCTGACCCCTTGATGGGCAAAGGCCACCCTCTAGCTGCCTGTTGGTGACCAAGGGGGTTGCTCTGATGTGGCCAGCACAGGAGCATTTGAGAGAAGGAGCAGTCAACCTCTCAGCCTTGGCATGTGGTGGCTGTTGGAAACGGAGCCTGTGGTGACTCCTGCTCTTTCCAAAAGCAGGAGGGAGAACACTTCAGGTTGTAGGCAGGGTGCTGTGGGCTTGTTGTCATGTCCAAAGGCTCCAGATATGCACCTGAGCAAACAGCCAGCATGCTCCATCGAGCAGAGGGCATCTCTGTGTGCAAAATCATGCAGATCTGTGCACGCTCCTCTGCTCTTACTTGACTGTAAGATTGCCTCAAAATAGGAACACGATACCCTCCCAGGCCTCATAGTGCTGGGCAGCAGAAACAGGAAGAGACAGAGCAGAGGGTGTGTTGCCCTGGGATGGGCCTGGGGTTAAGACCATCCCTTGCTGCATACTGTGGCAGGGGTCTGGTCCCTCCTAGGCAGCTGGTGTGGCAGCTCTTGGCTGGAGCAGGAGGAATGTGCCCTACACCTGAAGGAATGGGGAGAGCTGGGATGCATCAGGCAGTTGAGCAGGTACTCAGTGGAGCGCAACGTGCTGGATAAGGTGGTATAAAGACTGAGTAATCCACCCTGCAGGGACCTCAGGACCGGCATGCCACATCAGCTCGGCCTCAGCACCATTCTGCAGCGTGGTGTTGCCCAGGCTTACGGGGTCTTAGGAAGTTGGCTCTGCTGCCGTGCTGGCCACAGGCTGGCTGCATGCCTTTGGGCAGAGCTGTCTTCGTGGAGCAGAGCAGATGCTCAGATAGTGTCTGCATGGAACTGGCTCAAAGCTAACAACTGCAGGAATGACTGCGCTGCTCTGAATCGAAGCCGGCTCTGCAGGAGCTAGCTCAGCTACTTCTGACCCACTTGGGCAGCCCCCAGCCTGGGTAATCTCCTTGCAGCAGATGGAGAGGTGACAGTGCTGCAACCTACGCCGGGTGCTCCAGTTGTTTCATGTTTGCTAAGTTGTACCCAGGGAGCAAGGGCTGATGCAGGCATCCTCTGCTCGTGCTGCATGAGTATTATCCGGCGTGAGCTTTCTAGGAATTGACACTCAAGGAGGAAAGTGTTTGGCAGAGCAGGGTGCAGGCCTGCCTACCTGCCATCTCCTTTGCTCATCACCAGTTTTCCTTGTGTCCCTAGATACTGCTGAAAGATATTGAGCTTGGATAGAAGCGCCGAGTTGGCAACTTTTAATATTGCTGAAACATAATCAGCTTTTGCTTCTACAGCAATTAGCATGTTATTACCCATAATGTTTTGCATGGCAATTTTGTTGTAAACATTTGTACTAATTCACCATAACCTAATTATTTTTATGACATGTAATTATGAAATATTTTTGGAGGAGGAATGGTTTCATTTTCTATTTATACCATTATTTCCTGGAAGTATCAGATATTTTAAACATCAGGAAATAGCATCTCCCCCCTTCCCCAATTAGACTTTTCTATTTACTGCCTCAGCTTGCCTGGATAGCGTGGTAGCTGGGACCACGTTCTTATGGAGGTGTGTGATGGATTCCCGGAGAGACTAATTGAGCTGTAATTTGTGGTAGCATGATACTTAAATGTAGGAACATAACAGGTGGTTTTCTTTGCTGCTCAGTGGGTAGATGTGATGAGTCCCAGTTACAGCATCTGCCATAATGTCCTCTTCCTAAGTATTTAAGGAAAGAGTGATGCGGTGAAGCTGTTGCCTTAGAACCATGTCTTTCAGGAATGCAACCACCCTGAACTCAGAGGCAGGACCTCTTGTGGGGGATGCTGGTGGGTTTTGACATCAGTAATGTATTGTTCAGACCTTGCATTTGGGAGGTCTGGCATCCCTGGACTAGACAACTAAGACTCCTCAGCCCACCCTGTCTTCTGGCTTGGCGTGGCTATGTCAGTGTGCTAAGAGGGTGGGGATGCAGGGTACCAGTAGGTGGGTGGGGATGCCTGCCTCTGTTACAACTGGGACATTGCCAGAAGAAGAGCGAGGGGAAATGTCTGGGCTCTGGTTCAGGCTCCAAAGAAAGATCCTAAACCTAAGCTATGGAGGCAAATAAAAAATTAGTGCCTGGAGTACAGCAGTGATGAACCCAGCCTTTAGGGAACGCTGTGGGATGATGTGAGAGGTGGTTTTGAATCCCTGCAGCCAGGGAAGGATATTGAATTTGTCTTACCTGCTCCCTGCACATATTCATCTTGCTTGGTTACTGCAGTGTGTTGCATGCACCCAGCCAACGTTTAACGGCAAGAGACCCTCCTTAATCTCATTCATGGAGGCACTGTATAGAAAATGTTCAGAATTCAGGCTTAATCTTAACGAGTATGAAACTTGGCAGGCTGAAAGGCTTGTGTGTCTTGCCTGATCTCCAGTCTGGAGAGGTCTCAAAACAGAGCCATGTGTATCACATTGACAGAAGAATTTCTAAAATAAAAAAATGCATTTTTAGATGACTGTATGTCATATAAATGAGATTTATTTCAATGCCTGTCATGATAGTTGAAGCAGTAACAAATTCAGTAATTGCTAGCCCTATGGTTGCATAAGCTCTGAATGTAACTCTGAGCTACATTTATACAGCAACTTTCAGGTAATATAGTCAATCCTTTGCCCATTTTTATGTCTCCTGGTTGGCGTATGTGTAGCTGTACAGTATTAGCCATGTTGAGCATGGCGAGTGTTGCACGCAGGCTGCTGTCTCAATGTTGCTTAAAATTATCTGTTAATCGTGAGTTACTGATGAGCACCGTGGAAACTGGGTTAAGAAAAACTCACTGGCTTTTTGAAATCCCTTTCAATGATGGATATTAGTGTGAAGTCACATTTCCAGAAAGCCTACAAGTAATCAGAGGTGCAGATCTGAAATGATACAGTGATTTTTTGTGACTGCAAGACCTGAGAATTGAAGTGGGCTGTTACGTGAGGAATTTTAGCAGCTTTTTGCCCTCCCTGAATACCAACAGCCTCCCCCAAATTCGTCAAAAGTGACTTGTCTAACAGCCCTTCTTAAATGAGATTGCTTTGTTCTTGGGGTTATTCATTGCCTGTGAGAAAAAAGAAGGTGACTTGCAAAGTTCTTTCATCTCCAAAACCCAGTGTTATCCTTGATCTTTCTGCAGAAGTAATGAGTTGAGATTGTGTAAAGACTATCTTATGAAATATCTTGAAAATGGAGTGAACTCTGTACCGAGTTGTGATCTAGCCAATACTGCTACTGAGGTTTCCCTTAGCAGAGGTTGAATAGTTTGTGCCCAACTATCGCTGTGATTTTTTTTTTCAGGGATCGATGCATCAACGAGGTTATTCTGTACATCAACAAACAGTTAAAATTGTATCAAAACTTGATATCATGTTTGATGCCTATCAGCTGAACTCCCTTAAAGGCACCACCATTAAGCATCCTGGCCAGGGATTTTGAGAATGAGTCAAGGATATCTAGAAGGTCCCAAGTGGCTGGCAATCATTTCCCTATCACACCAATAACATAGGGGGATCACTTTTGTATGTGATGAGTTTTCTGCACAGGATCTGTAAGCAATTAGCAAGACAAGTGCAGTTACAATTGATGAAAATGAGTCAGTCTTGCTATTTTAATACATATGGGGAATTGTATCTTGCAACTGGGTGGGAGCAAATAGAAGGATATTTCTGTATTTCCAATGTATCTGGTAAAGATCAGACTGTTCGGTCTAATCTAATACTATGGAGGTCAGGAAATTGGAAATGGCAGTTCATTGAGATGGAGAAGTTTCCTAGCTTATGATTGGAAATAACACAGTCAAGAGGTCTCTGATATACTTTGATTCTCTAGGAGATAATCTATCGGGTTGTGTCACTGCTTTGTTTTTTTGCAGGAATGGGTAAAATAAAAAAAAAAAAAAAGGCAGAGACAAGGGGCACCTCTTCTATATCAAGAATCTTATGAAAAATCCATCCATTATCACTACTGGAGGTCTTATGAAGACTGAGTTAACTGCCTGTAAGACCATATGAGCCAGATCGTATTTGTGAGTGTAGCAAAATTAGTATCTACTCATAAAAACATCCCAAAATATTCCACCTGCTTCAACTTCACTGGCAGAGCACATTCACCTCTGCCTCTGATGTAGCCTGCTGTGCTGCATGCTTTATATATATGTGAAAATAATACTTTATTAACATATATTTTTATGTGCCTTGGCAAAAGGGGGGTGGAGATGGGCAGCCTGCAACGGGCAATCTTCTTGAAGCATCTGTCTTAGAGTGCTTGTCAAAACAGATTTTAAAATTACTTTTAAAGGTCACGCAAGTGTCAGAGGGTTAGTCTACAGTGTACCCATCTGTGTCAGCATAGCGGCAAAGGAAACCATGTGCAGAACTGACAGGTATCTGAACACCTCAAAGCCAAATGTGTGCGATCTCATACCGGCCATGAATTTACTTTATTTGCCGTGATTATGCCTGAAATGTGCTTGTGGGTTTTGTAGCGCCAGGATGTTGAGGGAGCATCGTGGGAGCCGACAGATGGGCTTGTATGTATAGGAGAAGGTGGCTGAGACATAAGTGTTCAAAATTTATGGTGGCCGTAAAGACCCGTGGAAATGATTGATTCTGCTCATTGCTCATGCAGATAATGACAGGTTTTAGAATAAAACAGTAACTGATAGCCTCTGAGCTGGGAATTAAATTTCTCCTTCCATGATGTCATCATGATGTCATACTTTATTGCCTATAATTTTAAAATCTATCTGGGCCCATGGCTGTTGTCACCGTGCTGGGGGTCATGTGCGTGACATCACACGCAGTGTCAGCTCCGGTCTCTGATGACAGTGCTCTTCTAATTGTGATTTAAAGTGTTTTCCTGTCCTGATGGGGGAAATTACGGCTTTCTTGGGGTGTATCATATTCTGGGCCAACTGCTGCTGCTGCTGAGAAGGGAACATAATTCGGAAAGGTCTTTGTAGGGCAGCAAGTGTTCAGAAAAATATGGGGTTTTTGGCCTGGAGGTCACCATCAGGGTGAGAATGATTGTTAGGGGATGAAAGGGTGACTGACGCATGTAATCCCTGGGTCCTCTGCCTCCTCTCTCCCAAAGGAATATTGAACTGATGTTCTCTAAAGACAAATAGGAAGGAGAGGAAATATGGGCCAAGACTCATGCATGGCCAGGCTGGTTGGTGGATCTTAATGGTTCTCACTGGAACATACCTTCTCCTGCTCAAATGAGGAAGCTGTGAATAAAAAAGACCCCAGGTGAGAAGTGATGTACTTAATTCTAATAAGATGTTTTTTCTTCCTGTCCCAGGGAAGTGTGTCTTGCTTCTTCCAACAAAGGCTGAAGAAAGGGAAGACTCCTGGCTCTTGGACCTAAGAAAAGATGCTTCCAAGGGCAGGCGGAACACAAGCAGTGAAGCCAGGCCTGGACGTAGGCTGCTTGGATTTAGTGAACGATTCAGGTTGGTATTTGGATACCATGGTGATAAGTGTGGTTTCTAACCTGGATGGATGGAGGGGGATACGGCAGGGGGCTGTAAGCCTGCATTCCCAAGGACCATACTTCACGGGAAAGCACACCAGACTCTGCTGTGGTCTGACCATGGTGAGCTGGTGGAGAGCCTGGAGCAGATGTTTTGCCAAGAAACTCCAGCGCATTTGTGTTGGAGAGGGATGGCTCCTGGAACAGGTCTTTTCCTTGCTTTCTAGCATCACCATCCATGCCTTTTGTGTTTTTTCCACCAAGTGCCTGACAGCACATAATAGTCCTGTTCAGCCCTTTGGACTTCTCTCTGTAAACCTGTGTGCTGGTTATTTTTCAGTGGAAGGACTATTTTGACACTTCTGCTATGTCCCATCCTCCCTTCAGCCTCCTCCCCAGCTGGCTGAACTGTATCTGGCATCCCTGTAACAGAAGGGTAGGCACAGGAGCAAAGCCTGTCTCAATTTTTTTTTTTTTCTTTGAAAAGCCTGTGGCAGCAGATTGTAGTGTTTTCTGTCAGTTCATTAATTACAAAGGCATTAACTTCTGAGACTAGCAAACACTGGAAATACCAAGGTTGCTTCTCGGATGTTATAAATAACATATTGGGTAGTTCTAAATTGGTAGAAATAGCTCAAAAGCTGCCAAGTTTACCTGGTAATATCTGGAGCTCTTCTGTGATGGGGCTCAGAGCAATGTTGATGGACGTGCCAGTGCTTTGTTGGCCAACGCAACTTGTGCAGTATGGAAGCAGTAAAGAGTAAATGTGGGATCTGTCGTTCTGGAACAACAGGTTAAGCTTGGTGTAAGCCTGCTGCCAGCATATAGGAACAACCCTCCAAGGATAAAGTGATACTATTTTCTGATTGTGGCAGATACATTGTCCCAAAACTGCACCAGGAAACTTTAGGAAGCTGACAGCAAAATTCTCACTGGTGTTGTGAGCTTAGTCTCTTTGGTGGGTGCCAGCTACTGCAGAAGGAGAAAACAAAATCAAAGACATAGTGGCAGCAGCAGTGACACTGTTTTTTTGGTTTTTTTTTTTTGGTTTTTTTTGTTTTTTTTTTTTTTTTTTTTACAAAAAACCCCACCCTTGTGGCACAGCTGGCTACTTGCTCAGTGCAACAGCACCAGAGAGGAAATTCCTTCCCCATGCTCACAGGTGATCAACTTACACATTGAAGCATGAAGTTTGATTACCCTTGTAACATTTTATTAGCTTGCATAGCTGCAAATGTTATTAATGCTCATAAAATTATCCAGTCCCTTAAAATGTCTGTTCCACTGGTGCGCGTCTCCATGACTTCCTGGGTAGTGGATTCCAGAAGTGACTGTGCTGGGTCAGGTCATATTTTTCTTTTATTTCTCTCAAATCTACAGCCTTTCTGTTTTATCAAGTACCCCCGTTTTGCTTTTAAATTAAGGGGCAGGCTAATGTGAAGCAGCAAACTGGTTTTGGTTGCCAACTTTGCTCTTGAATTGTTTTTATTTTTTTATATAGAAATATACAATGTATATAATGTATTTATAAGTAATGTACGTTTGTGTATATATGTGGATGCATGCATATACATGCAACTGTGTGCATCTATATATGTATACATGCATGTATTTACTGTGTCACTTAAGCATCTTGTTGGGTGGCTTGGGTGCCAGTGGTTTGCTGCAGGGATTACCATCCCCCTCTGTGCCTGTGAGGGATGCTCTTAGAGGCAGAGTAATAACAGGGAAGAAAAATGGTGCTCTGAGCTGTGTGTCAGCAGACTTCAGACACAATGGGGCCCATGTTTCCAGACAAGCCTTTTTAGCTAATTAGCTTAGCAAAAAAATCTATTTCTCTTCTTAAATTCCCTGCCATCTATCTACCTAATAGAGTCAAGCAGCTATATATTGTGTGCGGGGTATGCAATGCATCATCTATCTCCAGTATTTATCTCCTTGCTCCCAGCCTGGTCTCACCATCTCTCTGTCCACAGGAGCTGCCAGGTTGCCCATTCTGGCTGTTCCCTTCTGGCAGTGACTGTAATGCAAATGTGCTGGAGATCTCCCCCTGCTTCTGCATTTCCCTTTGCTGTCCCACAGCAGCTCAGCCATACCCATGTCCTTGCTTGCCTGCTGTGTTCTTGCAACAGACATCCAGAAAGCAGAGACTCCTGCAGCTGTGTGGTCTGGGTGACCTTCTTTGAGCAACCTGTGTAGGGTCTGAACTGGTCTTACCTCCGCTATCACCTCAGGAGCTAGGATGGGTGAGGAATGGGGCTTTGGGGAAATCAGGGAGAGCTGCTTTGGCTTCGGCATAACTTAGGCAGGCGGATGCGACCCCTGAATTTTGGTTTCGTGGCCAACCACTTGTAATCGAGTGGGAACATCTCTTCTGGAAAGACATCTAAATCTCACAGACCCATATGGCAACAATTTTCACCTAAGGTCCATTTTTGGATGTTTCAAACCCCAGCCTCTGGCTGTTGGATTGCAGTTAGCAAGGTTAAAGAGCCAGTAATATCAGAAACTGTTTTGTGTAGGAATGCATGGACCAGAGTTAAGCTGCCTTTTAACCTTCTTAGGAAACTAAACTGACTGAACTCCTTAAGGTTCTCACCTTAAGGCTGTTTTTTCACACCCTAAATTATTATTGTGCCTATTATTTGAACTGTCCGTTTCTGACACTTTTTTGGAAGTGTGAATACAAAAACTGGACACAATATTCTTGCCAGCACAAGGTAGCAATGTGAAATACAACTCCCTTTATACTCCACTGAGCAAAAAAAGTGTGGTTAGCCTCAGCTTGATGCTGGAAGCTTGTGTTTAGTCAGATCTCTACCCTGACCTTTGCTCGCTGCCCCAAATGGGGCTCACTAAACCCTCCTCTACAACCCAGTGAAGTGCATTGCGCTTGGAGATGATGTTGCATGCATGTGGGTTGTCAAGTACTTAGGGATGACAAACACTTGTTAAATGGTGAGCTGGCTGCTTCTTTCCTGGGCTCAGTCTTTGTTCGCAGCTCTCCAGATGTTTGAGTAGCGTGGAGTTGGCTTCTCTGGCTGGAGAGGTGCTGCTGCATTGAGTGGGTGTTTGTCTTGAATCTTTTTTTTTTTTTTGGTCTGTTTACAACCTCACATTTGCTTGCATGAAATTGTTGAACCACCGTTAGTTTACCAAGAAAACATATTTCCTACCAATTGGTGACCTGTCCTTGTCTGGAGTTACAGTGCTTTGGGTTTCCTGCAAATGCTCTCAACTGTTTTCCAACGCATCGCTAAAAACCCTTGAGCATTAACAGTGAAATTCTGTGGGCTGTCCCCTCATTCATATATCTTTTTACTGTGTCGCTTGTTTTAATAACAGAAATTAAAATGTTGGGCAACGATTTCTAAAACTGTTTAAAAACAGAACAAAAACCCAAGAAAATTCTGGAACAGAATGTCTTTGTTGGCGAGAGTTAAGGTTTGTCAATATTTATTCTTCACGAGTGAAAAATATCAGGCTGTTGTGATAGAAAAAGCAGGCAATTCAAATTTGAAGTGACAGCCCCCATGTACGAATTGCGGACCTGCAGAAATGTCAATAGGTCAGAACCAACCGTTGTATTGGCATGCAAGCTCCTCTGACACTGAAATTCATGAGAACACTTTCTACACTTTGCTGTAACTTAAAAAATAGATACAAGTGTGTTTGTGTTCCTCTTGGTGTATCATCTTGCCAGTGCTTAACCTGTGCTGCAGCCAGCTGCTGTCCCAAAGCCTACCTTGCAGCTACAACTCCTCCTGTGTTCACCCTGGTGCCTCCTCACATGGACCAGAGATGCTCCACCTTCCACAACCTGCCCAGTGCAAGTAGTACCTCATTTCTTGTTCATTAAAAATAAAAAACCCCTCCCAAATCTGTGTTATCTTAATTAAACACCTTTGCCATAGATATTCTGTAATGTGCTTGATTGTGAAACATGTATGAAAGAAGTTCAATAAAATAAGGTTGTTGGGCAGCACATATTTACCAACTGATTTACCTACCCTCGTTAGTCTCAGTTCTTTGCTTGGCCCCCAAAGCGTGGTAGTAGCTGTCTGCCATGGCTCGCTGCAGTGTGTGTGAAGGTCTACTAGCAGGTTCTGGGAGATAATTCTGTGCTGTGTGGATGCAAGGGGAAGACCTTGAAAATGTTGTTCTGAAAGAAAAGCAATATTCTATAGCAACTGCTTTTGACTGGCCTTCAGAGTGTTTTATAAGCAGAGTAAGGCACAGAGGATGTTGTGCCAAGAAGGACTTGCATAAATCGCCTTCTGCTAAGATGCAATGTGAAACCCCACCACGTGGCTCTCCTTTCCCACTTGCTCTTGGCTCTGCTTCTCTGGCTGCCTTTTGAAGCTGGGTGGAACAGTGATCCCAAAACACCTTCCCTGGCTCCTGCTAAGGGTCAAAGTAGTTAATGGGGTTTGCTGAACGACCAGTGCCGGGGCTCTGTAAACCTTGGTGCAACTCCCTGGGTGCAGATGACTGGCATTAAGGTGCAGTTTTCAGCCCCAGCACCGGTCTATATAGTTGGAGATTTTCTGGTTTGGTTGACACCAGAGCGAAGCCCAGAGTTTTTGAGGAGAACCAGCACAGTTAAAGGAATTCTGTGTGACTGATACGAGGGTTTCTAGTTCTAGGGAAAGAAATCCTGGGAGCTAGGTCTGTCCTGCAGCAGGGACTTCATGTATATCTGCCTACAGAGAACAGGAGCTCGCAGTATCTCCTTCTCCGTTGCCAGAACTTAAGTATGAGATTTCCTGAGTGACTCTGCCTGGCTAGACCCTCTGGAAGTGGCGTGAGGGAAGGTGTGTTGGCCACCTGGAAAGTCTGGCAGGGAGTTGGCTATCCAGGAGCTTTTTTTTTTTCCTGCAAAGGAGGGAGGTCACTATAGTGTTCTTGCATTTTGCAAAGTCAAAGTTGAAAGCTGGGAGTTGGGCATAGGAAGTTTTTCCTAAAATAAATAAATAAAATAAAAGTATTGGAAAGAAACTGAAGACATGACAAGGTAGCCTTTGTTCTGCTTTGTATTCTCGCCTAGGAATACTCTGTTCTGCTCTGCATTAATCTCTGGTTTACTGTGCAGCCTTGGTGCTTAGACACTGAAGCCTCAAAGGAAGCATGTGTGAAGATATTCATGAAGGTCACTTCACCCTGACTCTTCGGGGCGCGATTCACTTTTTGTGAGCAATAATTCATTACTGCTGCGGTACCTTGATTTCCCCATCATAGCGAGTGTGCCGCAGTTGGACAGCAGGAAGGAAAGCTGGGAGCTGAACCGAGCAATGACTCCTGCAACCAGAGCAGCCGTGATGAAAGGGCTTCAGCAAGGAGCTGGAAAAATGATAGCTGCGTGGAGCCTGGAGTCTCCTTTAGCTGTGACCTTCCTGATCCCAAGTGAAGGGTCACGGGCTGTAGCAGATCCTTTCAAAAGTAAGATCCTCTCTGAACCTAGCAGCTGAGAATTAGGCGTGGGGCCAGTGGAGAGCTCGGTGTGGGCTTCAGGATGTGATGGACATTAGCAAGCTGTGTTGTTCCTTCTCTGCTGTTCTTTGGAGTTGCTGCGTTTTGGCAGGAATTAATGGATCTGGAAAAGGATGCTGTGGTTGAAGCACTCGGGTCAGGTAACAGTAGGCCTGGAGGTGACCAGGTTTGCTCTGCCAGCTGTTTGACCATCCTGCCTGCCACTGCTGCATTGTACAATTAGAGTTTCGCAGAGCATATCCCTGTGCTTTGAGCTGTGATGCACCTAATTTTCAGGCCCTGCTATTTGATCCTGTGGGCATGCTCTGCCTTATGAAAATGGCCACCTAACACACCCTTGATGATTAAGCTGAAAAAGTCGTGCTGGTGAGTATGTGTTTCACCACAGCTGTTCTGTCTCCCCTGCCTCGGTGTCAGGCTTGCGTGGCGACTTTCTCTGCATCTCTGACTTTTGCAGGATTGGGGAGAGCAGGGAATTTTAATCTTGTCCCGTGCAGTTAATTAGGAAGTGTTCCAGTTTGTACCGTTTGGTGGGGAATGTATCCAGGCTGTTCAGTGATGCTAGCAGAGAACAGACCTCGCAGAGAAAATAGGAATGCCTGATACTGCTACCTAATTTGGGATGAGCTCAAATTCACCAGCCAACATGCTATAACCTTTAAGTCTCAAGACTGCAGCCCCTACTGCAATCATTGGCACTAGTGAATGGAAAAAAACCAATATTCATCTAAGAGAAGAGAGGTTGGTCTGTCCTTGGCCTGGGATAGCTGGCTGACTGTGTTTTAGGTCAAGGAATTGGAGCAGGACTTAGCTGATAGAGGACACTGAGTTCATGGGGAAACAAATTGCTTAGCAACTCTGAGTGGTCTTCACATAACAAGCAGCTCTTGCTGGTGGCTGTTGGCTAAACAAACTAGTTTGGTATACCAGACAGCAAACTGCATTAAATGGCCTTTGGGATTAGATGAGCTCTGTGATGGGATCAGGCTGTGCCCTGGAGCTCCTGGTGAAGTTCCTATACTTGGGAAGGTACCTCCAACCTGAGCGTGCAGTGAGGGGAGCAGGTGTAGCACCACGCAACGTCCAAGAGTGCTCCTTATTCTGCATTTTCTCACCAGCAGCTGCTGGGGCTTCATGAATGGGAAAGGGAGGTGGCCCATGTGCTTCAGGCTGGGAAGGATAATCTATTTACGTGTGATTGACAGTGGGAAAACATTAATGAACTCTTGCGGTAGGGTGGCAGCTCATGGGGATTCAGGGCCACGCTGTGCTCAGTCGCTATTCATCCTCTGAAAAATGCACCACCTGGCAGGATCATTCACCTCGACCCTCAGTGACAGAAGAAGATAGCCACCAGCTCTCAGTCACCACTGGGGGCATATTGCTGGTAATGACAAACTAGGGGGGAAGGACCACAGGGTAGGGAGAAGGGGATTGCCCAGGGAGTGCATGAAAGAAACATCTGACTTGGATGAGCTCAGGGAAAGTTGAAAGAACAGCTGCCGTCGTGTAAATACTGTTCTCCATCCTCTTCTGGATAGGCGGGCGAGAGACTCCTGCCTGCCACAGCAGTGGGGATATGCTGCCTGGGGGCCAGAAGGCTTGGAGATGGAGTGGCATGGAGAAGAGCATTCTGCGAGCCAGACCATTTGGGACAGAAATGCCCCGCTGAGCCAGACCGGTGGTTCATCTAGCCCAGCTCCCTGCCTCCGTTATCATCATCATCAGCTGCCCTGTGGAGAGAGCATGCAGGTCTGGCCCCTCTTGCCATCCATTCCCCTTGTGCCCAGCATCTGCAGTCATCAGAAGAGGGGTACTGAAGGTATCTCTCTGTCTTGTCCCTGTAGTATCTGTTGTTTTCTTTTTTTTTCATCTACCATCCATGAATCTGTTTAATCCCATTTTGCTGCCTGGTGGCCCTGTGTTTTGATGCTGATTTACTATCCCCCACATCCCAGCTGAGTTTGTTGTTGTATTCCTCACTGTTGTAGCATCGCATCTGTACAAGGGTTGAAGAGCCTGTCTCTTCCAGCCTTCCCCAGTGAAGGAGATTGGGTGATGCAGGGTGGTTGCTAGCATTGCAGCATTACCTGCATCTTCATGACAAGTCTTCAACTTCAACTGCCTTCAGCTGAAGCTAGTTTTGCCATAGCCTGGCAGCTGGAGCAAGCTACTCTGTGTGGTGCTCTGCCACACCGCTGTGTGTGGGAGGTGGCTGTATGAACATCTTCTTTCTGTCCTGCTCCATTCCCATCTCTTGGCATGCTTAAACTTCTTGACTTAGGTAAGAGCTCCTGGAAGTAAGACGTTGTGTAGCGGGGGTAAGTGTTTTTGCTGACCTGGCTTGTGATCTTTGCTCCTGCCTTAATTAAGGGTCACCCCCTGACTCTCGGTGTCTTGCTCCCACCCAGGACTCAGTGGGCTCTTCTGATACCATAGCTCTTCCAAGCCAGAGCTCCAGGCAGAGGGATGAAAGATGGTGTCTGCCAGTGGGCTGTTGCTAATCTGTGTTGACCTGATAGGTAAACTCCGAGTGGATCACTCTCCTCTGGGGAGGCACTTGTTCACAGTCATTAACCTTTATTTGGTTTGGCTTATTTACTCAGGTAGCGAATTAGGTCAAATTGAAGTGGCTTGCATTAAACTGAGCAATGGCCACTTCAATCTGGAGTGATCATGTCCACACAGAGATTAATGCAGTTTAACCCAATCACTTTAAATCTACCCTTGCTGCTAAGAGCATGGATTTCCATCACCGTCCCTGCACAGGTCTATCCCTTGGCGGGGCAGAGGAGGAGCAGTGTGCTCCCAGCGGGTGGTGCTTGGAGAGGGGAGCCCAGCCCTGCTGCTCCAGCACCTCAGCACAGCCTCCCTCTTTGGCCAGCTGCTCCTTGAATGGTAAGCCTGGTTCTTGGCAGTGTGAATATCTGTTTGTATGTTAATTGCTGTAGTTAGACTCCTTTTAGTCTCTATATGATTTTTACAGCTCTTACCATGCACAGGACAGAAGAACAAGGTTCCCAAGAGGGGCAGAGTTAACTAGTGAAGTAATAAATCTCCTGCTTATTGGCGGGTGCTGGAGGGTTGTACTAGCACTGTAACTTTGTCAATCTTTGGCTGAGTAATAATAAGTAATCAAAAAAATGAACCCCAGAACATGTTCCTCTGGGACCTGGACACAGTCCAGCTGTGGCAGCTCTGACCCAGGCCCATTTGTTACAGCTAAAGCAAAGTTTTGCCTGTATTGTTCTCTTGTTTGAGGATGGCTGGAGCTTCTGTCTAGTTGCTGGTCCTCTTCTGCACCATCGACAGTGTGTAAGACCTTTGCAGCTCGCTAGGGCTCCCTCTGTCTCTGTGCTTGAGTCCAATGGATATACCCCCCACCTCTATCTCCCAAGGCATTGTATGTCTAAAGACTGCAAGGTTGGATGAAGAACTACTTTAGATGTGTGTAGGAGACAAATACTTCCCACTTGGGATCCTTCCTAAACCTGCAGCAAACAGAAAGCCTCAGTATCAAAATGCTGGACAAAGCAAGTGCTTTTAGTGTCCGAATGTCTCCCCAGGCAGTAGGACTTAATCTGCAAACCACTGTCTTGAAACAACAAGCTATCATCCTTACTATGCTTATCATTTGATGACCCCATTGCTTCTCTGCAATGCCAGACGTGATCAGCAGTGGATTTGCCATGAGATCAGTCAGCCAGGATCAATCTGATGCACTGGCCTCTGTCAGTAACTATCCCAGTGCTTAACATCGCTGGTAGGACTCTAATATTAATTAATTGTGCCAAGCCTTCAGGAGGAAAGGCTGCCGTACAGAGCTCAGGCTGGTAGGAGGAGTTTACACCGTGATTTCTCAGAAGCTGAGGCTGGTGTTGTGCCTTGGATCCACTTTGGCTACCCTGAGCCCAGCCCAGCCTGGAGAGATGCTGCACAGCTCTGGTCCAGCCCGGGGGAAGGCTCCGGCTAGCAGGAGCTGGTCTGGGTGGCTGGGACAGCTTTTGTCCTTGAAGTTCATCACTTTTCTTTGAGCATCTTCCCTATGAGGAAAGGTGACTTTAATCTCTGCAGCCTACGAGCAGGAAGGAAGGAAAGGGAAGGGGAAGGAACTAGTGTTGCCGTGCAGTGGCCGAGATCAGTGGGAAATCTCAGTTACCCCCCAAATCTGCAAAATATGAACTTCCCTGAAAGTGAGCACTTGATGTGGAAGGAAATGAGGAGACTGATACTAGATATTACCCTAACGAATAAACAAATGTTTTAGAAGACAGACTTCTCATTCAATGTGTTATTTTTAACTTAGCGGCAATTTGCATGCTAGTCAATTTGCATACATTAAATACATCTCCCCTTCTGCATCGAGTTCCCCCTCCCCTTCAGTATAACATCTCATTATAGTGCTGCTGGGACTGAGGAGCCAGTGGCTCTGGAGGGGATATTAATTTGCCCAACACATGCTGTGTAGGTTTTTATCACTTGCTGCACATGGGACCTAGTGTCTTTGAAGTCGCTCGTGCCTCGAAGGGCCTTCTGCTTGAGGTAGTTGAAATGGAAAAGAAAGAAAGGGGGGAGCTGCTTGGAGGAGCAATGCATGGGGAAGAAAGGAGATTGTTTAGCTTGGGTTAATTCAACAAGGAAGAAAATGAGCAATGTGGAAACCTCTCCCCTATGCCAGAGAGACCGGGCATCTTGGGTGGGTGGGTGGTTGTTTTGCTGCTTGTTTGAGATGAAATATGCCATCTTCCTGGGAGCCACAGAGAAAGATGCTGGTGAGGTCCTCCTCAGCAGCATGGGCCAGTGAGAGCCTCAAGAGGAGATGATGAGGTGGAGGAACAGCTGGTCTTGCCAGGCTCTGCAGTGCATCATGGCTTTGGGGTGGGGACTGGCTGGCTTGGTATGTGCTTAAAGGTGGATGTGGAGGTTTGTGTCTAGCAGGTGGTAGGACACCCCATCGTGGTTTAGTGTGTGGAGCTCGGCATGGGGACTTGGGAGGTGGCAGGTCTCTGCTACTGTGGGAGCTGCTGCCACCCCATGCCTCAGTTTCCCCATGTGGCAGATAGGATTAATGATGCTAACTGCTCCTAGAGAGCTTTGGGATCTGCTCAGAGCACGTGCTGATGGAGAGGTAGGAGGAACTGTTCTCCACGACCTGGATGTTGGTGTGAGAGATGTCTTGGTGAAAACATAAAGAAGTGTTGTGACATCCCTCTGTCTTTGATAGACAGAGAAGTCATTTTGCAGCTGTAAGATCAGCTCGCAGGCTTTCAAAATGCTGCTGACGCCGTGGAAAAAGCTTTTGCTGTTGTACAGTGTAGCCCAGGGGGGGGTTCACAGTTCCAAGTACTGACCAAAAACCCTGGAAATGTTTTGAGGAAGGAATGAAAACGAAAATTTCTTTCAATTAGTTCAGCGTTTTTCAACCAGTTCTGGTTGCAATCAAGAACATTGTACTGAGCTCAAGTGTTTCTTTGAAAGAGCCTTAAAAAAAAAAAGTCAGCTGGGGAAATGAATAGAGGAAGTGACCCAAGTCTAATCTAGACTGATAAACTGCAGAAGACATATCTTCACCAAGTAACAAGGTCCCTTCACTCTTCCTATGTATCGCTAGTCTTAGCCAAAACTCCTGCAATGTGGCAGTTCAGGAATAAATATCAGCAGCTCCTTCATGCCAAGAATATTTGGATGTCAGCAGAAAGAAGAAATGTTTCTGATAAACTGATGCAAATGGGATGCTGGGATCAGGGGTGAGATCAGCGCTGGGTAGGTCTGATCTCATGCAATTTCCATGCTTTGAGGGTACCAAACCACTGCAGAGCAAAGGGTCTCGGGCAGGTAATGGACAACCTACCCCATCCTCCTTGAGAAACCTTTAATGTAATAGCTTGTTGTGCTCCACATAAATACCAGCAAAGGGGCATGAAAAGCACGGCATGTGGGTTATTTTAATTGGAGAGGATGTGAAAATCCATACCCTAATGAAGCAGGCTTTGTACTGTGTGCAATTTGAGCACAACAGAAGAGAGCTCCTGCCCTTCTGAGTTTGTGGCAGTGCAGCAGGCAGGCAGGGGTGGTGAAAAAGGTGAAAAAGGGTGAAATATGTCACCCCAGATAGTGATCGTAGCTGGCTAGGAATAGAAAAAAATGGTACTTGCTGGAGGGTGATCAAGTCTATTATAGCTGGAAACCATGAGTCCACTGCAGCTCATTTCTAGGTCCTTTGGATCAGAGGCAGGTGTCAAACTGAAGGAGAAGTGCCTGTAGAAAGGCTGATCTTTGCCCAGAGTTGTGCAAAGCAGCTGCTCCCAACCCCAGCCATGCACTGGCAGGGTGTGATGGAGAAGGCTGTGCTGTTTGCACTGGCCTGGATTAGGGGTTGGAGAGGCTTGGTTGGAGACGCTCTCTCAGGTGTGTTGTGATGGACTCTGGGCCACCTCCTTGGTCCCAGAGGTGTGCCATTGGGAGCTGCATGTCTGGCAGCTCTGTGGATGCCTTTGCAGGGTGGACCCCACCTCTGACCCTTGAGACATCCCAGGGAGCAGCCTGAGCTTGCCTCCTTCGGTTAGAACCAGTTCACCCTCCCCTCTTCTGAGCACTGCTTTTCAGAGGGAATATCATGAAATGTGTCCTTCCGAGGCTGCCCTGCTATGCAGGATATCATAAGAGCTGCCGAGTGAAGTATCCGGCCCCGCTCCCTCCTGGCTGGCCCCACCAGCAGGATTGTTTCCACGGCAAGAGAACAATACCTCTCCTTCCATCCAAGAAACATTTATTACATGATATGTTTCAGATGTCTCTTCAGGGAGGAGGGGAAAAGGGAAGGAGAAATAGATCTCTCTTTTTTACGGCGGCGCGGCATGTTCCATCCCGTAATGGATTAATTATCCCCGCGCTGGCGGGGTGAGGGGGGGACGTTCAGAGCAAGCGCCAGGGTTGCCTTCCAAGTGGAGCAGACGTGGATATTTCTAGCCTCCTTTTTGCAAAATAAAAGGGGTAATTAATTAATTGGGAAGCTTTCACATGCATTATAATTGCCTCCCTCTCCTGCTTTTCCTTTTCCCCTCCGATTGCATGAAACGCAGAGAAAGGTAAGGAGTTTAGGAGCCTATTGTGCTGCTCTTTCCCAAGCCCTTGTCAATCTCCCTGCTTGTTTTCATACCTCTGCCTCCTTTTCTCTCCCTTTAAAGCCCTCAGAGGTCAGAAGCATTTCCCGGTTTTCCTTTTTGTGCCCTGAAGGAAATGGTCTGGGCCAGATTATCTGCCCAGTATAAATCAGCACGGATGTACAGACTTCGCCAGCTGAGTATTTCACCTCACTTCTGGAAGCTCCCTTCCATCCATCAGATGGTCTAGAGAGGAGAACCGTCCCTCTGGGCCTCCTCCTCTTCAGCTGTGGAAGAAGGCATGAGATTAATACTGACAACCGCAAACACTACCCAGGTAGAATATAGAGGCTCCAAAGCCCATGAGGTAAATGCTGTTACGATGCCATTTCCTCATTCTTTATCATTTTTTATTTCCAACTAGCCAAGCTGCAACTCAAGCAAGAAATATAAATCCTGCTGTCCCTCGACTCCATCTGCTCATGGAGCTAAAGAGATATAAAGCATGTAGCTGGAGTGAGCCAGTCCATTAAGGAGTATTCTGTAGAGCAGGCTGAGTCGGAGATGGAGCCAGGGATTAGAGGACATCCAGGAACAATTGCAGCTCCTTTGAACAAAGCATGGCTTCTCTGAGGCACCTAACAAAAACTACGTTTCCCAGGGACAGAGAATTGGAAAAATCTCTTCTTAGAGCTATCGGTCCCATTTCCTTTAACTCGGTGAGACCCAGACATGGGCTGGTGGGAGATGTTTTCAAATGAACATCTCCCTGAAGGTGAGGAGCCCTCAGCTGAAGATCTGGGTGCTTGCTGGAGGCATGGTGCTGGTCCGTGCCTGGCTGACAACCCAACTTTCTGTAGGAAAGCTTCCGGACAGCCCAGCCTAGAAAAACTCTGTGGTTCTTGAAGCATGGTTGCTGGTGTTTTACCTCCCCTTGAGGCAAGGAAGGGATTTGGACCTGCATCCAAAAGTGAGCCCTGGCCGTGGAGCTATGAGTTAAAACCTCAACCATCATCTCTTTCCTTATCCAGTCCTGTGAACATCTGACACAGTTGCACTGAAGGTTAAAAAAACAACACAAAACCAAAAAAAAACCCTGCCAGAGCCACCACCTGGTGGTTTGGTTTGGTTTTTTTTTTGATTAAAAAAGTGTTCTGGTGATCAGGGAAGGAATTCACTGTGTCTCAGAAAGCCTGTTTTATTCTTTTTGTCTGCCTGCCTGCCTGGTGTGCTTGTGTGTCGTTTGCTGATCTTGGCAGCGGGTGGGAGTTTGTGGAGTAAGAATGTGAAATTTCTCCCTCTCCCACATTGGTACACAGCTTAGAAAGATGAGTTGTCCTGGCTGCGTCCCTCCGAGTCACAAAATAAATAATGGGGATACGAAGAGCTGCTGTCCAACTCAATGTTGCGTTCAAAAGCTCTTTGTTGACTGAAGAGCGGGAAAGGCTGTTTCCAGTAATAGGTGGCCTGTTGTTCTTCTGCCCAAAAACAGGTTTAATGAAGCATTTGTTCTTTCACTGCCCTCTTCCTAACTGCTCAGATTTTCTCCAGAGCTGGGTGACAAAAGCAAAATTGTGTCCTGATGTGTTTGTTTGAATTCTTAAGTGAATTTGCTTGGGCGATATTCCCAACCTTTCCCTGGTACCTTTCCAAGAACGTTTAAGCAATGAGATTTTTACTGGCAGAAAAAAAAATAAAATCATGAAAAACAAATTTCAAAGTCACATTTGCAGGTTTTTTTTACCACTGTAGATACCTGCAGTGCTAAAATATCCTGACGTGGTCTTAAAACAGATTGGAGAAGATTTTGATGAATAATGAATTGTGATTTCTTTTTATTTGCCTTCTGGTTCTGGCTGAACTCTTAAGGCTCTTGAGTTTTTCTTTGTAATCATGGGGCCTAGAAATTGATTTTCCCTAGGTCTGAAATGATGCGTCTTTGTAGCTGATTTTGCTGAAATGCAGATGTTTGCCCCTGAGCATTTCTTCAAATGTTGGTTTTGGTCCAGATTGGACCAAAAATGGATATTATTTTTTTCCCCAAATTTTGCTATGAACAGGCAATTCTAGAAACAAACTTTAGCCAAGGTATGATGTTATATCCCTCAAACCCTGCTGCCACTCTGTGTAACCATCATTTTTGTTAGCTTGATCTGTACTGGTAAAGGGTTTCCTAGGGTCATAGACTGGAATAATTCAGGTGGGAAGGGACTCAGAAAGTCTTTAGTCCAACATCTTGCTCAAAGCAGGGTTAGTTTTGAGATCAGACCAGGGTTTGAAATCCTCCAAGGATGGAGACTGCACAGCCTCTCCAGGCAACCTGTACCACCATTTGACTGTCCTCATGGGGACTGTTGTTATATCTGGTTGTTTATATCTGGTTGTTTCAGTTTATGCCTGTTGTCTCCCGTCTCTCCCCCCAGCTCTCCAGGCAACCTGTACCACCATTTGACTGTCCTCATGGGGACTGTTGTTATATCTGGTTGTTTATATCTGGTTGTTTCAGTTTATGCCTGTTGTCTCCCGTCTCCATCTTCCTGGTAAACCCCTGGCTCCATCTTATTGGTAACCCCCACGCAGGTACTGGAAAGCGGCTGTTAGGTCCCCCTAAGCCCAGCTCCCTTGGCCTCCTTAAGGGGCAAAAAATGCCTGGGACACCATTATTCTAGATCCCTTATGTTCTCCTGACCCATGCCTGTCATAGGACTTCCCCAACTCAAAGAAGGTCAACCAGGCCAAAATTTCCCAGCTTTCGGCTGGAGATGTGGAGCTGACAGGTGACTGACACAAATGCATGGCCATAGCCTGGGAAAACAACTAGCAGGGATTTCTGAGAGCTGAATGTGCACAGGAATCCTTGCTTCAGCTGCTGCAAATCATTTGACTGTGGGGTGTTTCTGATGAAATGTGTCTGCTTCAATGGGTTATTGCTTTCCAGCAAAATTCGATTTCGTCAGAAGACAACTGACCAGCTCCTTTCCTAATAAGCACCACCAAATCATCTGGTGTTATCAGCAAAAGAATGAGAACTGGCAAAAATTTAATTTGAAATGCAGAAATACCTAATATTTGGGGAAAAAACTAACTTTTCCACTCCACTAGGGACTAGTGCAATGCCAGGGGATTCACTAAACAACGCAGTTCATATTTTAAATATTTGCTAAGTGAATGTAGAGGCAATTGTTTGGGGAAGTATTTGTCAAATAAACTCAAACAACAAATGCATTTGAGGAAATTGGATTTGTCCACCTGATATTGCAGGAACAGGAGAGGAGCCTAAATTCATCAGATAAACTGTTCATCTGAACTGTTTGTTCTCCTCTATCCGCCCTCCAATCATTATTTTAGAGAGACTACAAGTGTTGTAGGCACTGTGCAGAAAATTTATAGGAAACAGATCTCTAGCTGCTGAAGCCCACAGTCTGCATGATGGACGTGGCAGATAGGGGAAGATTTAGCATTTAGCAGTTTGGGGAAGGAGGGGAGCCTATCTCAGTCTACAGAGTTATGAATTCTAGCCCTGCATCCATATTAGCGATTCGCTAGGTTTATTTCATTTTAGCTGGCTGCAACTTGGTGGTGGCAGCTGCCACCTTGGTCATCATGGTGTGGATTGAACCTTGAGCTGAAAGTAGAAACTGCTACAGCTAGGAAGGAAGCATTGGCTTTACAGAGAAACAGTGGGTCAGGTCCTTTGGGACTTAAGCACAGATTGGGACACGTGGGGCACTGCTTCCTGGTGGTTTATACAAACTCAATCTCCTGGCTTCCTCATAGCACCTGAAATGAGGAGGCAATTGCTCCAGGGTCTCACAGCCATGGTGATTTAAGTCTGAGGGGGCTGGGTTGTGGGCAGGTGCTGCCCATCTCCATCAGTTATATATATAGGAAGCCCTTGGCCAGGTGCTTAAAGCAAGATGGGTTAATGTGACTCACTTCATTTTGCAGGCAGGGACTGAAGAAATCAAATTTATAACTGCCCTGGCTTTACAGTGTGCCAGACTTGGGTAGCAGAAAGAGGGTCCTGAGGGTTAACTGCTGGGATTTGAGGATGTTGTGACTGCAGAGCAGAAGGGGTGGACACAGTCTCTAAAGCAGCCTGGAATAGTTGTTGAGAGAAGGAAGAGAAGAAGGAATTTGATTCTTAGAAGAGCAAATCCAGGGAAATAGCTCAAAGATAGATTCAGGAAAGCAAATGATGCAAGGTTGCTGTCGTCAGAGAACAGACTAGTTCCCAAATGGCTCGGGAAGCTGAGATCAAGACAGGAGGTGACTGTAGTTTGGAGATGCAAGATGTAGGGTCAGGAGCCAAATCTTTGAGCTGCAGAAGGCAGAAAACTGAAGCTGTAGCTTAGCCTTGAAAAAAGGAGATGGAGAAGTGATGGAAGAACATGTGACAGCAAGAGGTGATAGAGCTCAGCTGTGGTGGATGCAGCAGAGCAGGAAGGGTAAGAGATTTGGTGTGCAGCATTTGTCATGTTTATTCTGCAGGGGTCTCAGCTGAGATCCTGAGGCCTGTTTGGGTACCAATCTTTTTCCTCTGAGACCTGGATCTCTACAGTGGGGCTAAAATAACATGTGTTAGGTTGGCAGTGGGCTTCCTTTGCTCTTCCCGTGCATGGAGAATTTCTCTCTAGGGCTGTCAACTTAGTGTCTTCCAGTGCAAGAAAAATTCACGCCGGAAGCCTCTCAGTAGAAGCCTTTCATAGTAGAAATGAGCAAGGTATAGAAATAGCTAATACGGTTAGATAAAATCCAAAGTGAAAACCCATGGGTTAGAAAATGCAGGTCTTCCCTCTATGTTTGTTTCTTAGGTCTTTTGGTAGTTGGTTTTGACCCGGTTGTACCTTGATGAATTGGGATATGTTCACCTTACACAGTAGTGAACACTGTGGGATGGACTCCCATGGGATACCACAGGATGGTACCTCCGGGTGTTTCTCTTCATGACCTACCTGCTGGGCTTGATCTGTGGCCCATGCTTTTAGCTTGGTTTTCAGACTCGTTGCAGCTTTACCAAGCTAAACCCAGGTACCATTCAAAACCCCCAGCTCCTGGTGTACATGGAGCGCTGAGGACCATCTTTTCTGTCTGCACACTCCCCTGCAAGGTCCAGGTGAGTACTAAGACCTTGGGTACTTACTCAGACTAAACCAGACCTGGAATGTCTTGGTTTTTGCTTGGCTGGCCTCTCTGACTGTTCCTTTTCTGGGTTTGTACTAAAATCCCTGGCAATGCTCGTTACCCTGGAGTGCTGGTGGCTGCATAGAATAGAATATTTCAGTTGGAAGGGACCTACAATGATCATCTAGTCCAACTGCCTGTCCACCACAGGGCTGACCAAAAGTTAAAACATGTTATTAAGTGCATTGTCCAAATGCCTCTTAAACACTGACGGGCTTGGGGCATCAACCACTTCCTCTAGGAAGCCTGTTCCAGTGTTTGATCACCCTCTCATTAAAGAAATGCTTCCGGTGTCCAGTCTAAACCTCCCCTGGTGCAGCTTTGAACCATTCCCATGTGTCCTATCACTGGATACCAGGGAGAAAAGCCTGAGGAAATGATAGCTTCTTTGATTGTGGGCAGTCTGCACTCTAGTTTTAACCCCTCTGCTTCCCTAACGTCTCTGACCTGCCTTCCTGAGTGGTAGAGCATTTCGGCTGTACCTATAATAGAGCTTTCATTGGCATCTCCAAAAAATAACAGCTTTATGCAATCACAGGCTGGGCATTTGTGCTAGAGAGTGGCTTGCATTAGCTTTGTCAGCTAGCGATGAGATGCACAGAAGGATCCCATCGGAGTCAGAAGTGCTTGAATGCAGCAGGGTACCTACATGACTCTACCTCCTGGTTGCTTGAGGCTTGGCCATGGCAGAGGATGGGGATGGTGGTGGGGATGGTTGGGAATGACTTTCCTCTGTGTGGGTAGGCAGACCGGCTCCTTGTTGGTGGTGGCCAAAGCAAGACGGGCTGTGCTCGTCCAAAGCAAGACCAGTTCTGCGGGATCAGGATATGGCCCAATTAGGGGTGTGGGAAGGATTTGCTTCCCCTACTCTGAAAATTCAGGTTAGTGGGTTTGGCTGTTTTTCCTCTGTGTTTAGCCTCAACCAAGGGATTAAATTTCCAAGAACTTGTACTCTCAGCATTAGCAGCTGAGCCTTGGATTTGGTCAAAAAGATTTTGACCAGAAGCCTTGAGCATGGGCTTCTTGTTCTCCAAGCTCATGTTCTGTTGTTCCATGAATGGTACCCCAAGAGGTGGACCCACCCCAGCTCCATCAGCAACATGGCCTTGGCTTTCCATGGCGGGTAGGAGGGGGTTCCTTAAGGGGAAATCCTCCACAGGCAGTCACTGAGATCCAAACCAAATCCACCTGTTGGAGCTCTGTGCTGCTCTGATGCAGAGCAGATGTATGTTTGAGCAGGTGTGGTGTGGGATGGCTGCCAGCCTCAACCGCACGCATTTCCAGGACAGAGAGACCCTCCAAAGATAAGCCTGCAGTTCCAATGAGGGGGTATTAAGTTTCTTGCTGTAGGGCAAAAGCTGTCCACTTTGTAACGCAGCTGCTGATGAAGTCATGTTCTTATTCCAGGGAACTCTGGAAAGAGGCAGATCTGGCCTTTTTCTGTCCAGTAACATACTGGCTTACCTGTTTTCATTCTGCGGCTTGCAACCTGGATAAGAAACTTGTCTGGGTGATATGTCAGTTGATGGCAAGTATCATCTGTGTTGTGCAGTTTTGTTATTTCTCTATGTTGCAGTTGGTGGACGTGTGCTCTGTGGCTCCGCAGGAGTTTCCATGAATGGGCTTGGTTGTGCTTCTTGCCCTGCTTTTTTGCTGTCTTCCTAGCTTTCTAGGCTTATCTGCAGGGGGAAAAAAACAAACCCCTCTGTAACTGTGTCCATTCTGTGCATCCAGAGGCATAGATCTGGTGCTTGGAAAGACTCACAGGTTCCCAAGCAGGCATGTGCAAGGTGTGGCTTGCCCTAACACATGCCACGTGGTCAGGTTGGCAGTGCTGCATCTTCTGTTGTGTGGCTGCCCTCCACGTACAAGGGTGACAGAGTCTCACCTGCACAGCTTCGTAGGAGCTGCTCAAATTTCTGGCTGTACAACTTGCCCTCATGCAAAATAGTCTTAGCAGGACTCTGTGTGTCGAGCATGGGAGGAGGTCAGGAGTTGATCTGCAGGGGCAGGATTCATGTCTCTGGTGTACGTACTACCACCAGGCCTACTGATGGCTTGGGGTCGAAGCCAAGAGAAGAGGGAGGAGGATGGAGCCTTGTCTCTGTGCTAGCAGCATCTCCTTTGACACCTGCACTTAAATTCTGGGCCAGATGTCTCGTGCCACTTTAGTCCCTGGCCCAGCTATATTAGAAGCAACACTAATCAGCCTTTAAATGCTGGAGACATTAGGAGAATTATCTCCATAATTTATAGCTCTCTCATGAATATTTTGGTGCACCGCAGATGCTAGACTATGGGTATGACTCATGGAGTGGGGACTCTGCTTTACTGCAGGTTGTATCCTGAGGTCTTTCCCATATTGCTGCATAAGGCTGCCTAGTTCCAGGGTGGGGATATTGAGTATTGTCCAAGCCCAGATTATTGTGTATAACTCTTGTTGTATGATACAGCAAATGAGCGTTGGGGCTGCCTGTTGTAATAAAAGGGCAGAGAAATTAACTTGATCGAGCAGGCTGGTGAAGCAGCTTGTTTGCCGTATCCCCAAGGACATGGAGCCATTCAGGGCCTTTGTGGAACAGGCTCTGTTGCTTGATTCGTACACGTCCTGTACATTGCTGATTTATTTAGAACTCATTTTATAACAAACAAAGCAAGAAGAAAAAAAGGCCTCTCCAACACACCAAAGCCAGCCCTCTCTGGGCTTAAAGCTGATACACTGAAGCTCCTGGAAACCTGTGCTTGATGATAATCCTTCCACTTGGGCTGTCAGGTTCTTTCCGTGTGTGATTTCCCCCATTTAACTGCGTGAATGAAGTCAGGATTTGCTTTCCTGGATTAGCCCCCTCGCAGCAGTGTCTGTAGTCTGATCTAACAGCCTCTGCTGCACCAAGGAGTCTCTAGCAGAGCAGGCAACAAATTAGGGGCTGTAACTTTCCCCCTCGTCCCTGGGGACAGTACGTTTGTTGAGGAAAATGATATCCCCCCTGACTGACTGTGCTTTGGTTGATGCGTTGAGGATGGAAGCCAAACCAAGACATGGCCTGATGTTGTCCATCCATCCTGGGATGAACATGGGGAGCTCTGACCTCCCTGTCTTGGCCCTTCCCAAAATATGATGAGCCTGTTTAGACCGAGTGCATCTCCTCCTTGCTCCCATCCCAAGGGCAAGAACTCAGCAGGATGCTTAGGCATGGGAGAGGTTTCCATATGTCACTTGTCTCATGGAATGCAGTGGGATTCACTGTGTGCTTACAGCTTGGAGAGTATTTAAACAACTTCTCCCCCTGCCCCAGCTTCCCTGCCTGCAAGAGTGAGTAGATTTTTCCTCATTGACCTCAGCTGTGAAGGTGGATGAAAAGAGATTGCTCGCGGCTGTATTTGTACTTTCTACTGGACATGCTGAGCCATCAGCCTGAGAGATTCAGGACATGGTGAAGACAGTGCTGGGTAGAAACCTGCCACCCACCCCTCTCCAGCAGCTTCAGCTTTGTTTGTTTTCAATCACATCCTTCTGAAAAATGTTTTACTTGGGAAGAAAGAGGTTAGCCTTTTTCTCATGGTCAAAAAGGAAAGCATTTTCTGTAAAACAAAAAGCAAGCGACAGAGAAGTTGAATCATTTTCATAAAGTTTAGGCTTTGTCAAAACCCCATTTTCCTTTGAGAGAGGGGAGAGAGGAAACAAGGAGACAAGGGAAAAGCATCTAACTCATGCTGAGTGCTTGTGTGGATGAGCATAATTTGTACAGTATTTCCCTTTGCCTCCTTCTCCTCTTCTTCCTCTTCTCACCATGTTCCCTCTGACAGGGCCTCCCTTTCCAGGCCTTCTGCTTCTCGTGTTCTTAAAATTGATTTCTCCATAGCACTGGCTATTTGTTCGTCATACTCCAAGCTCTGTCTCACTCAACTGTTGACCTCTGAACTTCTAGATGGACTCTTGCAACCGTGTTTTCTTTTAATACCCTTCTTACCATAATATTTTATTATATTTATATTATATTATATTTTATTATATTTAATTTAAATTCCTCTCTTAAGTTCCCTCTGACCAAGTCAGCAGATCCATCTGCATTGGCACCTCTTCATCATCTGCCCTGCATTAAAGCCTCGGAAGCGGTTGCAGTGCTGGGGACTGCTCGTATGGCCGGCAGTGCAAACAGGGGATGAGCTGAGACTGGTCCTACTCCTCCTTGCTGTGCCTCCACTGGCAGAAATCTTCATTTGCTGGGGGATTTTCTTGGCTTCTCTCTCATGTTTCCTGGCTCCTCTGTTCAAATCTGAAGCAGTGATTTAGTAGAATTTGCTCTGACAAAAACAAAGGATATTCCCGGCCAATTAAAAATATGGTAATGGAAAGATGGGAAAGAAATGCAGCACTTCCTCTGCTTGAGGGGTTTGTTGTTAGCTGTCCCTGTGCTTAGAGGGATTAAAAGTGCATGCTGGAGGTCCCTGTCAGATTGAATGTTAAGCTCCCAAGCTACAACCATACTCTTGGGAGCAGGGAAACAATAATTCATTACCGGTGGAGAGGGAAGGATTACTTCAGTAATTTGTTTATTGACTTGTATTCTTTCTCATGCGGGCACATACACGCATATGCACAAGCACACGCAATTGCAACGCTCTTTTTATTAGCACCTCATGCTGCAGATGATTGAAATCTAGGATCATTTAGATAGTTTGCCCTCGGATATGGTGTCCAAGATGCCTTGCAGTGGCAAGGATGGGCCAAGCAAGGAAGGCCAGAGGTCTTGGAAGACCTGGACTCTCATCCGTCCTCCTGCCTGAGGTCCTGTAGTTTTGTGCGTGTTTCTCTTCAGAGTATGTCTGGCAGCCATGGGTAATAGGTGGCCTGAATTGCTCGTCATCCTCTTCCTCTTAGATACTGCAGTGGGTTCTCAATGTTGTGTGAGCATCCCAAGCAGGCAGTCTGAATGCAGTGCTGAGTTTCTGTGCCTCCGTTTTCTGTCTGTGGAAGAGCTCTACATGCAATTCCTCCCATGGTGTTGGGTCAGTTGGTGGCTGTGGTGGCTGAAGCCATGTAAATACATGAGAAAGTGAAAATAGACTTGTTAAAAGCATCTTGCAAAGGTTACTTTCAGCTGTGTACAGGGTGTGCCACAGTTGCTAGAAGTCTATGTCCTGATTTTCTTGAGTAGGTCAGTAGGCACAGACAGCAAGCCATGGATAGTCTTGAAGCGGCACCTTGGGCTGTTTTCAGAGATGTCACTCTTGGCAGAAATCAAGTGTATGGAATAGGAGAAGTGGTAAGAAACTGGAGATACATCCATCCTCTTACTCCAGGAGAGCGGCGTGCTGGAGAGACAGAGGCCCTTGCCTTCACAGACAGGATCTCTGATCTCTTCCTTTCTTTTCTTGTTTCCCTTGCACTCCACATCCACTGCTACTTGGTCATCCTCTTTGGTTTCTCTCTTACCCCTCCTCAAGGTTAAAAGTCCCCGGATTAGGCTGGAACTGCCAATTGCATGGGAAGTGTCCTGCCTTGCTTGCTGGAAACTAATGTGGTGAAAAATTCAAGGGTGTCAGGCAGTCTTTGTGGTCCCACTCTCAGCTTTTGTGTGGCTTCAGAGAAGCCCCCGTGTTCCTGTTTCCACTCCTACTTATTCGTTGTGATCGTAAAGGCATAAGGTGAGGATTTGCCTTAATCCCTGTTTGTGAGCTGCTGGCACAGGAATGCTGAGGTCCTGGCATCTCCTCTAAGACAAGCTACCTCCCTACTACCTGGCCCAAGAGCACCGTAGCAAAATCTCTGAAGGTTGATGTGTAGAGCGATAGAGGGTTGAGTTGCTTTCTTGCAGGCAGCTGGAGAAGCATGTAAAGAGTTACATCAGACAGCAAGAAAAGACAGACTCTACAGCACTGCTGTTTTTTAACACTCAGCCCAGACTTGTAATATCAGCACTTACTGAATTAATTTGCTATGTAGCACCAGTAAAGCTCAAAGTTCTTTCGGTGAATTCTAGTTTTGAGAAAAATCAAGAAAGTAATTACTTGGTTTGGTCATTAATTACTCGCTACTGGACATTTTTGAAGTTGTAGTATGAAAAGCCTGAGGCAGCTATTACGAATAGCTCTAATGCTATTGATCTATTTGTGTTTATCGTGAAATTTCTCTGCTTTTATGACTTTATTGAACTGGGAGATACAGGTGTGTGGAGCTCGGGAGTATGAGCTGCTCTCTCCCATGCTTGGCTGCGGGTGTTGCCCTCTTGGTGGGGTGGCGGTGACTTCTCAGAGCATCCCTTGGAGGAAAGCCTGGCAGGATGGTGGGCACTGGGGATTCTGACTGTTACACTGCTGCACAACCCAGGCTGTGCTTGGGCATGATGGGAGATCCCCTGCCTTGGGCCATGCTGCTAATAAGACAAACCCACCACAGGAAGGGAGGGAGAAGTGGCAAGCAAAGTGACTTGCCCGTGGACTTACAGAAGGTCAGTGGCAGAAGAGGGAGCAGTGTCCAGATCTCCTAGCATCCAGATTTTACTGTTCTTAAACGGGCCAACTGGCTCTTGAATCCCTTTCACTGGCACTTTCATGACTATATCTGGCTGGTGACAGTTCTCCAAGCCTTCTCCCTGCTGCAGACTCTATTCCTCCATTTATGCCTTCCTTGTTGTGGTTCAATCCCACCGTGGCCATTCACTGACATGAAGTCTTCTTTGGAATTGGACATTATATGGAAAAGTTATCTATCAAGGAATCGGGGGCCAGGAGGGGCAGGCAGAGCATGCTGCTTTGCTTTGTTCCTCTACAGCCTCTGGGATAATCCTTTCCTATTCCCTCAAATCAGTACAGCCTAGCTGCCATCCCTGAATGCTGTAATATGGAGATGAGGTTAATCCTGCTGGCAAGAGAGAAAGGTGTAAGCCAACAACAGCATGACCGTCTTCTGGTGAGCTGGAAATGCAACAGAGAATGGTGACAGCTTCTGGAAAAGGGCAGGATTGTCATTTGGTTTCCAGGGGGTTTCTCAAGGCGGACCAGGGTCTCACAACGTTGGTGTTGGTTGAATCAGGATTTGTTCTGGCTTTGTTCCCAGCAGTGAAAGGTGCGGTCCTTCCATGTATGAACTTAGACAGGAAATGCCACCATGCCATTATTATTTTTTTTTTCCTGTACCCCAAAGAATGGGAAAAAGCAACACACATTTAACAGTGCCAAAGGGATGCGGCTGTTCAGCTCGTGCCTCCTGGCCTTTCTCCTTCTCCCATCGTATTTGATATGCAAAATTGCATCACACCCTTCTCACCCGCTTCCCGCTGGGGGAAAGGTGGCCTTTAAATCATAATATGATTGCAGATGATGTTGCAGAAGGGGAAAATGAGATGAACTTTAAACTCCCCTTTGCTTTACAAATTTGTTCGTGTCTTCCCTTATAGCTGCTTAGTCACGCCTATTAGTTTTACCATTTTCTGGGAAGGAAAAGTGGAAGTGAATTTTATTATCTATTCAGCATCTGACTTGGTGCCTTCCTCCCCTCCTTTGTCTGGTTTAATCAGAAATTTGCAGAGGTTTTGATTGGACTCTTTTGATCAGGGTGCAGAACCCCCCAGGTATGGGATTGTTAGTTCTCATTAGCAGAAGAAACATTTTTCCATGACGGTGCACATCCTTGTACAGCTAATTGAAGAATCATCACAGTGACTTTATTGCCTTGTTACTTTTCATGGATACCTTAGATGCCTCCAACAACTAACCAGGTTGAAAAGGAGTAGGATAGAGAAAAAAAAAGAGCGGAAGGGACCAGTTGTTGAATTAATTAGTAACTGCTAAAGGAAACACTTTGCATCTTTCCATGCAGGCTGTGCAACACAGTGCTATTGGATGAAATTAAGAAAATGAAATCAAGGACTTGGCAAGTTTTATAAGGAGGCTGGGTCGGTATTTGCATATCAAAAGTAGCCAGAATTTTTGGAACAGTAGCATGCGTTTTGAAAGGGATTTTGCTCTTTGTCTTTGAGGAGTTAAATCAGTTTTGGGCTATTAGAGACTGCAGAAGGAGACCTGATTTGCATATGTGCTGTCAGTAGGAATCTTATACTTCAGCCTGGTGCGTCCCCAAGTTGGACACTGGACAAGATGGCCATGGGCCTGCTCCTGCCTGTCAGTTCCCCTGGTCCTGGATTTGTGGTGATGGGGTGGAGAAAATGGAAAGGAATGGGCAGGAGGGAGAATATTTAATAGCAAAGAGGAACATCTCTGCAGCGGGCTGAGAGCCAGCAGGTCTGCACCAGCTGCGTAGAAGCTTGTATTCAGAGCAGGTCACGGAGCTGGATTTCAGCCCTGGCACTTCTGCAGCCATTTCAATTAATGTCATCGTTCAAGGCAGAGCTTGGGGATGGAAAATCTGTGCTACTGTGAAATGTGATAGTGTGGTGCCCTAGGGTGGTTCTTTGGAAAGTGCTGAAATATGCAGTGCCATTTCCTGAAGTGTAGAAGGTGTGTGAGAAGAACCTGATACCTGAGGGCTCCTTCCCAGGTGGTGCCAGAATAGGACCCACCCATTCAAGTTGAAGATAAGAGACTTGTATGGGAGCAAGACACATTTTCTTCTTTATGTATTTCCTCTTTTTCTTTTCCTTTGCAGAAAAAGTGTCTAGATGCTAGAACAGATAGCCAGTAGATGCAATCAGTTATCCCTCGCTGGAAGTCATTCAGGCAGCGTTGGATACCTACGTAAAAGATATGCTCCACCAGAAGTCATTGGTTTCCATGGAGGGTATTTTGCCAGGCATGGATTAAACAGGCCAGAGAGCAACATCAGGCCCTCTTGGCCTTAAAATCTAGAGCTAGCCTCAGCAGTGTGACCCCCACTGCGTGTTTTGTCCCAGACACTGTTCCAGTCAACACTTGCAACTGCATTTTCAAGTCCCTTATGTGTAGCTGTGCCCCTGTGTCAGTGGACGGGTCTTGTGGCCATGCTATGCCAAGTCCTCCTGAAAAAGTTGGTTGTGCTTTGTCCCAACCACCTTTTCAGTCAACTCTAGTGCAAAGGGTTTACAGCACAGGAGATGTTCTTTTGGACTGGGGAATAAAATGGTGAAAGAAAATGTTTTGTAAAGCTGTTGAAGGAAGGAAGGTTTTTCTTGCAGGGCACTAACCCATCACATCTTCCTACATATGTCCAGACAGGTGTCTGAGTACTTTGCCTGATGGGTGAGGGGATCAGAATGGCAGTACAGTCTTGTGCCATTGCCTGGCTTGAAGGACACAGCTTTGTGGACCCCTGCAAAAGACTTTGAAATGGGTCAGAATAAAGATGGTGGCACCAGTTGGCAGGACCTACCCTGCACAGCACAGCTGGCCAAATATGAGCATCAGGGATGAGCTGAGGTTGTGGGTAAAGCTGTTGCCGTTTCATGCCTTCCCAGTGGGGAAAACTTCACTAGTGGGTCCACTCTTCTGGAGTGGTCTGGGGACTGTGCAGAGAGCTGTAGAATGTACCATACTGTGGCAGACTAGGATCAGTCTTTGCTGGTCTAAGAGTTTGCAGAGAGCCTCTGGTTGGTGCTATCGCAGGGTCCTTTGGTACTGATGGGTGTGCTATGTTTGAAGGGGGCAGCACAGGACACCCTCCTGGGACAAGGGCACCAAAAATCCTCTTCCTTCCCTGTAGCCCTGAGCTAGCTGTGGTGGACACTGTCTCTTAGGGTTTCTCACTCCCTGGTGCAGCACCACACTGTTGCTGAAATAGAACTGGGGCTGAATGCCAGCCTTTGGCTTTGAGTTCACAGTGGGATTAGACTAGCCCATGGAAGGTCGTTAATTAAATACAAGGAGGTGCATGGTGCTCTTTCTGTCCTTGCAAATCCCTAAAACACAGCCTGATGGAGGCCATGGGAGATGCTGCTTGTACTTGGCTCATTTAGTGTGTCTCTTCTTTGTTTGTCTAGGCGGGGAAATGGGGCACAGGGTAGCCCAGCCTGCAGCCTGGTGTGGTCTGGCCATTCCTGTCACGTTCTTCAATCTCTGGCCTGGGGATGTGTGGTCTGCCTGTAGTATCAAACATAGGTGGCTTTTGGGAGCAGAAAGGTGCTGAGTAAGCACTCTATCCTATTTATCATCCCATTTGCCATGTCTGATGGGGGGCAGTGGGAGAAAAGGGTGTGAAGGAGTGAAAGGCATTCCTGAGCCATAGCCATTTATCACTGTTGCAGAGATACTCCAGCATGGCAGCCAGACAGGCACGCACACTCCCCCAGCCTCCTGATCACGTTATTATATTACACCTGACATTCCTTTCTTCCACTAATATGTTATTTTTGGTCTGACAGCTTTATGAAGGAGAAAAGAGAAATAGAGAGAGAGAGACACGTACCCGGACAGGCACAGACGGTATTCATTCCTTATCAGCAAGGAATGGATCTGACTCAGACACGAGAGATCTGCTGATTGAAATATCTTGCTGTCTCCAGCAGCTCACTCTCTGCCATGGAAGGGAGATTCCCAGAGCCTGCAGAGGGGAGGGGAAGGGACAGGATCAGGTCTGGAGGGTCGGTCCTCCAAAGATCTCACCTTCCTGGCCTGAGATGCTCCCTGAACTCTACTGGGATGTCTAGTTAGTGGGAGAAATTAGGCTGCTGTCTATCTTGGGATGCTGCCGATGTGGTGGGAGGATGGTCATCTGGTTGACCACATCATCACCTTCAGTGCCTGGTTCTTGTATTGGGTAGAGAAGGCTTTACAGATGGTAATGGCTCATGGAGAGATGTCCTGCGTGGGGTAAGAGTTGGTGGAAAAGAGATGACCCCAGCCCTGATGCTGGTTTCATTTTGCAGAGAGGAAGAGGGGAAATGAAAAAGCGTGTGTGTGGGAAATTCCATGTCAGGCACGGCCACTGGTTATTGTGTTTCATTCAAAGGCCAGCGGGCAGAGGGAAGTGTGTGCGGGAAGTGGGAGAGGCAGGAATGAAACCTAAAAAGTTGAGTGCTGTGATTATGAAAGTGGAAAAAAGGAGTGTGAAATGAGCAGGAGTTCATTTGAGCTGGGTGTTTGCTGGCAAGATGTAAAAAGGAAAAGAAAAGAAAAAAAAAAACTGAGAATGAAAATGAGAGGAAAAATGTTCCAATATGAAAAAAATGCTGAGCTCTTGTCTGCTCTGCATCTCATGGTTCGCCAGGTGACCTGGAAAATCCACTGTTTGTTCTCATCACTGGAAAGGCAGTTACAGGCCACCCCAGGCCACTGGTGGGTGAGGGCGTGAGCCTCGGCAGCAGGTCCTTTCTTGGGCACACCAATCCTGGGAGGGTTGGCTGGGCAGGTGTCAGCTGTAAAAAGAAACAAAAGACCAACCCAGTATCCTACGCATCCATATGCTTCTCTGCCTTTGGCCTGTACCCTTTCCCCAGGATGCCTAACCTCACTGAACACCTTCTTCTGCAACAATATTTGCATTGGGCAACTCACGTGCTGTTCCCAAAATAGCCCCTTTTGCTAACTGCATGCTGGACTGTGTTCATCTGCCAGGGAGAAACAGCTTCAACCCTCTCCATTCCCACATTGCAGCAAAAATGTCTCATTCTCAAGCATTATGGGAGAAAGGCTGATCAAACAGAGCAATTAATTCAACAAACAATACAATTAAGCCATGATCCCAGTGTAGTTTCCACCCAGAAACAGAATAAACAGCCTTCCCAGCATGGATAAATAAACTCACAGATGGACGCTTTTGTGAGTGGCGAAGTTTTCCCTCCACAGCCTTCTTGAGAGCACATAAAAATTGTGGAGTACATAAATCTCTGGCTCTCCATCCTCATGGATCAGGGAGGAAGGAACAACGCGCCTGCTGTGGGGCAGATGTGTGCTGGCTCGAGACTGAGGCAAGGGACCTGGGGACGGCGCAGAGGCGTGCGTGGTGAGGCTGCAGGCAAACAAAAGCTGTGGCAGCTGGTTCCTCCAAACACCCCCTGAGGCCAGCTCTTGTCACGGCCTTGACACAAAACACATAGCACGAAAAGCTGCGAAGGAGGAGAGTGACCTGCTTCACACTTGGCTGGACTCACTTGTTACTTCAGGAACTGATGGAAAATCCCCTTTTTTGAACTGGGTTTCAAAACTCTCTGAGCTGGTGGTGGAAAAAGAGGCATCTACAGAGTCCTTGGGCAATGTACAGAAAGCAGAACAGCATTGTTTACCCAAGGAAAAGGGAGGTAAATATTCCCAGGGATGATGCTGGCTGCATGGATGTGGCAGGATCCAGGCTGGCTGCTCTAACCCTTTCTAAAATCAGCTGGAGACCGTTCTGGGAAAGGCTTTTCCATTACCAGTCAGCCTCCGTCCTGAGTTATTGGAGTCAGTGAAATGTTACCTCTCTCAAGGACTGGTTGACAGCAGGATCATGAGGGCAGAGTGGGGAAGGAGGGTATGAGAGTTTGGGCTGGACAGCTATGGGAAGAGCAGCTGGAGTGGAGGTGCTCTGCTGGCATCAGGGATGGAAAGGGCAGGCTCGGGTTATATTGCAGCTTGCATGGTATTTGGGGTCATTTCTTTTAGAAGCAGCCAAGTTGGAAGTGGGGGGGAATTGTGCAGTTTCAGAGAGGTGTGAAAAGCCTGCGTGATGTGACCCCATGCTGTGGTGAGCAGTTGCAGCAGTCTTGAGCACAGATGTTCTGGACAGAGAAAGGAAAGTTGTTTTTTTTTTCCAAGAAAAGCCTATATGGTGCTGTATGACCACTGTTCTCCTGGGGAAGGCTGGCTGGAGACCAGGGAAGAGATGGGTGCTACAGGTGAACTTCACTCTGCAGAAGCCCCTCTGCTTAGCAGTGTGAGCAGGCATGGTGGGGGGTCTGTGGGCAGCAGGTGGAAGTCACTCACCCAGCTAAACTCTCCCCAAAAAGAGATGAAGCTGAGTTCTTTCCTTTTTCCTGCTAGACGATGTTTCTGTTGTTCTTCTTTCCCTCCTCTCTTGCCTCCTGTTTGCTGGATGCCTTGCTCAGGAACTTGTTGAACACCCAAATGGTTTGATTTAGTGTTCAGGGTCCCTGAGTAAGGACTTGAGGCAGCAAACCTGGCACCAGCCCCTGACACTGCTGTTTGAGCCTTGGCAGGCTGCAGTGCTTATGATGAAATTAGCTGGGAAAACAATTCTCAGCCTCGAATTGGGTAAATCTGCAGAGTGGGAAGAGCTGTGCCGAAGTGGTTCAAGTTTAGGGAATGTCCTGTATATGACACACAGAGTTCAGTGCCTGCAGGTTAGTGCAAAAGCACGCTTGAATCAGCAGGCAGCTTGCTAGTGCCGTGAAAGTTGCACAAATGTTGTGCATCGGCTCCTATGTTTGCAGCAAGGAGGTCCTTTTGCACCAAAGACCACAGTCTCTCTTTACAGAGCTGCCCTTCAAATGATGGACTCTCAAAATAAAAACCTTCAGATGCATCCGTTAAGCCCAAGTCCCATGATAAGGGCATGTGTGCTATCACGTAGCCAGGGGTTTCTCACAGAGATATTTGCTTGGACTGATGTTATATTTTCTGGGACCTACCCTGCTGTGGCTTCACATTTGTTGTTGCTTTCATATTGCTGTTGCTTGTCAAGCAGTGGTTTTGGTGCTAGCAGAGCAGATTTTCTGAGCTTGCATGTACCCTAGGTCGGGTTTTGACTTGGAAGACAAACAGGGAAAACATTCCTTTCATCCTGACTAGTGGCTTGCATGGGCTGAGATCAGAGCCCTTCCACTTCCAAATAGGAAACAGCTGCCATTGCGTTCATTCTCTAAGAGCTCCTAGAACTGGCCACCCTCCAGCTTCCTGTAGAAACACCCTTCTGTGAGCTGGGAGGCTACAGGTGGGCCAGCTGCTGTGACCCTGCCCTGTCCCTGAGCCTGGCTGTGGGTGCTGACACAGCCAAATCCTGGGATGGAGGACAAGAAACTCAGGGTTATCAAGTAAGGGCGTAAACCACAGCTGGCTTGAGAGACTTAGCTAAGGGAATGGCCACATAAGAGTTTGAAGGCAGATGTGTGCCTGTGCTCTGAGCTGGGCAGAAAAAAGTCATTGCGGCTGCAGTTTAGTGATGCAGAGCTAATGAGTTTCACCAAGAGGCAAAATACTTGGCTTGGGCTTGGCGCCGCTCTAGTTTGACTGCGTGACTTTTGGCCATCTCAAAGCGAGCTCACATCTGCCAGTAAAAAGTCATGTGGCTGTGCTGTGTCCCTTGGGAAAGGCCAAGATACTTGCTCTTCATCACCATCATGGTTGCCAAACTTCGTCCAACTCAGCACTTCTCATCAGAAATCTGCCTAAATCAGAGATCATACTTACTTTTCAGGACAAGGGTCTTGCTCAGTGGGAAGGCTCTCATTTTTCTTGCCAACTTGCCAGTTCAGTAAAATAGACTATTTCAGTTGGAATGATCATCTAGTCCAGCTCTCCATGCAGAGCGGCTCTCACTGTGTACAGGCAAACAGGCACAAAACCCTCTTTCTCACAGAATATGGTTCATTTCTCGCACTGTGGCAGGAAGCCTGGGATGCAACTGATGATGCTGACACGTGACTGTCCTATTGGCACTAGAACTAGGTGGGAGCCCATCTTCCAGAAGCTGGCAAGGGTCTGACTGAGAAAGGAGCTGCTCCACCACTCTATGGACATTAGTTTAACTGGTACTTTTGCAGCCTCTGCCCAGAGCAGCAGGCTCTCTAATACATCTTATAAGTTGTACTTGTCCTTAGCAAGGCGTTAGCATTAAGTTGTTGCTAAGTGCTCGGTACTGGTATCCTGAATGGTATCTAATCAGAAGTCCTGCTGGATGATGGAACATCTGGTGTATCACCTCCTCGTCCTAAGGAAGCTTCATCTGTGCAGATATGCTGCATTTCTCCGCAACGTGCACTTGAGCTGTACCAGCTGATACTCAGAGCAAGGATCTGATCAGAAGACCACTGTGCCTGCTTTGGCACAGTCTGCAGCAGGGATCTTGCAGCAGAAGTCTGAGTGGTGTTGATTTGCCCCTCTTTGACAGGTAAGCCATGGGTCTCACTGACCCTCAGTCCTTGCCATTACCATTATGCTGTCATTTACAAATTCTGGGGTCTCTTTCAGCAAGTACTGTTGCTACTCCATGACAAAGTGCGCTTCCCTCATTGGCATTCCCTCCCTTTTCAGATAGCTGTTGGACAGACTGTTTGTACTCATTGACATGAAACAAGCTCAACTGGAATGAAATAATTTATAAAAGTCATGAGAGGATTTGGATATTAGCGGTTCGTGGAGCTGTGTCTCACTGACCCTCAGTCCTTGCCATTACCATTATGCTGTCATTTACAAATTCTGGGGTCTCTTTCAGCAAGTACTGTTGCTACTCCATGACAAAGTGCGCTTCCCTCATTGGCATTCCCTCCCTTTTCAGATAGCTGTTGGACAGACTGTTTGTACTCATTGACATGAAACAAGCTCAACTGGAATGAAATAATTTATAAAAGTCATGAGAGGATTTGGATATTAGCGGTTCGTTTCCCACCACATTCACCAAGCTGCAGTTAACATGGACCTGAAAGATTGCACGGTGCTACTTGTCCTGTCTGTCCTCTTTCATCCCCTCGCTTCCTTTTTTCTTCCTCATTTCCTTCCCTTCTGAGCTGGCCATATTGTATGTCTCCATTTGCACTTTTTTCCCCCCTCTCTCTTTCTGCTCATTTCATTCTTTGTTTCACTCTCTTCCCTTCTCTTTGTGCTTTCTTTTTTGCCTCTGTGCTTCCCTCATCTCTTGTATTCTTTTCTTCCTCTCGCTTTATTCTCCCTCTATATTTAAACCCAGGCAAAACCAAATTATTTATGAAGGGCTGTAATTTACGATGCATTCTTAATGTCTTGGAAGACACAGATAATTTATTTAATGAGTAAAGACATGATAATTCACAGATGATGATTCCAGTCAGAAAATTAGTTTCATTAATTTGCTGTAAATTCTCTGCCTTGATTTAGTGCAGAAGGAGTTCCTGAAGCCCAATGCAAATCTTCACCATGGTATTTTTTTGTCACCACCAAACCAGCGTGCAAGCGTGCTGGCTTCCCCACCCCTCCCTATTTCTGTTGCACTCCTGCTTTCTGCTTATGTCCTACCAACAGTAAGCCACAGATAGCAGAAGTGGTTTTTTGCAGTGTGCATGGTTGGGAGGCTGGGGGGAAACGGGGATAGAGGTGGTATTCCTATTCGAGGAGATGATAAAACAGGCAGCACAGTCTCAGAATGTTTGTTTTGCAATACCACATGCTGTTCCCCGAGCTTTTGCCTTGTAAGTTCAGCTCTAAGAGAGAATAAAAAAGTCGGTTTGCTTTTTTTAATAGAGTATAAAAGGTACTTTTTCAAATAAATTTCAAGGCAGACAATTTTACAGTAGAGTCTTGCTGATAACTGCAGTATATATAAATATTATAGGAAACCTATAGAAGTGATTCATGGTATACTATTGATCTAATCAGATTTAACTAAGTGTTTGCATCATGCCTTATTAATCACAGATAATAGGGCTCCAAGGACACCTTGCAGAATCAGGGCTTTGTCTTCACATGGCCATATCTTGCTGTGACCACTGTAGTCCATGGAGCTTCCCCAGGGATGAGCTCCCCTGCTGCATTTCACATTTTTTTTAAAACGGGTCTATTGATGGTGCTCTAAACCACCTTATCTGGGACACTGTTCTGCTGTCTAATCGATGTCAGCATAGGAAAGTTTTCCAGCTTTTACTGGAAAAAAATCGCCACATGGATCAGCGTTTCTTCTGTACATTGTAGTGTGGGATGGGGAGATGTGTGCTGCCACTGGGACTGAACAATGAGCATGCAACACGCAGTAACTCCATGTGCTGCGAGCCCATCCTCTTTCCCCTGTGTGCACAGGTAGATGAGCTGCTCTGCCTGGAGCAGGTGGGCAGGTTGAGGAGCATCCGAGAGTCTGAGGAGGAGATTGACCAATGGAGCTGTGTTCTGCCATCTCTGGTACACACAAGCCAACTGAGCATGGCCACTGCTGAGGTAGGTCCAGTACCTGTTTTGCGCCAGGATGAAGGCAGTGGTGTGAGGGATAGAGAGGGGTGGAATGAAGTTACTGCATGCAGCTGTAACAGGAACCTCTCCTTGCCCTCTTAGTTACCTTTACAGAACAGGTATGATGCTGTGGGAATGGTAGGCAAAGGACACGATGAGATAGAAGAGGAGGAATCTGTGCAAGTACTCTCACCAAGGTTAAATCAACCAACCCCTCGCATCAAGAGCTGCATTAAGACCAACACCGACAAGAAACAAAGGCAAGTTATGGTCAGTTGAATGTCCATAAGTCCATGGGACTGGATGGGATTCATCCCAGAGTACTGAAGGAGCTAGTGGATGTTACAGCAGGACCCTTCTCAATCATCTACCAAAGGTCTTGGGAGTCTGGGGAGGTCCCAGCTGACTGGAAGCTAGCCAACGTTATTCCAATTTACAAGAAGGGCATGAGGGAAGACCCAGGAAACTACAGACCTGTTAGTCTAACCTCAGTGCCTGGAAGAAAAAAAATGGAGACCATTATACTGAGCACTATTGAAAGGCATTTAAAGGACAATGCAATCATCAGGCACAGTCAACATGGGTTCACAAAGGGAAAGTCCCGTCCGTTCTGTTCAATATTTTTATCAATGATCTGGATGTAGGAGTTGAATGCACCATTAGTAAGTTTGCTGATGATACTAAACTAAACTGGGCTGTTGGCTGTCTTGAGGGACAACAGAACTTGCAGTTCGAAGTATAAATTGGGAGAGGAGTGGCTGGAGAGCAGCCCTGCAGAAAGGGATCTGGGGGTGCTGGTCGACAACAGGCTCAATAGGAATCAGCAGTGTGCTGGGGCAACCAAGAGGGCAAACCACATCCTGGGGTGCATCAAACACAGCATAACCAGCTGGTCAAAAGAGGTGATTATCCTGCTGTATTTGGCATTGGTGCGGCCTCACCTTGAGTGCTGTGTGCAGTTCTGGGCCCCACCATTTAAAAATGATATTAAGGTACTTGAATGTGGGTGGTCAAACACTGGAAGAAGCTTCCTAGAGAGGTGGTCAATGCTCCAAGCCTGTCAGTCTTCAAGAAGCATTTAGACAATGCTCTTAATAACACGTTTTAACTTTTGGCCAGCCCTGAAGTGGTCAGGCAGTTGGACTAGATGATAGTTGTAGGTCCCTTCCAACTGAACTGTTCTTAGCCCCATGTCAATGGTCATGTACAGACGAGTCTGATAAGGAACAGTGTTAGGCTGGAGGATAATGTTACTAGCAGATATTATCAGCACCGGTGGTACTGCATGTAACAGAAAATTGAGCACAGGGTGGGATCCTATTTGCTTCTTACAGGTTGGGAATAAGCTGGTTCTGGGATTCATGTTTTGAGTATCTAGTATCTATGGACTATAATATGCGATTCCCTAGACAAGCTGCATCACGCGACTCTGTTTTTCACACTCGCTGGCTACCTAGCTGATTAAAGTTACTTGCATTTCTCCTTGGTTTTGCCCTGTGGCTTGTGTATTTTGATAACCACACTTGAGTTGATATAAGCAGATCTTGAAAAGATGTTTTAGAAAGTTATGAATGTATATCAGACTAGGAGATTTCCCCCCTGCCGCAACACATACACTTGCTACCTATGAAATCCTATATGAAGGATTACTCAGGGCTGTGCTCGGTTTGTGGAAGGTGAAAATTTACCCTTCTGCTGGGGTAGTTAGTGTGAAATGAAAGCCTCCAGGAATTTGGGAAAATGCTTGAAAAGTGCGGGATCAAAAATTTGATTAAATCTCCAAACCCTTTTAAAAAATAAGTCGTGTTGGTGAGATTTGATTGTGCGACTCTGAAAGAGTCCTCTGATCAGCTCAATTGTCAGGGACAGTCAGCAGGAGCTGATGAAGAGTTGCAAAGCAGGATTCCTTTCAGTACAAGGTCCTGGAGGTCTGTCACCTATTTGCTGCCTATTTTTGTGCTGCTTGAGCTTGGGATCACTTTTTTCTTGCTTATATCATATGAGCCAGACCCTTGTTCACCATGAGGGTGGTTTCTTATGGGTACTTGTACCATGTAAGCAATGATAGCAGTCATAATGCTGTTTAGCACACTGCTGGAGTGAGGGGTGTGCAAGTCAAGGGCTTAGCTGCCTAGGGCATGTCTGATGCTTGAGCCTTTTTTTTGGTGGGAGTCTGAGCCACAATGGTTCAGTTTTGGCCTAGCAGAGCCTTGTGTAACTTCCAGTTGCTCCTCAGGAGCGTGTGCACCTGTGGCTGACGCCATCTTGCTTCCTGAGATGCTCTGAGAGCAGCCTGGTGTGAGCACAGAGATGGACGTTCAAATGGACCATGGTGCGTCCTTGTCTAGTGCCTTTGGAACAGGAGGCTTCACATCTTGAAATGCCCTCATACCACCACCTCACAGCTTGAGGTTATTTTCTAGCATGAGAGCAGTCTTCACGTCCTCTCCAAAACTGCTTTCTTTGGAAAGAGATGGGGGCTTCCCTGTGCCAAAGGACCCTTGTGTGGATGGGTTGTGTGTCCTGGGACCTGCATGCTGAGCTGCAAAGAGGGATGGGACGCAAGACACTGGTCTGCATTCCCATTGCATGACTCTTGAACCTAAACTCTTCCTGCCCTCTGTGTAAGGGACCTGTGCACTGGGTTTGAGATCTGCTTGTTTGAAATTCAGGCCTTACGAGGGCTGGCATGTGGGGACCCTAAGTGGTGGGAAATTTCCAGGTGAAGGTCACCATTGCCTAGTGAAGGTTGTGCGTTCAAAGCCTACTCAGCCCGGGAGAGCATAATTCTATTGCGCTTGGCCCCACTGCTAGCCATGGCTCACTCATCCTTCTTTGCTAGCGGTCATCACAATGTGACTTGATTGTATTGTTCTTTACGAGGAGCAAGAGCTAGATCTTGGCAGCATTTGTCTGCCCTCCCCCATGCACGGGATGAGGCCTCCCCAGGTGCTGTCTCAAGTGTACACTTGAGTGTTTGAAACCTCTGATTGGAGCTCGACAGATGAGGAATGAATATCCCGTGCAAAAATGTCCCACCTCCCCCCATGGCAGTGGTTTAGCAGCATGTTGGGATGAGCTGTACAAACACAGGAGTGAGGCACAGCCGTTAGCACATTCCTTGGCAGTCCTCCTCCCCAGCGTGTCCCTTCCATCTCTGTCTTTCTCTGAGTCTCCAAGGCGGTGCCAGGTTTGACCCCAGGTCTTCAGATTGGTGATACGGTCTCTGCCTCTGGCCAGGGGTGGACGGCTGGTGGGACTGTCCCTCCCAGAAGCAGTTGCTGCCCCATCCTGCCTTAGGAGCAGAGGAGCAGCCAGATGCAGTATTCTTGACTTCTCTTCAGCCCTCGTCCCTCCATATAGCTTTAGAGAACTTGATATATGACTTGGATACTTTGGGTTTGGTAATAGGCCAGCTACCGTTCTCCAGAGTGGTCAACAGGGGCACTGTACTTGAGTTTTCTGCAGAAAACAGGATTAAATACTTTCCTCTCTGCACCTGCCTGTAACATGGCCTGTTTGCCACATCCAAAAGCAGTGGACTTTGTCTAATATCTGCTTAATGGCATGCACCACTGCTCTTGCCTAGGCAAGGTCTCTATCTTGTTGCTCCTGAGCTGGTCATACAGAGCTGCTTCAGCCTAGCAGGAGAGAGGAGTGCTTGTTCTTCAGCTTATTTTATGTTGTTATTGGTGTCCTTCAAGCTCAAATAAATCACCATTTTCCTAAGAGCAGCACAGAGCCCAATCCTGCCACTTCCCTGATCATCCCTCAGGTGTCTTCCCCTAAGCATACCTTTGTCCCACGCCCCTGTGTGCCATGGTGATGTCTCAGGAGTTGTTCTCGCTGAGCTGTCTGCAGGGCACAGGCTGCCATGTGCTGTCCCTGAAGGGTAACAGTGATTATTCCTTTTTCTCCTTTTATTTTTTTTTTCCCTTTTGTTTTTCCTAGCTGTTTTGAAATCTCCTTTCTCAAGGTGGCATGATGTAGGCTTTGGTGGTTGTGCCAGTGTCCTCAGCAGTTGCCTGGGGTTCTTCCATTTGGAGGAAGCTCTTCTCTTCCCCACGGATCCTGCTGCACCTGCCTCCCTGCAGAAACATCCCACCCCACTAGTCAGGTACAGTGGCCTTCTTTCTTTTGGGTGGCTATTGCTTTTCTGACTGGCATAGCAGAAACTGCCAAGAAGGCACAGAAATTACTTTCTGTAGCTGCAAATAAATACCCCCTTGCCTTTCTAGAGTCTCTTGGCTGGAAGTGGGGTAGGTGGCTTGCAGAGGGGTCCACCACCTCCCGAAGATGTCAGGCTCCACTGGGAGTTTGAAACACGAAGCCCTGAGGTTATCATGGTCCCAAATGGAGCAGATGATCAGACAGGCTCCCTGGGAAAGGTTGTGGCTTGCCTGGATTCCAGGTGGAGAGGAAATAGGGGCCTCACAGAGCGGCTTGGGCTGCCTGCTAAATGCATGTTCACGTCTTGAGACCTTTTTCAAAGCACGCAGAGGAATACCTGCCTAGGGACGTCAGTAAGTAGTAGGTCCACAAAGCAATCTGTTTGTGTTAATCTCGTATGGCACAGAATAATAGTGCTCAGCACTAGCTAAGTGCTGGGCAAATATTAGTGTCTTTTTTTTTTTTTTTTTTTACTTGTTGCAGAAGTTGGAGCTTACCACACTCAGTAAGCTACAGTGTCTGCTCCTGTGGGAGAGCTGGCAGGAGCCTGGCTTGCTTTCTGGAGCACCTCTATGGGTCTCAGGACAGGATGCTTCAGAGGGGTAAGTGGGAAAGCCCGTTCTTATTTGCATTTTCACTTCTTTTTTTTTCCCCCCTCTTACTTGACTCCAGTATTAAAGGCTGTCCTGGTTAGCTGCTCCCCACACCTTCTACCCATAAAAATCCCCCTGCAGAGATTCACAAGGGGGTAACCTCATGCCTGGCGTTACACCAGGGTGCAGTGCGCTGCATTTGCATCTGTTCTGGTGTCGGCTGCCCTCTTTCTGCAAGTGACAGGCTCTGGCAAATGCCAGGCTGTTCATTACCATTGCACTGCTCCATACATAATGAAGTAAAATGAAAACAACTTCTCTCACTGCAGCTATGCAATCTGGGAACTCATAAAGGCTAAAGCGCTTTTAATTACGAGCTTGTTCTGATTATGCCTAGGCTTTCTATTTCCTCTCATAGAGTGGGCCAGCCCTCTGAGGTCAAGATGAACTTCAGTTACAGAACTTCTGGCACATGCACTTAGAAAACTGGAGAGTTTCCCCCTCTTAAAACTAGGCACCTGCAATGTGTGATCTATTGTTCCCCAGAGGCCCATTCTCCTGGCTATAACGTTGCTGAAAGCAGAACAAACACATTTATTTCTGGACACGAAAGAGCCTTTCTCTTTTCGTCTGGCTCTGCAGTGCACCAGGAGCCCCATGTTCTCCTCCCAGCTGTGAGATGGCAGGGTCTGGTGAAGCAAGGGGCCTTAGCCTTTAGTTAGTTCAAACTTCTCACTTCTGGGCTTGAAGTTGAAATTTCCTAAGCTAGACTCGTTCCCTACACCCTGAACTTTAGCTGATGTGAAAATGAACTCTGAGCCCTCTCTGGAGATGGAACAGAGGGTCTGTAAGCAGAGGTTCAAGCTGGGAGACCCCTTCAGTTCCCTGCTCCTGCTGACTCTGGGTGTAAAAGGACAGGTCAGGTGCCAGGAGCTTTGTGCAAAGCGTCTCTACCAGCACTGCGAGGGGAAAAAGTTCATTTTATTCTGGCTTGAAGTGGGATTATTGGGGAAACTTCCAGTGCTACTGCATCTCTGTCTAAGCACCGTTGCCCTATGCTTTGCTGGATGCCAGTACAGCTGTAACGGTTATGGCCAATTAATTAGAACCGTGTCCCCTTGTTTTCCTGTTATAAATCACTTCCTCTTTAGTCAGCCCGCAGAGAAAACAAGGGAAGAGTGAAATAAGTCTGAAGTAAAATATGAACCTCCCTTTTATTCCATATTTCAGACAATAGCAGTCTGTGGGACACCCAGGGAATAGGCTTTCTGAGCCACTGCTCCGTGAATTCACTCTATGAGCCTCTTCAGTGTATAAAGTGAAGTTTTTAATGGCTGTTGCTGTTCTTTTTGAATGGCTGTGAAGTCTGGGTTATGGCAGATCAGAGTAAATTCCCCTCCTCTTCACTACCATCAGAATTAGCTTTTTCTGAACTGTAAAGCCTGATGAGGGTGGGTCAGCTTGGAGCTCGTCCATGATGAAGATCGCCCTGATTGGGAAGGAAGAGTGGAGTGCTTTTTTGTGTGTGTGTTTTGCTTTGTTTAAAGACTTTCAAGATACTACCTTTGGCCAGCTCTACAGGTAGAATGCTCTGCCACTGCCTAGAGGTGGGTCATCTCCATTCTCCATGTAAAATGGACCAGGCTCTCTGTGTACATAGCTGAACTTAGGTGGGATAAGTCTGGGTCTTTGTGCTTAGCTGGTCAGAAGGTTTGCATGATCTTGGCTTTGTCACTTTATTATCCCAGCTGAGAACTCTTGTCCATGTGTACCTCCCTATAAAAGGTCATGGGTATGAATGTGATTTGCCTGTAAAACAGTCAATGTGAGATGGGTGTTGGTATCCCGCATGGGCAGTGTGATGGAGGGACATGATGCACAGCGCTCTTTGAGTGGGTGTAGGGGAATGAAATAACCCAGCTCTACTTTCCAAATGTCTTTGGCAAGGTCCCTCCCCAGAGGGGCATTTAAGGTGGCAGAGTGAGGGTGAGCAGTAAGCTACTGTTAGCTCTAGATCAAAAACTGGCTAAGAGAAGTGCACAGGATTGCTGAATGATTGCAAAGCTCCGGCCAAGTTGAACTCTGCCACTGTCCCTTTGTTCCCTGCATTGTTCTCTCGCAGGTTCATCCTTTACCTGTGTTCAGTACAGGAGCGAATGGTCCAGTGCCATGAAGTTCATTACATGTCTTGGGTCTAGAGGAAAGCTGGAAGCTGCAGAAACATGGGTAAGCCTGAAGAACGGGTGCCTCTTACGTGCTGCACTCAGTGACAAGTCTTGCGTCTTCCTATATGGGGCCTCCATAGGCTTAACAGACAGCAGGCCAGCATACATTAACAAATCCCATCTGGCTGACCTGAGCAACTGTGCTAGCAGCAGTGATTCCTGCCATCAGTCCCAATAGTTCTGGAGAGGGCCAGAGCAGATCTTCACAAAGGCTATTCTGGTCTAGACTTAAAGTCCCCTGGGAGGTGGAAGACATATCTATAACTCAGAGAGCATCCGTCTACAAGATGGGTCAGGTCAGAGAGCTTGGCCATTGGTGTCGCTGCCCTGGTATGTGAATTGATCATGCAGTCTCCTGATCCCAACCCCGGGCTATTGATATGCTGCTCTTGGTTATTGCAGGATGCTGTGGAATGGAGCGACTGGTGCTTTCTCCCGCTCTTTAATTCTGCAGGTATGCTGCCTTCTGTTTTCCATGAGCTATTGTTTCCAGTCTTTGTTGGTTTCCCAGAAACCTTTGCAAACATCCTCCAGCTAATGATGGTCCATGTAGCCATACATACTTCCTAAAGCTTTCATGAAAGGGGAAGTCCAGGCACTATGTGAACTACGCTCAGTTTCTCTTTTATCCAAAATTCAGAAAGCTTAAACAAAATAGCCCCTTGGCATTGTTTCTAGGAAACCACTCACCAGGTAGTTGGAAATAGTCATACACATAATTTACTTGAATGCTCTGATACGCACATTTTAGTCTTCTCTTTCTATTTCAAAAGAAATTAGGAAAAGGGGCAGTGTTACTGTCTTCTGAGAAATAATAGAGGCAGAGGGTTGCACAGGCAGGAATTCTTAAATTTCTTTTGTGGCATTAAGGGATAATTAAAAAACAAAACAAAAAAAAAAACCCAAACCCAAAAAACAAACAAACCAAAAACCAACCTGCAAGTAGCAGTAAGTAAATTCTCTATTTCAAAAGAAATTAGGAAAAGGGGCAGTGTTACTGTCTTCTGAGAAATAATAGAGGCAGAGGGTTGCACAGGCAGGAATTCTTAAATTTCTTTTGTGGCATTAAGGGATAATTAAAAAACAAAACAAAAAAAAAAACCCAAACCCAAAAAACAAACAAACCAAAAACCAACCTGCAAGTAGCAGTAAGTAAATTCTGTTTTTTTTAAACCAAACAGACCAAAAAACAACCTGCAAGTAGCAGTAAGTAAATTCTGTTCTTTTTTTTAATATAGAAAAAAGTTAATTGATATTTTTTTCTTCTGTAAAAGTATCCAAAGGCTATTTGGAGTTCTAATGAGAGATCTTATTAGGCTCTTGTTTTGAAGAGGGATTAACAAAGAAGTTTGGGAGGGAAGCATATTTTGGCTGACATGGTTGTATTGTTGCAGTCTTCCCCCCCTTCCTAAGTTTTCATCTTCCAAAACTACAGATTTTAATTAAAAAAAAAAAAGGGGGAAAAACTCTCGGCCTTTCAGCTCGGCAGCACATACAGACAAATAAATTAAAAAGTGGGAGAAGTGGAACTAACCCAATAATCCGTGAAAACCTAATTTCCCTCACAAGCATCGCTGACGCAAGCGTCTCCCCTCTCCCTTCCCCTTCTCCAGTTCAGGGGCAGTGATTGGAGAAATTGGCTAACAAGATCAGAAAATTTAATTACCGTTCTGCCTCCCCTTCCCAAGAAATTGGATGTCACACTTCCTTGTAGCCTGTTTTTAAGATGTGCTGTAGCCAGTTTTCACATGACTTGAACCTGACTCCCCACACTCTCCCTCCACCTTCCTCCTCCTATTCCCCATGGAAATATCCACCCAATACAGCTAAACCTTGGATCAGGAGCTGAGATGTGAAGAGACCACGGCCCTATTGGAAGCTGTGGTAAAACTCTGCCTGGCCTAAATGGAGCCAATTTTGGTTCCTGGTGTTGGAGGGAGCGTCAAAGCGGGGAGAGGAGGGGTTGGGAGGAACCATGGAGCATCATGTCTAGGTACTCCCCATCTCTCCGTTTCATGCTGGAACAGGCAAAAGGAGAGGACAGGGTCAGGGAGGGCTTTGGATTTGCATTACTCTTGCTCCTCTGGTTTTACGCCTGGGCCACAGACAGCACAAGTAAGAATTTTCCTGTCTATTCAAGATGCAGGTCTCAGACCTAAGCTCCCTCTTTTTCCTCCTTGCTCCCAGGCTGAGGCTTTTGTGGGGGCCCTGTGGATACCGAAGAGCAGAGGCTGTTTCTTCTTGGCCATCGCAAGGGTCTGGGAAGGGCAGAGATGAATGTAGTGCAGAAGAGAGGAAACATGGCTTGCTTTGTAATGTCACTTCTATCATCAGAAGGGATCTCAGATGAGTAATTAACTAAAAAGGAGGCTGTTCTGCATTACACAAGCCTGTTGTATCCAGCTCAGCAGGCCCAGTGACCCAGGCTTTGGTCTCATGGCTGGCGATGTCACCAGAGTCCCCTGGTAGCGGAGCAGCTTCGCTGGAAACAGCTGCTCTATTTATTTTTCGATTTGTATTCCCAGCATGTCCTGTTCTGTGCTAACTGTAAGCCTGGCTTAGAAATTCAGTGCAAGCACCTTATCAGATAATGAATAATGGTTTATTGAACATATGGGTAAACAGCATAGATAAGATATAAATACACTTTGGAAATGCAGTTGCATTTGTAAGAATGTATACCAAATCAGCCCAGTAGCTTTCGGCTCTGTTTGCAGCTGCCACAAAGGCATCTTTTGCATGGGCTGCCATGTGTCCCTGCAGGTCCCTGTCTATGTGCACATGCCCGTAGGAGAAAACTAAGAACAAGGCATGAGGACAAAGTTGTCTGCCAAGAGAAACTCCCAAGGACATGGGCATTTATTTGCTCTTGCTGTAGGAGCTGGTCTTGTGCAGGTTAAAATGGTGCAAAGAGCATCCCCACCCAGGTAAATGCCTGCTGCTGGGAGCAGCTGGATGCTGGAACAAGCGTCTGATGGCACACAGTGTGCACGTCTTGAAGATACAGGGGTGCTGGGCCAGGGTCTGGCTGCTTTTGGGAGGGCCAGGGCTGTGCGAGGCAGGTTTACAGAGTCTGTGTTGAAGCCTTTGCTTCCATGGTTGCACACCAACTGGAACCCAAGTCAGGGTGAAGTTACCCTGAATATGCACGTGTCTGATGTTGTATTTCTGACCGGAGCATAAACAGGCTGCATTATTTGAGCCAAAATTTGAATTTTTATTTGATTTTAAACAAAATTGAAGATTGTTCACCCACTCTAAATAAACCAACACTGTGGAAGCAGCATTGCTTACAACAGCCGGGGTCTGGGCTAAGCCAGAATGAAGACATGGGTCACAGCTGCTCTGTGTGCATGGTGCAGGGACCCCAAACTAGCACGTGGGTAAGTGTGAGGTCTGGTGCTGGCTTATGGAGAATGGGTTCATGTCATTGAACCCTTTCATGTGCATAAACCAGCTTGCTGGTGTACTTCACCATACTGTCTCATGTGTCATTGTATGCTGCACAGCTTGCAAAGAGTTTTGCTCTGTGAGCATGTGGGTACCTAATTTTTGCAGGTAGCACTGGGACTGCCTCTGGAGGAAGATGGAAGGCAGGATTCAGTTGTTAAACACAGGCTTACGTATATGAACTTGGTGACTAGTGCCATTTGCAATGCCCTGAGTATGGAATGGCCAACTTGCTTTCCCTTTTGAAGTAACTCCTCAGCAAATACCAGCTTGCTGGCCTTGCTCAGCTAAACTAACAGCTGTCCATGTGCTGCCTGTTGAGTCTGCCACATCTTTGCTGCTGAGTTTGCAGCAACTGTTGGTGGAAAACCCCTTGGAAATCCAGCATATCCTTGCTATTTTAAGAGTTGACCAAGAGTTGTGGTAATGCTCCACCCCTGACATTCTCAGGTGTTCACTCATCCTCCTCTGTGCATCTTCTCCTATGTAGTACTGGCTGCCTAAAGTGATCTCTCCCTCTGCAGTCCTACCTGCTGAGATACCTACAGCTCCCCTCTGCAGGCAGAGTGGATGGCAAGTGGTCAGCCTGGCCTCCTTATTTATTCTCCCTGCTGCCCTTGATGTCTGCTCCTCCACTTTCTGGCCAGGGCCCCTGCCATCAACGAGCCAGTATTATTTGCAGCCCCCCCAAGGTCATGGATAAATGATAGCCATGCTTTTCCCCTCTGCTTTAATCATCAGTCACCAAAAGCAGTGACGTTCGAATGCTTTAAATGAGAGGAAAGTCAAACCTCACCGAATGGGTTGTTAGGCGTCTGAACCACAGACGTGGCAAGATTGTAAAAGACCTGGCTAACCTGAAGATATTTTAGTTCCGAGCCTGGCATTTTGATTGTTATGATACCAGCTTTCAGAATTGGGGGAAGAGGATAGAGATGATGCTGGCTTTTTTTGAGCTAACGTGATAATCCTTTAAGATGTGAAGGGGGCATGGTTCAAGAGTCCTCTGAGATCAACTTTTGCATGCAGGGGGGTGGTGCAATGGATGAGTGTGGGAATACAGTTAGTATGGGTTTTCCAGCTTTGGTCCTGCCACCTGCAAGTGGAAAGATGGTTTGGGTTTTTTTCATGTGCTCTACAATAGTGACTGTGGCATTGCTTTCCCTGAGGCTTTTGTGGAGAATTGGGGTATCCTTCTTTTTTTTTTTTTTTTTTTTAATACCTTAAGATTTTTTAGTGTTTTACTGTGTGAATACCTTCCTCCTGCTTCCACCACCACCACCACCCCACCCCCACCC
>NW_008795924.1:989676-1034219 GCF_000699145.1 Aptenodytes forsteri
TTGTGTTCATCTTCCCCTTGTTTTTCCCCAGCAGGCCCAGTTCACCATTGTGTGACTTCTGAGCCCAGGGACTGAGAGCTTGATAAAGCTTTGCGATCCAATCTGTTGGTGAATACAGCTGCAGAGAGAATTTGATTTGCATACATTTCCTACCCTGAATTCCTCCGGTGCTATTAGGAGTCACCATAGCTAACACAATCTCTGAACTGTGGGGCTTATATGCATGCAGAAGTACACCTATTTTCTTTCTTGGAAAGAGATTTACTGAAGTGTTTTTTGTGTTATTGTCCACCACCCCCATCCCCCTTTTTCCTCCCCATCAGAGGATTTTGTGTTGCTGTAGAGACTCTTTGATCTAAGTTAATTCTTTGATGAAGCTTCACAAGACAATAGAAAAACTTAGCACTGCTCTGGGGAGAATACTTCCTGCTCAAAAAATGTGGAAATTGTGCTCACTTGGTGAGGTGGTGCAGCCCGAAGGCAAAGAGCCTTGCTTGCTGCTCTCATGGTGTTATTTCACCGGTGGACACCAAGCTGTGAGTATTGCTCCGGGCAGGGGGAATATGTGGGAAAGACTGGTTGCCTGAGGGTTGTTTGTATCAGCATGGGGAGGAATTAGGGAGACTGATTATCAAAGTGACCGTGGGGAATTGCCTGGGTGGAGGGATGTGGGCCACGTGTGCTTTCCTTGCTAGGATGCTTGAGGAAGGGGTTTAGAAATCATAGTGGTCTGAATGGTGGGAGGACAACCCCATGGTCTCCGCTAGCTTTGAGTGAGACCCCTTCTATTTCAGCCGGACCCAAGGCTGCTATTAAAAGGCATGTCTGGAAGTTTTAAACCCGAGCTCTTCTTTTCCAAGGTCTCTTGGCTTTCACATACAAATCAGAGTGGATGTAGCCATGGATTCGGGTCCTGCCTCATCAGACTCCTCTAGCTGATCTTCACCTTGGTGAAGCATCCGCCAAATGAAGCTATGTGCCAGTGCTCGCCCAGAGTCACGGGCTCTGCAGGATCAGCTCCCGTGGGAAAGTTAGTGAGCTGCATCTTGTTGGCCTTGGTCTTTCCTCCTTCCCCTTCTTGTGCCTGACTGCCCCGTTAATTGATTACTCCACTGTTCGGCTGCTGCTTCTGGAGCTGAATGCGTTGAGTTAAACCACGAGGGCAGAGAAAGGGAACAGTGATTCTGAGTGCCAGGCTCGCATCTGAAAGATTACAGCACAATCTAATGAGCTCATTAATTTCATTTCATTAACCAAACAGTGCTTGTGGAGAATGGCAAATATTTAAAGAAGCTCAGCAGGGTCAGAAACACATTTAATTAATGTTGTCACATGATACTGAGAACAGGAGGGGGGAATAAATCCTGATACTATATATTAACATCCATGGTGACTTCTCTTTATATTTAATGCGCTTCTCGGGTGAAAGTTCTCTCGCTCCTGTATGTCTGCCTGGCTCCTATTATCCACTGCCTGAACACCTCCCTGACTTGAGTGTGTTTCCCCTTCCTCCCAGGGTCTGTGGAAGTCAGGCAGTGCCATTATCTCCTGTTTAGAGGGGAACACTCAAGACAAGAGGAGAGGAGAGGACTCCATCACAGTTGCACAAAGGGTCCGTGGCAGATGATGCTGGTTTCTCTGTGTTTCCTCTCTTTGGTAGGCCATGCCTACTGTGATTATCACAGTAAATTAGTGATAGTCGGAGCTCGTCAGTTCATCCAGCTGGGAACCCTAAAGACCACAGCGTGAGTGAAATTGGAAATGCACACAAATGATAGGGAGGAGAGAGGGTCAAACCCTATTTCAAGCCCTTTGAAGTCTGGTGCACTTGGCTTGTCTATTTGTAGAGACTGATGTGAGTCACAGCAGTTACAAAGCGGGTTTTCATCCCATTCTCCCCTATGCCTAAGGGAATTTGGATCCTGGGGATTTTGGCATGAACCAGCTGCATATTTATTAATCTGTGTTGTTGAGGTGGGCTTTGCTAAAAGCTCATTTTGATTTGGGGGAGGATATCTCATTTGTGGTTCAGCTGTGAGGCATCTAATGAAAACTACATACTGCTTTTCTGATTGTCCTGGTACACTCTGCTTCTTTGGGAAAATTGAATTAGGATGGATACCTGGAATGCACCTGAAGGTCTAGATTTCTCATTGGCAAATTATTTCTGTGGTTTCTGGTTCAAGAAGCATCCCAGCTAAAACAGTCTCAGAGGGGGTGGAACTGTATTTTTACCCTGAACTCTGCTGGCACTCCTGTGTGTGTGCATGTACTACTTTGCGACATATTGGGATGCTCTTAGGTCTGCTAAAGGGCCCTGCTTTTGAGAGGGGCAGAAGATGGCTCTGATTTAGGGTAAGTGGTCAACTGAGCTTGCCTGGGATGTTGATAGGGCCAAGTCTGCAGTACTATGAAAATAAGCTTGGCCAAGAAATCGTAAAACCAAGTCAGCTTTGCTATAAATGGTTAATTTGACAGAGTGCTCAAAAGAAGCCGTGCCCTCCTGAACTGCCAATACTGCTTCATTTAAATCGATGGGTCACCTGCTGCAGAGCTCCAGGCTGAACTGGTTTTAGCTAAGAGTCTGAGAGAGATGGCTGCAAATGCCTTCCTGAGGCCATGGCTGCCTTGGGAGACCGTTTCATCCTGCCAGCAAACCTCAGAGTTTCACCCATCCCATTGCAAGCCTCCCCTTGCAGCAGAGCTATGCCAGAGGTCTAGGGGGGATGTGTCTGTGCAGGCAGGACCATTTTTTCCTTGCCATAAAAGCAAATGCACTGTAGTTGGCAATATTCCTTAGTAGTGATTATACCAACGTTAAAGAAGTGTCTGCTGTTAATGCAGTATTGATAACGTGAGGAGTTCAAAGGAGTGGTGCTTTCAGGCTGACCAGGTAGAGAGCAGGCAGAGCCGGGGTGCGCAGGGGGGTTGCTGCCATTAATTGTCGCAGCTGGAGAAAGCAAGTGGGCTGAAAGGCCAAGCATAAATTGTGAAGTGCCTATGAATTAGTCCTTCGGTGACAGCTTCGTCCGACAGCTTTCTCTGCATCGTCTGGCACTTCCACAGGCAATAGCAAGCGGCTGGGGAGCAGAGGAAGGCAAAGAGCAGGGGGAAAGGGTTTCCTTTCACTTTGCTCTATGGCAGCTCGCCCATTACCCCATCGTTCACCCCTTGGCTTGTCATTACTTGATTCTTCTTTATTGCAATAAAATGAAGCCATGCTTCAGGCTCGTGAGTTCATCCTCCATCATGTAGTGCTAACCCATGTGGCTGGAGGCCAGGTGCTTCCCGACGTGCTCAGCTGGAGGGAGCCTCACTGGGCAAAACCCGTTGCTGCTACAAAGCTGGGATGGATGGGATTCCTGGCAGGTGCTGAAAGGTTTCAGCACTGCTCCGGAAGCGCTCACCACCCCAGCATGAGGCTGTGCCGACAGGATGAGGGATTTGTCCCCCTGTGCTGGGGACTTAGCAGTGCTGGTGGCCCAGATGAAGTCCCTTGGGGGATGCCAAGGGATCTGTTGCTGTTATTGCTCCCTACGAGAGAGGACACAGTACCCATCATTGCATTAAGACTGGATTGTAGCATAAACATCTGCTGATGTAAATTCCTGCTGGTTGTTTGGTTGCAACCTTTCTGTTCGCCTAGACGGAATGTCTCTGCGATGAAGCAATGGAGTCTGTGTCCTTGGCTGGCAGATGCTGTCTGCAGGGAGTGCTGGGGCTCGTACGGGATGAGTATGTGATTAGTGCCCAGGAGGCAGATTGCAACAATTTCTACGGTGAGTTGGTTGGCCTGTCCTTCCCGTTTCTGACATATGGGCCTTGGGCAGGCCCAGCTTGTGCCTTGTGCTTGGGTAGATAGTCCCGATATTCAGCCCAGCATGGGAAGAGGCAAAATCCCTCCCTGTTACTGGGCCTGCTGCAAAGAGATCATTTTCCCTCGGGAAGAGCAATAGTACAGTGTGACCTGGGGAAAGGTCCCTCCAGGTCCAGCACAGCCGTAGGACGAGAGAGGTCCTTGTCTGCGCTGAGGTTGTGGCCCAGAGCAGGAGGTGTGAACTGTGGGGAACCTGGCAGGGCTCAGCCGGGTTTGGCTTGCAAATCTTGCCAAGTGCTTGCAATGCTGGGAGGCTGATAGCATTTCTGTGGTCTTGGTGACGTGTGTTGCACTTTCTCAGGAGGATCCGTTTTTTTTCTTGTCTTTGGAGCTGGCGAGCAAGCCACCCACTGCATCCTACTGAACCACTTCTCATGCCTGGGAAAAAGAAAAGCTGTCCTCCTGCATGAAATCACAGGGACAAATATCTCCGGTGGCTGAGGAAGCAGCTGTGCCTTTCAGTCGCTGCTTTGCAGCAATGCTGCTTTGAGGATTGCAGTTTGCTGTATTGCAGTTTGCATGTATTAATGCAGTGCTTCCCCATCACTTCCTGGCTCCCTAAAAAGCCAGGTCACACTAGAGATGTGACAGATTGGCCGGTGACCTGGAAGGACATCAAATGAAAGGATTTAGCTTCTGGAGGGGGCTTGTCCAGGGAACTCGTGGGTGGAGAAACAAAAAAACCAAAACAAAAAAAACCCCAAAAAAATACCAATGCTGTCTGTTCTGCTACTTCTCAGAGGGAGAAACTGGAGTGAAAAAGCACCTGGCAGGAAAATGCTCCCTGAACTGCAGCTATTTCACATAATTCCCGTTCCCAGCCTCTTTGAATAAGTGTTTGACCATCTTTGAAGGTGTTTTCTAGTTCACTGATGTCATCTGTAAACAGATTTTCTTGCCCTACTCTCTGAAACTTGGACCATGACCAGAAGTTTGCTTACCCCTTTTATACTCAGGATGCTTGGATCCCTGTCAATTGGCCAGCTTGTGAAAGCGGAACAAACTTTTATTTTAAACCTTTCCAGCCATATTGCAAAATCAGAATATTTATGGGATCTGGAAAAAACAGCTTTGCCAGTAGAAAACTGAAAGGTAGAACATAAAACCAAAATTGTGAATTTCAACAGAACTTAAAATAATACTGTTATATAATTTTTTTCCCCTGTCTTTTCAGGGAGAGAGATATTCCCTGCTCATGAGCTGAAAGGCAAAGATTTTTTCCCAGCTCTAGTAGTGGCACCTTCTGCTGTCAGAATTGATGGCTTAGATTCTCAAGATACTTCAGGCTTCAATACTTATGCTCCCTTAATTGAGGTATTACAGATACTATAGATTTTTTTTTTTAGCACATCCTTTACTTTTTGTTGTTTTCCATGGTTCAATGGTTGCCTCCGTGAGTGAACTTGGAGCTCTATCCAGAACGTAAACAGAAATCCTTAAAAAAAAAAAAAAAAAAGTGACTCTAAATATAAATCTGTCAAAATCAGACTCTTCTCTGCAGTGGCATTAAAGGAAAACAATTGATTGCCAGTATCTGTGTCTGAAGAGCTAAATGAGAGAGCCAGGGGGAATATCCTCCTCATGGCTGTCAATGTTGGACCTGGCAGCTGTGGTGCCAGGTGTCCATCATGGATGTGGAGACACATCAATTAACTGCAAAGAGAAACTGCACAGGTGAAGTCCTGGCTCTGGTGAAATCTGGGGCAAAAATCCCACAGGCTTCCATGGATTTCACCCTTGGGAGAAAAAGAAAAAAAGGCATTTTCTTTTTCTCCAATTTTGGCCCAAGCATTTACTTGTCCTCCAACTCAAGGTATTGGTTGTCAGCAGTTTTGCTTTTCAGAAGATGCCGAGTATGTACCTTCAAAAAATCCAGCTTCTTTATTCCTAGGAGATGTGCACCCAAAGGCACAGACAGCTTTTGAAATTCTTGACCTTGCAGAAAGCCACAGAAACTGGTTTCCCAACCAAAACTTTGCATCATTTTTTGGTAGCCCGACACTCGGTCCATAAAACACTGTGCTTCCCTCCTCTGGCTCTTCCATTGCAGCTCTCCTTAGGCACTCTGGCAGTCATTTCAATTCATGATATGTTGGACTGTGGCTGAAGTATTTTAGTTTTCACTTTTATTTTTTTTTTACCAAGGAAGAAAAAAAAAATCTTTCTTTTTGTTTCTTAAGGAAAAGTTTAGACAAAAAATGGTTTTCATTAGAAATTCCCACAGGGAAGGAATAGGAGATGAAATCCTGTTTTCTGACTAACTCTTGTTTCAAATACCAAGGCAGAGTGAATCTTTTATAAGCCCTTTTAGAGGAGGGATTGTAAACAGAATTGTCCATGAAAATGGAAAACGTCTTGCACATCCTAAAAAGCGCCAGGCCATTGTTGTATAGGGGTTACTACCGCTCCACCTCTTCTCATTAAATACTAACACACTGCATTTAAGCAAAGCCTTCAGGCAAGCTTTCCATATTCATAAGACAATGGCTTTATCAGGAAAGGAGGCATTTTGGGGAAATGTCAATATGAATATTACAGTCTCTTTGCGCTTTGTATTGTCCCCTAAATCATCAAAGTGAAGTTGTAGGAGATAATGTGCAATTATGCTGTCACTAAAGTTTGTGGAGCCATTTGCAGGAGCTTTTGAGAGATATCCTTCTAGGCACGGAGGGGCTGCATGCTCCCATCTCTTCCATTCTTCAAAATGGACTGAAAACTACATTTCACTGTATGTGTGCGTGAGACTGGGAGTGGGGCGTTCTCGCTGTCCTCTTCAGCAAATGAAAGCATGACAGATGTTGTGATTGGGGGCTTCCAGAGGACGAAGAAGAGGAGATCTTGATAACTCGCATGTCTGCTTTCAGGAACATCCTCAGGTCTCGTGGGCTTCCTAGCAGTCACAGCCTCTGTGACTCAAAGGCATCCAGTGCCATTCTGAGGACACAGCAACAAAGCTCCTGCTCCTCTAGCTGGCGTGGGTTGTCTTTGCACGGGTGGAGAGCTGGGGATCCCATCTTGTCTGGCTCCTCCTTGCACAGGGATGGATCAGATCATTGGGCGAGAGGAGTTTTTGGGCTTGGGACTGAGGGTTTTGCGCATCTCCATGGTTTTGGAGAGAAAACCCTTCTCTCATCACATACTGTGTTTCTTGTTTTAATCGCTGACAAGTTCTATGGAGGACTCTGTGGCAACAGAGTGAAGGTGAGGCTGGTACCTTGCTTGCTGTGGTGTTTTACAGCCCTGGGGACAGGCTCCCCTTGCCTCTTTTGTTTTTGCGAGCGATGTCCCCGTTTAGGAATAAATAATATTTTTCATTCTATTTATTATTTATTTCCCCCATTTAATATTTAAACATGCTCAGTCTTTAAATCACACACTTTGTAATGGCTGGAGCTAGGAAAGCTGGTGAGCCAGAGGCAGCATCGATAAAACACAAGCATGGCTGGAGGGTGTGGGAGAGCATGATGGGGAATGGCTTTAACTGCCCTGTTGCTGCTGGGATGGGTTAACCTCCTCCTTGCCACTGGGATATGCAAGAGTCTGTCCTGATGGCTGTTCCAGCTGGAGCAAGGAAGGTGCTGAGTGGCTGGTGCAACAGTCTGGGGTGGCGTTTAGTTAGCGTTCATATGGGCTTGTACAAGGTGTCACTTGCTGTAGTGAGGTCCTGGGATTGCTGACCCAGGAGATCTCTCCCACCTCTTCATTTTCCCCCTCCGAGAATGGCAAAATCCACTTATGCTTGACAGACCCATTTGTATAACAGCATGGAGCCAGGCTAATGCGTAGGGGGTATCATCCAGGTTTGGGATGAAGCCTCTTCCTGGCTGTGTGGTGCCAGAGGGTTGGGGAGACCTTGCAGCAGGGGCTCCTCTGCCCCGTGCCGTGCGTGGAAGCCCCTGGTCAGGCTGCTGGGGCTGTGCTGAACCTTGTCCTCTCCTCCAAGGGCAGAAGGCTGATCTGCTCACATATGTGACGCTGGGAGCAACGGCTGGGCTCCAAACACTGGCTCCTGGTAGCAAAGATGAAGCTGCTGGGCATGAGTGAGAGAAGGTGAAGGAGCCTGGAGGAGCAGTGGGTAAGAAAAGCCTTCTGTTGCCAAGCAGAGTATTTTTATTACAAGTCTTAACGGTATTTACTGTGTTTTCCTAGAGCCCCAGAGCCAAAATTCATGTAGTTCAGCTGTCACTAAAAAGCAAATGTACATTCCTAGCCCTCCTGGCCTTGTTGACATCCTAGAAAATGAGATTCCTGAGCGTGAAAGAGCCAGCAGACAAATACCCGCTCCCCAAAGTGTGTTGTTTTCAGATCCCAGAGCAAAACCTGGCAGTTCGGGAGGCTGTGCTTGGGTTCATTGGTACTGAACATCTGCCCAAATTCTCTCCAGTTGTTCAGGCTGTCTCCGAGACCCACAAGGCTTGGCCTGAAAATGTATTATTCAATGGCATTGATCTCGGTGATAGTGAGCTGTTTCATTTAATTGTTCTCTCTTTGTTTCCTTGGGCATTTTCATTCCTTCTTTGATATGCAAGCCTGTCCTTGCTAATCTAGCCTTACCAAGAGTATCCCCATCGGTGGGGTCCCCCTTGCTGGCATAGCTGGATGTTGCTGGGGAGCATCTCTGTTAAGGGGATGTGGAGGGAAGCATCCCTCCATCAGCCCCATGGGCAGTGTGGGGCTGAGCAACGTTGCACGTGCCAGGCTTTCTGCTGGCAGGGGGAGAACAGCGGGACTGTGAGGATGTGGGTTTTTCCCAAGGGATGGGGAGCAGGGGGATGTCCAGGGCAGCAGGCACAGTGAGCCTGGGAGCCCGAGACTGCTGCTGGGCATCGGGAGAAGCCTTCTACTGATAAAACAGTGCCTGCTCTCCCTGCTGCCTTCTCTGTTTTTTTTCCCGTTCCCATTAAGATAATTAAATCAGAGGTTATGATTGTGGGTGGGGGAAGGAGAACTGTCAGACAGCCCTCCCTGGGTAGGGTCCTTGTACCTTCCTTCCTCCCACAAATGCCACCTCTGAGCAGGCGTCCGGTCTCATTCCTTTTTTTGTTTTATTTATGAATAAATAATTGCTGCAGCAGAGAATAAATCAAATGGCTCTCACTGTGCTGATGCTTTCAGCCAGCTCGTTACTCTCCCTTTATCCAGCTCTGAGTGATGCCTGGCAAAGTTTGCAGCTTTTGCAGCCCTCTTCCCTCTCGCTCGCTATTGTCCTCCCCAGCGCCTGCCTGCAGACCTGACCCCCAGTTTAATTCCCTGCTGGGTGATGCTGTCCCAGGCCACACAAGTGAAAGCATTTCTGAGGCTGAACAAGATTTCCTGAGGGAGGGAGGGTAGTGGAAATGGCACAGGGGAGCCATTTATTATTCTTTACAGACTCAGGCACTTGCACTCTTTAGGGGAAAATTCGCTCTGGGATGGTTTTGTGGTTTTCCTCCCAGTGCATGTAACTACATTGAAAGATGTTGGGTGCACAAGGTGGGAGTGTGTGTGTGTGTAAGCTATGTAGCATATGGCAGGACTTCAGTAAAAGCAGGTGTAGATTTACTGTCCTTGTTCCTTCTAAGCTAACAGATATTTGCAGGGAAAGATTTCCTATTTTATACCAGTTAAAAATAAAATTAGAAACCAGGGCTGTTGTCCTGGGCATGTACTAGTATGGAGATGGTTTTTTCAATGTAAACATGCCTTCTGACAGCATTGGTCCAAACAGCAAGGAGCAAAACTTTTTCCTGACCTGACTGCACCTACACAGAGGTGAGAGGATGGATCTGAAGATACCAGGAACAGACTGGGATGCTGGCGACTCAGGCAGTGAATTGTTGTATTTCTCAGCCAGCCGTTGATCTCGGTTTTGCTCCAAGCAGAGCTCTTCAGTGTCCAGCATCTCCAGCACGCACCACCCTGAGAAATCACCGAGCAGGCTGCCAGCAGGGTCAGCGCTGGTGTTAAATCCGTTGCTGGCTGCATTTTGCCAAGGCCCATCAGATGCAACTCTTCAGTGCAGGTGCCTCTCCTTCATACATGTGATTTGTCAGACACGTCTGACACATCAGTCTCAAAGCAGTCAGGATGGGTGTGAGGGTGTCCCTTAGGCAACAGAGGCTGTTTGCATCCCGTACCCTTTCCGCTGGCCTCCCGTCTGTTTGCACAGCAACACTGGGTGGCGTGCTCAGCAATTCCCCAACTTGGCTGCTGTGCTAGATCTGGTCTCTTCTGCACTAGTTCATGACATGTTGCCATTTTTTGCTCGTGCTGTAAATGCTTTTGCCATAGCTGTTGGATGGGAGCAAAAGTGGGAAAAAGGGATGACCACACCTGCTAGAAAGGTAGCAGAAGCAAATGGGTATTTGTGCAACTGCAGCCTCCCTTTTGGTCTGGGGTGTTACTGCTAATGCTGGGGTAATACGTAGTATTACTATAGCACCAAATGCATGGAAGAAATAAATAGGGTTGGGAGATTTGAGAGCTGAAAAGGGATTCTGTAATGCCACATCGTGCCAAGCCAGATGTGTGCTGCTGGCCATCCTTCCTAGGGGCCAGTGGGGCCCCAGAGTAGCATCCTTTAATGGGCTAGTGATTGCTCAAGCAGTTGTAGGATGTGTGGAATAAGAGTCAAGAAAAGAGCGCTGGGACAGAGGAAAGGGCATGTGGGGACTTTTGCCTCCGTCGATATTGGTGTACCCCAGCTGCAGGGATATTTAGCATTTTGTGGGAAGAGAGGTCACAACAGCAAAAAATGTCCGCAAACCTCCCTGTTCATGGGTACTCAGTAGCCAACTCCAGCAAGGAACAGGTCTCTCCAAAACCTGGGCAAGCCCCTAAAGCTGTAACACAGCCACCTGCCAGGCTGGAACAGCAGGCCGTGGATTAAACGTGGCTTGATCTGACAGTGGGTTTGTAGGTCAAACAAAATTTAGACCTTAACATACTAGCTTGTTGCACCTTTCCAAGGAGGAGGAGGGTGATACTTGTCTCTAATCTCTATTCCTGCTCAAGGGTTTTGGATATAGTTTTGTAATTCTGTATAAACTTTGATATCGCTAGATGGGGTTCTCTGGGAGTTGCATCTAAATCTAGAAACACTGCATTTTTTTTTTTTTTTACACTGCTCCAATCAATTTTGGGTTAAGTTCTGTGCTGCATTAGTCTTCAGCTTCAGGAAACATGAGAAACGCATGATGTCATCAATTGTGTACTATCACATGCTTTTAAAATGCTGTCAGACTTGCTGAATATTCAGTGTATATTTTCTGTCTCAGCAGACTGTGTTGGCTGAAACTGCTTATGCAAATGAAAAGCTGTACCTCTTCAATAGGTTATTATAAGCTGATCCTGAATAATTGGTGTTGAACTGAGCAGTAGGTGGGAGAAGTCAGCAGAGGCAATAATTAATCAAGTGACTTCGTGTCTAGCCTGGATGTGGATCCCAGAAAACCCTCTCTGAAAACAGGACAGGGTCCTTGGAGCCCTGCATTCATGCCTAACCATTGCAAACTCCTTGCAATAATGTCTCTCCCATTTGCAGCTCAAGTTATGCAAAAACCTTGTTTAGGTGTTGCCCAGTGACTCCCAGGGGAAGCCTGTTAGAAAGTCTTTCTGCTCTGAGCCTCTTAGCATGTATTTCTAAACTCCAGCTTATATTAATTCTCAGCTGCTTTGTTCTCATTTGTTCTTCAACTGAAATGGCTCTTTTTCACCCTTGTTTCCTCCCTCTCTTTTTTCCCTCTCCAGTTCTCCGTGTATTTCTAGACCACAGCCATGTCCCTTCTTGGCTTTTGTTTTGCTAGACTAAGTGAGCTGAGCTCTTTTCATCTCCTCTCAAAAGGCAAAGCTCTCTGTTTCTTGTATCACCCTTTATTTTTGCAGCTCTTTTTGATCTGAAGTGGACCCAGCCTCCTAAATCACAGCTTTGAAAGATGACAGGGCCCTTTCCATGGAGCCTGGGCCGGGATGGTGGGTGCGAGAGCAAGGAGCCCGCTTTCTGGCCACAATGAACAAGCCCCAGAGGGAAGCAGCAGCACTGCCAAAAAGAAGCAGCAAGGAGCTTATTTTGCACTCGGGCAAGTCCCTGATAAAGGGAGAATTTTTCCTGTTGTAAAACAGGATATATGCAAAAAAATGTAGAATTGATTTATCTAGGTGGCTTGTTAAGAGTTAATTGATAAAATAACAGTTGCCACCTCATTATGAGAAACTAGCTGATTAGAAACTTTATTAATGGGATGATTTTTCATGACTATAATTAAAGTACTGCATGGCTTCTCATATAATTGATATTTAATGCTTACATGGAATGGTGGTTGTCTATAAGAAACAGAGGTGTTTGGGTTTTTTTTTTCGCAATTATTCACCTGTGGGTTGGGCAGAGGAGAGGCCAAGTGGCTCATCTAGCAGTGGGGAAGGGAGAAGAGGATGCGATGCAACTGGTCAGGACCAGAAAGCAACCTCTTCATTACTAGAGAAATGGAAAAAGATCAATGTTTCTTAGCCATGCAGGGGCTAAGACAGTTGGATTGGGGTCCATAAGCAGGAGAGAGGGTTGTTTTTTTTTCTGAGAACAGAGGTCTCATTAGTCTAAGCTGCAAAGAACCAATAGAAAATCCAACCCAGAAACAACAGCCCAACTTCTATCGGAGGGTGATACGTGAGCAGGGAGTCATCTGTCCAATATCTTCTCTGACACTAGGAAGCAGTGCACAGTAGCAGATACTCAGTGAAAATTTAGAGGAAACGTGGTAAAAGTACAGCGGTGCTTCTCCTAGTGTCCTGTTCCAGCTCTGGCACTGATGTCAGGGAGGCCTCCTCAGCCAGAAGCGGTACCTTTGTGTTTAATTGTTCTGGAGGAACTTCCTTTATGGGCTTTGTCCGTACAGTTTTGGACCATTTCCCAAGAGAGGCAGTGGAGCCTCCGCAATGTTGGATGCTTTTTCTGAAAGATCTGCTCCAGCCCAATCAGCTTTATGGGAAAGACTACCTACCTTGTGTTCCCAGGGCATCAGAGTCCATAATCTCAGTGGTCTTCCCTGGCCTTGAGGTCTGTTAACTCTTCAGCTAAACTAGTGCACTGAATCTCAGTCCCTTTGCCTTGCAGATCCTCCGGCAGTGCTCATGGCCAGTGTGATAAAGGCCTGGTCCAAAACCTGTGAGAGGTCCTGTTCCAACTTCAGCAGGTTTTGGGCAAGCGTGAAGGATGTGAAGACATATGATGGAGAGACAGAGCTATACCAAGTGTTCACACACAAGTTTTTATACCGTAGTGTATAAAAAACACAATATACATATTGTGTTTTATGATCTTAATTAGATTACCGAGATATGCTGTATGCATTTTCTCCACTAAGGAGAAGATGTTTGGTCCTAACCACCATGTTCTCTGTCCCTTTTAATTAGCAGCATTAATCCAGATTTTTCTTCCCTAACAGGGGACTACAGCCCTCACTACAGGGAAACTGTAAATGATCATACCAGTGTATGAGCATGAGGCTTGCTCCTCTGTAAAAGCAAGTCTCTAAATCTCCACATGTCCCAAGTTTTGTCTTTGTGTCAGCCAGCATGGGCGGCAGCTGTTTTGGGAGAGCGGAGATGGGCTGAGGTTAAGCAGTGAGGCTGCAGGCAGCCTTCCAGCCCTCAGTCTGGCATCATCCGTGTGGGGAGGTCACACTCAGTCTTGTCCCCCGCTGAGTGCTGTGCTCTTCTCTTCCGCATCAATCTGTCCATCGCTGTCAGGATGGTGGCTTGCTTGGGGTATATATATGTGCAGTGAATGTCACACCACCCCAAGCGAATCTGCAAATCTAATAACAATCAAAACTATTGCTGATGCATTATTAAAATTTTGTTTTGTTTTTTTTTTCCTGCAAACAAGAACCAGAGTATTTGGAGGTGGGTAGATGGTGCTAAATTGTGTTTATTGCACGTCTGTTGAATATATAACACGTCTGTGCGACCTCCCTGAAGAGTTAGACAACCCTTTGCACAACATAATAATTCTAAAACACTTAGAAATGCATACAAATGCTGTGGTGCAATGAGAGGAATTTTAGACCTCACATGCTCAGTGATGGATGCTGCTGGGGGGCCCAGCAGCTGCCCAGATCTGCAGGAGAAGACTTCTCTTTTTTTGTCCAGGACCAAAATGTTAATGCATTCTTCTTTAATGGCAGAGGAATCAGTGGTAGGTTTTAAAGCCGGTAGCCCTGATTGCTTTTGAGAGAGATGCTCTGGAAATCCTTGATGGTGCAAGCCAGTCTGCTGTCTCTTTTACCTTGTAGTCAGCCAAACAGCAAGAAATCTTAAACACAGAAAGTTTTCTTGCCATTTTCATTCTAAAGTAATGTAATGGAATGTGTGGGGTATGCCAAATCTGCTTTGTTAGGATTCCATTAAATGCTCTTCCCCCCCCCCTTTTTTTTTTTTGGAAGCTGGGAGTGCATTCAAATTTTTATTATATTTTTTAAATGTTAAAACATAACTTTTTACTCTGGCTTCAGATGACATTTTTTCTTTAAAAAGTAAACTCCACCAAACAAACATCTTTATCCTGAAGTATTGTCTCAGAGCGCTGACTTCTTACTTTGGTGGAAAATATTTTGTTGTCTCACTGCAAGTTAGGAGATGGCAGAATTTTTCAGGATTGTGTTGTTTGACTCAGAAAGGAGGCTTGTTCCAAAATGTGTGTTTCTGGGAAGGGATGGAGCCTGGGAGAATTTTTTTTTTCTCCCAGTAGCTCCTGTAGTGCTTTCCACGGGTAAACTAGGGAGTCAAGCTTTACTATACTGTAATTGTGTAAGGCATGCAGTTAACCCTGATGTAAACATAACTAGAAGACCCCAGGGAGAAATAGACCCCTTGGACTGAAATCAGGTCTTACGTAGGAGTTAGTGATACAACTTTTGGCAAATTGAGTCTGCATGTACCTATGGTTATTTGGTTATGTTCACCATCTCTCCCTGGCTGGCATCATTACAAGAACTTACTTTTACTGGAGTTGGCTGACTGAAGGACTGCTTCCATATCACGGAGTTTGCTCCTTGGATAATCTTATTTGGATAGCTGGCAGATAGATAGGCAGTAGGTTGCCATTGTCTCTGTTTGCTTTGCTAATATCGAACAGTTTCAGTATTACTTACTCTGGAGTTCGTGTTTTGACAAGATCAGTCTGCATCTTGCTGTTGAAATGGGTCAGAATCCCACATTTACCAAAGTTTGGCTTGGGAAGGCTGCTTTACAAAAGAAAAACTTGGCTGTTTCAGCCATGAATGTAACCCCAGTTTTATATAAATGTCACCTGCAAAACAGTTTGACAGTGTGTGTGCTGTGCATGCAATTGCCAAGAGTCATGGCTACATGTCTCTCTTCTCTGGTGTTGGCTTGTGTCTACCTGCCAGTGATGTAGGAGCTGAGCTCTGACTGGAGAAACCCTTGCTATGGAAAGCTTTGCTGGTATAAGCCTTCTGCCAGCTATCAATTAATTAGTGATGAGAAACAGGTTCAGAGGTCTCCCTAAAGTACTTACCATGGGCTTGTGTCTCCCACAGAAACCTGGGACATTGCAGGTGGACTGTGTCTCGCCAGAAGCTGGGTGAGTAGGCTGAACTGGTTGTCTAGGCTCCTGGTACTCTTATGTATTGATGTGGTCTCCTTGAGAATGTGCTTGCTGCTGGGAGAAAGGGAGTTGTTAAAGTCTTTTGAAGGAGAGCAGGAGAAACCAGAGAGCTTGCAAAACTGGACTCAAAATCTGTCTCCAAGATGTGGTTTGCAATTCTTGCAATGAAGTCCCCTGTGTCTATTGCTTACCTTGAGCATGTTTTTCCCCTCGTTTTTGGGTTTAGTCCATGGACATGAGCATTCTGATCCAAAGTTCAAATGTCAAAGAGCAAGCCTGTCACCCTGAAGTAACCCAGAGGACGAATCCAGGTACTTGAGTTACTGCTCTGCAACAAATTGCCATGAACCACTCTGCATGCACTCATATTTCCATGGCAAACGGGAGGTTATTCAGCTTTGTTGGCTTGCACATGGTTCTGGCCAGCTCAGAACAATTTGGGCACGTGTTCTAGTTGTCCTGCAGTGACAGTTGGAGGAGCACGGCAGGGACAGGACAGCCTGCCTGGCTCTGCTCTTCCAGCACAGCCATGCTCACTTGCGCTTTGGCAACGGGAAGGAGATTTCTTGCTGATCACAAAGGGATGGGAGGGAAGAATAAATTAAAAAGATTAAAAAAAGTCCAGCCACTTTTCATTTTCCAAAGTGCCCATTTTCTTAACTATTCCTCCAAATTATCATCTCATTAGATTTATTCTGTTTCCTTGATGTTGTTGTTATTCTGTTTATCCCACGTCACTCAGCAAATGTCTCCTGTCTCATTCCAGCCAACTTGCACAATACATTACAATTACATAATTACGCCATTGTAATCAAATAATTAAGTTGCACATTAAACACGCATTAGAGCTCACAAAGGAAGGAGCTTCAGATGCGGGCATGGAATAGGAGGGAGTGAGCCAGTCAGTGTCGGTGCTAATTGCATCTTGCTTTTAATGACTCGAGGACTCCAGGTTTTTGGTCTCAGGTGGCAAAATGGGAGTGGGCTGAGGCTGCTGAGTTTTAAATAAGCAAGCAGGTTTAGTGAGCAGACTCCCCTGCGGAGAGAAATAAGGCTTGGTGACCAAACCTCTGACACACAGAAAGAAAAAGGGAATAATTGTGAAGCCTGTTGGCTTCAAGTCTATTGAAATCTGCTTTAATTGAAGCTCAGAATCAGCTCTCCCAGTAGAAGGAGGACACCTGTCCATTACTATCGCAGGACTCAGCTGGTCTAGCAGGAGAGGGTTGTGGTGTCTTTGGGATGTCATTATTTTAGCAGTGGTAGGGGAGGAGTGAATGAATCTGTGGGTAAGTCATATGAGTGGGTTTTTTTCCCCTTTTTGTGTTTGTTGATTTCTGTCTTATAAGCCTATTCTAGAGATCCTGACTGAGCTATGGTCCCTCTTCCTGCTCAGAGCTGACCATGTGTCATCACACGAATCATGCCTATCCCAGGCACTCTACCACCTCAGTGAGGAAAAAGGTCGCAGTGGCATCTCTGCTCCATGGGTTGGGAAGTGGAGAAGAAGACATGGTGGCAGAAACACAGAAAGTCCACCTCAGCCACAATTTAGCACCACATTTTCCCCTAACTCTTGAGAAGGAAGCATGATCCAAAACAATTTTCCCAAATCCCTACTTTGAGCACACATACACATGCTTAAATAAAAAAATGCTGAGCTTTAGATAAGAGCTCTTTGCTGGTTTAAATCTGATTTACTGTGTTCCCATACCACATATAGACTTCACAAAATGCAAATGGTGCAGATTAGATAAGGTGGTGTTTAAAAGGAAAAAAATGTCCAGCTATTGAAAGAAGATGCAATTTGATTAGCAGATCCAAGGCTGTAAGTGGAGATCGAACGGGCTATAAACAATTTAAGGCTTGGGAGAAGGCCAGCACTGGCTGGGTATTCATTTGTAGTCCAGTGTGCTGTTTCTCTAATCCACTAGAAGAAAGCAAGGAAGAATGGGAAAAATTTCTGGGCAGAGTGATCTTTCACACTGAGAGCTCATCATGTCGTCCTCAAAGATTTCTGAGCATCTCCATATCCATCTAATATTATATAAAAGAAAATAAATATGTATATATACACACACACTAAAATACCAGAGCTGTATATTTCTTCAGCCCTCCTACTCCTGTTGGCTATTTGTGTGTGCATCTCTCTTATTTAAACCTTGTTCTTTCTATTGTGTCCACATCCAGATGAATTGCAGGAGATACCTGAGTGAACTATCAATGCACCTCACAGTGTTAGCGTTTAAGTGTGGCTTTAAAAACAACACTTCCAATCAGCTGCTCATTGACCTGCTCCTGCAGTTCTTTTTTTGCATGCAGTCTGCTTAAGAATTTTTGAGAAATTTTCTGGGTGCATGGATACTTTGCTTGGCTCCTTTGAGCTTCCTGTGCTGCTGACTGGAGAGAGATGCTAGGGGCCCTTACAGGAATTAATGTTTTCTTACAGCACTGTTTCTGGGAATTGAGTGTTTATATAACTTGCATTAAAGGAAAAAGGGCTGATGAGGTAAAAAAAAAAGCCTGAGGATGAAAGTTGGATGTACCCTGAGGCTATGAAATCAGACCAACCGCCCATCCCCAGGCTTTTTGCATATTGAGCAATGGGACTGGACTCCCATGGGATGACTCACCTAGGGGTGACTGTGGGGATATCCATCGGGGCAGATCTTCAGGTCTCCGTTGTCTACAATGTTCATGAGCTCCTGACTTTTTGAGAGTTTCCTTTTCAGGCAGAAAAAAACTCTAGCAAATTGTTAATAATTGTCTGACACGTGGAACCATGGGCAGTCACTTTCTTCTGGGGACAGTTTTGGGTTTTGTTTAACAGCACCTACAAATTTGAGATACCAAAACCCTTTGCAGAGCAGAATTTCTGGTTGCTTGAATGGTTTTGATCCCCTCTGTAAATCTGTCTGGACAGACATTTTTCTCTGCTGTTCTTTATTTTCTACCCTGATTTCCAACCTGTCTCCTAATTTGTTTTATGTTCCTGTCCTTCCCTGGTGATGGCAACACCTCCTAATATAGCGTGGTCTGCCAATTCTATTATTTGCTCTTTATTTCTTTTTCCAGCTTGTTAATGAAGAGGTGACGAAAGATGGGTCTAACAGTGATCTCTGCTGAACCCCACCAGGCACATCTCCCCATCTTGACTAGTTGCTGTTTATCATTTTGCCTGGTTTATGTTTCCTCACTCGCTTTCTGAAGCACACGACATCTCTCATGTCCAAGCCAATTTGAATGGAGCGTCAGAGTAATCTTTCATGGGATGCTGGATCAAATATCTTTCTAAAGCTGAAATACAGTTTTCTACTTTGGTTGGATGGAGGGCCAGATGATGTTGACTAGGTAGGGGCTGAAAAATCAGTGTTGTTATTATTTCAGGCCATCTTTGTTCTTGCTTAACCTGCTGAGGGCAGATCAACCTTGGGAAGCTTTTATGGTACGTGTCCCCGTCCTGGTGGTCTCTTTAGTCTCAATAAGCGGCACTGGTTACAGCTCTGTGTCTTGATCAGGTAAGCCTGCTCCTGAGGTAAGCAGCAGGTGAGGTTTGATGGGGTATGCAGCACTGCTCCACAATGTCCCAATCACAGGGAATGGGCTGTCCAGGTGCAGTGGTAGGTGGGGACCCTACAGACATGAGATTTGATGTGGAGCAATTTAAGGCCTTTGAACAAACAGAGCTAAAGGAAATGGTTATAACACAGTGCTATCCACCCATCATATCCCAGCTGAGAGCTTAATTTCTTGAGGGAACCAATCTGTGACCACCCTGTGCCTTGACAGACCCTGCTGGGGTGTGGTTGCCATGAATGAGGTGAGAGCAAGGCAATAAATTTCGTATGACAGGCTTCAAAAAGAAGTGTGCTTTGATTCTTTGATTTTCCTGCCCTCCCTTGACTGGGAAAAGGCTTGGGCACTGGGAGGGAAGCCTTTGCCTGTCCAATATCAGACCCAGCAGGATGTCCCAGAGTGACCGTGCTCCAGAACGGCCTCTGCTCATATGCTGGCAGAGCCGGGATTTACCTTATGGCATCTGATTATTTTTTCCTCCTCCCTAATTGGTTCCGTTAATTTATTGTGGACAGGAGCTTGTTCTGCCAAGTGCTAATTGCAAAGGTTATTGCTTCTGCCCTTTTCAGAGCACAGCAGGAAAACCTTCAATTCCATCACATGAAAAACAAGACAAAAAAAGCCAAAAGTTTTTGGACTGGATGTAAGCCCATCATCCCATATGCAGTGTTTGTGCCACACAGCGTGTGCTGCTCTGCCACTGCCTTCCCGTTACAGAAGGAAGACGCCTGTCCCAGGGATGTGGGCTTGGGATCCTCATCCTTGTCTCTGCAGTGAAGCACCATCAGGATGAAACATGCCCTTGAACATAGCTGTCCTTCATCCTCTGAGCTGTTCAGCCTGGGATTTCAGAGCACCTACTCTGTGGGTGATGCACAAGTTATTCTCAGGTTAGCTGAGCTAACCGTAGCCCATCCTTTCCCTGGTGAAGGTAACTAGACACACTTTACTCTGGAAGAGTTTTCCCAGCTGGAGAAGTTGAGTACCTTGGGTGAAGTGGGATTACTCCAAAGCCAGGCTTTTTCCTAGCATGGGAGAGGAAGAACGGTTACTTGTTGGCTAGCTTTTCTCTGGAGCTGCCATTTGCTCATTGGGCTTCAGTGTCTGCCTGGATTAACCTGGATTTTATGGTGGGCATCAGCCATTTATCCCAAGTGCCTGGCATTGCAGTTCTGTTGTATTTTGAAGATGACAAGCCCCTTTGGAAAAGCCCAGAGTCTTTCAAGGGAGTTCCTGTATTGCTGAAAACTCATCTTGGTTCTCCACGCTGCCGGAAAACCTGGTGGAGCTCTTCCTCCTTTGCTTGGCCATAGGTGTTCATACCATGCAGGAGAGTGTGCTTTCTTCGTGTTTTCTGTGGTATCTCTCCCTTGGGGCTCTGTATTTGCTATCTCAGGCTTTGTTCCCACTGCAGTGTTTACTCTGGCTTGTTTCCTGTTTATTACATATCATGGCTGGAGTTTGTTTTTGTTCAGCAGCTCAGAAGCTTTTGGAAGTGAGTGTTTATAAACAGAGGGATGCTTGGGACCGCATTTGGATCCATAGTCAATCAGCAGACTGCAGTGGTGTTTTATACTGATTACGGGTATGACTTTGTACTGTTTCTTCTCTGTTCTGCCCTCTGTCCCAGTATTCTTCTCATTCAGTCTTTTTCATAATGCTCAAACTTTCCCCCTCCCCTTCAGCTCTCTCTTGTCTCACTCCCAACAGCTACCCAAGGCCAACCACCCCTCACTGGGCAGATATGCTCAGAATACCAGGTTAATGAAACATATTCTATTCTATTCTAATGAAACATATGATAAATGTATGGACAGTATTTAGTTTCCTCTATATAGGAAGTCTGGATGGCATCTGTGGGCAGCACTTTCATGTGAAGGAAGCACAGTTAAAATCTAGATTTCTGTGAAGAAGTGTATATATCATATTTAAAGAAGCTTTTGAGCTTAAGATATAAAGGAGAATTATATTTTATATTGTAACTTTAATAGCTAAGGAGCTGTATCTCAAATTGCTTTACAAAGCAGTGAGGTAGATAGTGGCAGGGGGGGGGGGGGGGGGGCTCTTGTCTCACTCCCAACAGCTACCCAAGGCCAACCACCCCTCACTGGGCAGATATGCTCAGAATACCAGGTTAATGAAACATATTCTATTCTATTCTAATGAAACATATGATAAATGTATGGACAGTATTTAGTTTCCTCTATATAGGAAGTCTGGATGGCATCTGTGGGCAGCACTTTCATGTGAAGGAAGCACAGTTAAAATCTAGATTTCTGTGAAGAAGTGTATATATCATATTTAAAGAAGCTTTTGAGCTTAAGATATAAAGGAGAATTATATTTTATATTGTAACTTTAATAGCTAAGGAGCTGTATCTCAAATTGCTTTACAAAGCAGTGAGGTAGATAGTGGCAGTTCAGGCAATATGTAGGAAAATGTGCCAGCCATATGTGTAGCCATATCTCACATGCAGCCTTGGAAGTCATTTATTTTTATTGAAGGGATGAATTTGCCAGGATGTCAAGACTGTCTTCTGCACTTTTGAAGAAGTGCCATGTTGTCTTTAATCTACAAAGGCTGGTGACAGGAGGGGAGCAAGTGCTGCCTCGTCAGGTATCTCTTGCTTCTTTTTCCCTACTGTTCCTGCGTGTTGGTGAATGAAGGCTGGGCTCAACTTCAGCACGTGGCTTTTTCTCTCCATAATGAAGATTCACTTTTTTCCTGTGTGTCAGGCTTCTTTCCTTCTGCCTTCATCTTCCATCTGTCCTTCTGCCTAGCCATCCTTCCTCACAAATTCACATATCTGTTTTCTTCCCAGATTTTGGCTGGCTCTCCATGTCTTCTGTGATGTGCGCTTTCATAAAGCCTCGTGCTAACACCTGGCCAGGATGAAAGCTTGACCACGTGCAGCTGCCTGTGAGAACCAAATGATGCAGCAATTTTATCACGTTGGCCAGAAGACAGGCACCATGCATGTGTATCTTCCAGGTATCCCAGGACTTGTCCTAGGGCTCTTAATGTGCTCTCTGAAAGCTGGTTGTAAGAGAAAGGCAGCTCCATGTGTTGTATTAAATGCGTGTTGTTTCACAAGCCTCAAATTGAGCAAAAATGTTGGTAATGAAAAAAATACTATCACAAAGAAATCTTTCTTAGTTATCCAATTTGTGCAATATCTTCTTATAGGGGAAAAACAACTGTTATCTGCCTTGTAAAGGTTAATATAATAATAAGCAGATACTGACTTCTATTGAGATGAACATGATGATTTATTGACCCAAGAGGTAAAAATTCAGTGAAGCAAAGCCAGGGTCAATACTTACCATGAGGAGAATAAATTCTTGTATTTTCTACGATGGGGAGACCTTACAGACCAGTCACCACTAAAATGTCAGCTGCTTTGGTGTTGGCTGTTGCCATTTGCAGTGAGACAGCTAAATATGGTAGACTACCAACAGGCACTTCACCCTGTTTTTTTAGAGAAAATGTCAATTTAGAAACATTTCCTTTGGATGTTTTTGTTCTTCAAAATACTTAATAAAGTATTTAAAAATACTTTCCTAAAACCCAACCAAACAAAAAAAGCAACTCCTAAGACTTACAGTAGTTTTGAATTGCTAGGTGTATTTCTTGAATAACTGTTATAATTTTATTGTGTTTTATTTTACTTTATTAAAGAAACAGCTTCCAATTTCTAAGCCTGGCAACTTTAAGCCCAATCGGAGATTTTTCTGCACACATACTCATTTTGATTGCAAAGCCATTTTTCATTTAAGAAATGCTTCAACACAGAGATGTCAAGCATCTCTTGTAGTTACCGTGGATAAAGACAGGCTCTGAACGTTGGCATCTGCTGCAGTGCTCCCTTCAGTGAGTGGCATCCTGCTTTTGCTGCTGCGATGGACCACACTGATGCTGTGTGCGTTTTTGGGAACAGGGAGGTGCAGCGGGTCTGTGCATATGGATAACTTGTGTTTGTCTGGGCTGCGATGGGTAGCACTCTCCTACAAGAAGTGTTAGGTGTGTTCTCCAGCCTGCCAGGCAATGTGCTGGGGATCACAGCCCTTTTCTTGCTGGATGCGCCCAAAACATGATCCTGTGAGATGATATCTGTCAGCTGCTCTCACCTGGGTCAGCTGCTCTCACCTGGCTGAGAAATGTAAATTCCTGTCTTGTAACATGTCGAGGGCTTGTTTCACTGGTGATGGGGATGGTAGGAACCATAAATACACTTGGGGGAAGAGGGAGGAATTGCACTATCTATTATCCAACTTGAGCAAAGTGACATGAACAAGGATATTATTTTAGAAAGTTTATCTCTTTTGTATCTATGGTGACAAGATCCTTATCAGAGTAAGACAGACTCACAGGCTGTCTGCTCCTTGTTATCTCAGTGTAGGATGACAGTATAAGTATCACGGCTAGAAATGTTATCTATCCTTTATTATTTCACTTGTGAGGGGCTAACAAGAGTGTTATCAGGGTGTTTACAATCAAAACACGTGCAGCTCAAGTGATAAAATGGAGAACAGACATCTGATCTCTAAGGATATGAAGACAATGCGGCCTTGAGCAGGAGGAGATGGATCTTATTATTGAAAATGGTTTGGCAGGCTGGGAATGGACAAACAAGCCTGGGTGACTGTTCTGATCATAAGCCTGAGAGATGGGTTGGAGGGGGAGACACACACACGCGCACACATGGTCTTGCATAAAATGAAAAGACGATCGTATCAACAGCACTCTCAGCTAAGAGAGAAATATTTTCCAATAATTTTTTTATGATTTTTTTTCCCTGTACTCTCTTTTCACTTGGAGTGGTGACATGGCAAGCTGTCAGGACCAGCAAGTGGAGCAGAGTTGCTTCTAGTCAGTCAGAATCTGAGAAAGCTTAGCCAGGCTTGGAGGGTGGAGAACAGACAGCTGCCAAGGTTACTTATCAGGGAGTTAATTTCTTATCTTGCTTGGGTCAGTGCTGTGTTTAATTTAGGGGGTGCACAGACACAGGGTTAGTGGTGACCATAAACCTTATCCAAAATCTCCTTAGGGACAGAGAGGCTAAATCCCTAAAGAATTTAGAAATCTGACCCTGGAATGCTTCTATTGCTGGTAATTGAGAGGAGTACAAAGACGTCCTAGACATGAGATTCTCATTAGTCTACAACTTGAGCAAACCAGGTGCAAAGTGATGTTAAATTCTGGTCATCTTATCTGACATAAGTTATCCTCATTTGTTAAAGATGGGGTTGTGTAACACTCCATCCAAATCCAGGTCTTACTCCTGGAGGAGGTTGTATTCTCGCATAGAGTCCATTGGCTGGTTTTCTGTTGTAGAAGATATGACAGGGGACAGTTCATGTCTTCATTCCACTCTTGATATCAAAGTTCTCTAAGCCAAGCTTTGTGTCTTTTATCCCACAAAATAAAATGTTTTTCTATCATCTTTCCTCACTTGCTTGTCTGTCCCATGACATGATGGGACACAGAAGCTTATGCCCTCAAATGGAGAGCAAGCAGCAGGATCTGTAGTGGCCTCTGAGACAGGAGAGGGCCCAACCTGAAGGCAAAACTCCAGTATCAGGTTTCCCCCTGTCCCTTGGGAAGGAGATGGGGAGGATGGAGGGTGTCTCCGTGGGACACAGATAGGGGCCAGGTATTGTGAGGGACAAAGGAGGATGCAAATGGTGGGCTCCTAGTGACAACCCCATCTCTGAACTTCTCTGTTAGTTTGACTGTAGGGCTGGCTGAAAATGGAAAGTAGGTAGCTTCTTCAGATAATGGGGAGGGAATGAACATGAACTTCTTGTATGCAGTATTATTCTGCATTAGCCTGTCTGCTTAACTCCATATTCATCTTGCTTTGGGTATCACGTAAAGCAAACTACTTTCAACCTGTCTAAATGACTCTCGCATCACTCTAATGGCTGTCAACTACTGGTAGCCCTTCTTCACCTGTGGGAACTGGCAGCAACACCTCTGCCTTGTTTATGGGAAATAATCTCTGGTTGTAATACACGGTGGGTTTTTTTGTTTGAACCCCTAGCTTTGGAGGGCCAGTGGGGCCATTTTGTATGGTAATATATGACCCATTGTTCCTCTCCTGCCCTTCATCTCTCACACCTTTAATTGCACTTGTGTTTCTGAAGCATATGGAGTTCATTATTCAGCAAACAATGTCCTTTGCAATATCAGCCTTAATTAACTGCTCCCCTCTGTATTTTCTTGCTCATATCCTCTCCAAATCTACACACTGAGACAAGCTGATGGCCCCCCACATGCATCAGTGCCAGCCAGTGAGCCATGACCAGATAAGAAGAAATGGAATTCCTTATCTCTTTTTTTATAAATACATACACACACAAACACACAAACCTGGAAAAGGTCAAGGTTACTGGGAAGGGAGAAGGCCCTTCAAGACAACAAAACCCCCTTCTCTTTTTAAGTCTCCATAGCAACTAGATGGAGCATCATGGGATGTCAGGATGAGAGAGGACTATTCTTTTCCTACAACACTCTTTCCACTTCATTAGACTCTTTATTAAGTATCTCTGTGCTGGGCTGAGTATATTTTTTTGTGTCAAGGAGCAGTGCAGATGACTCAAAAGCATGCTGACCTTTTCAGTGGGACTTTGGGAGTTCCTTGTGGGAGTTGCATCCTCTTCCCTTGCCTTCCTCCCCCACAGCCCCCTTGTCTCCAGTTCACATGACCTTCTAATCAAAACCCTGTGGCTGGTGAGGTATGAAGGGTTTCTTTAAAAAGAGAAAGGAGGAAAAAAAAAAAAAGAAGAGTATGAGAATGTCCTTCACTGGCACTGAAGGTGTCAAGACCCTAGCTGTCAGAGCTGTGCATCTGTGGGGAAGATTAATGACTCTGCTTAGAGGAAATTCAAATAAAATAGAAGAGAATAAATACCGAGTGACTGTGTGGGTGATGAGGGGAAGGGTGAGGAAGGAGCAAGGGAGTGTGACAGGGCAGAAGTAGGTATTCCTCAGTCTAGGAAGTGTTTAAGTTCCCCATGGAGGAGCAAGTTAGCGTAGGAAAGCTCTTTAGATTTAGTCCTGTGGTCCTGAAGTGATGCAGCTGTGTGTATTGTTCTGTGAGTGTGCTTATAAAGCACTAGTTGTACTAAGATGCAAACACTGTATATTTTTATCTTAGCTTCCCTGAGAAAGCATCCGCCATAGAGAAGCCTTTTGTTTTCAGCTTCTCACCACATAGCCTGTTTCATCCTCAAGGTGTCTTGAATTGCTTTGCAAATCGATGCACAGGTTGTTCTTAGGAAACTTCAATGCCTGTTTTATGTCAGACAGTGGCACATAATGTAGCTCGGAGGCAGGCTTGGTTCTGCCATGGGTATGAAGTGATTTAAACCTTGCTGTGGATGGTGGGATCACACTTACTTGCACCACAGGTGAAGTTGGACCTGGCCTTCCTGAGAGAATCAGGGCATTGTTACTGACTTTAGCTTTTAAGCTGAGCCTCTGGATTTTCACTTCTTCCAGGGAGCCATTACGTGACAGTTTGCAGCTTAATTTGAGCAGGCTTCATGCCACGAGAACCCAGCTGAGCATCTTACCACAACAGCTCATGGTGTGAAACTCTGTATGTTTGAAATTGTATGAATTGTGCAAGGAGAGGGGCTTGTTAGCATGGATGACTGACGAGGCCAAAGTCATTTAAATAATTGTTTGTAAAGAGGTTTGAACCTGGGCACGCTTAGACTGTGTGTTCCTGAGCTAGAAGATTTACATGGGTGTTTTCAGAGGGGAAAACCATTAAAAAAAAAAAAAAAGCTCTGTACTTACAGTAGGAGTCAGTTATGAATATCCCAGTCCAGCTGCTTCAATTCTCATAGGAGTAATTTTGAAGTGGGAAATCCCATTAAATCATAATAGGGCTCTTAAGTAGTTCCCTCTGATGAATTTGTGGCACTCTGCAAGTCCCATAATTCCCAATATACAGATGAGGAAACTGAGGTTAAGTGACTTAGCCAAGGTCATGTAGCAAATCAATAACCACTCCAGCCCGTGCAGGCAGCCCCTCTCTCACTGACTTCAAGTGGCTCTGGCTTCACACTGTCGGCGCTTGCCAAATGGGAATAATCATCCCCGCCACTGTCCCAGTCCCAACAATGAAAACCCAGGGTCTAAAACATTGAATTGTGTTGCTAAACAGGTATGTCTGTGTTCAAGCATAGCTAGGTTATGGGAGTGCGGTCATGGTGTTTCTTCCTCCCTGAGTGTACCTGCAGCTCCCTGCATGGGGACTTCTCCTGGTTCCTGCTGCTGCTGCTCCCTGCAAGCAGCTGGGCTCGTGGCAGGGGGACTGCTGGCAGAAACCCCCACATCATCATGATTTGCTCTTCTGCATGGGCGAGAAGGTCTCGAAGGGAAGGTAGGTGCATCTTATGCCAGGGTGTCACAGCTCTGCTGCCTTTGCAGCTCTAATGGAGGTCACATTGTCTCAGGTGAGGCTCGACCATGCAGGCTGTGCTGTTTGGTGGTCTCCCACTTCAACCAGAGCAACACCGCTTAACTGTCCCTGACAGACAGGTCTCGTCTTGTTCTCAGGATCCTCAAATACGGAGACTCAGCAGGCTCCTGGTCCCCCCGCTGTCCCAGTTTATCCCAGTGCCCTCTGCCATCTGTCACAGCACCATTGCTTTCCTGTGGCATGGCAGGCAGCAGTCTGAATCCCATGCGCTCCATCTGTGCAAGGTCCTCTGGTTGCACTCCACGGCGTGTGTCTTGTCATCTGTGGCATTTGTCTGAAAATGCAGCGAGAGCAGTTCTCTTGCAGGTGATGCGATGTTGGGGCAGGAGCATCTTTCCCATGGTGGCAGAAAATTGCCGCACACGAGACCTGTCGGCTGTGACGAGGGTGAGAGCCTCTGCCAGCATCTGTGGGAGACTCGTCAACCTGTTCTCCTTCCTCCCTCCCTGCTGCTTGACTCTTACTGCCTGTGTTTCAGCTTCCTCTACTCACTGCTTTTGTCTTGGGTTCATGGAGGGGAATGTACTAGTAGTTTGGGGGTATTTCAGGTGTGGGGATTTGTGTGTTCAATATAAGCTTGCTTCCCATGGGCAGCTGGTCCTGAAGAAAAGGGTTGTTTTTCCCAGGATCAGGCAGACTGTAATTCTGGGATTCTTAGACTGCTTATTCCAGTAATGCTGATATTCACCTATGTGTCATCTTTTTCTCTTGTTAATCTTCCCTGCGCTGCTAGCTGGAGTCACATGGGAGTGAGAGATGCTGGATGTAGACATCTAGCATCACCCAAACAGGAGTGTTTCTCTGTCTGGCAGTGACTTGCTTCCCTGTTCTTTTTCTGCAGCTTTTCTTTAGCTAATTCATAGCTATTTGAATTGCTGATTCTGCTCTTGCTGTTACTGTGGCCCGGTGCTAACGATCTGGCTCTGTTTCCTTTCCCAGGTAAATGGTACAAAAGCACAGCGAGTAAACTGGAGCCTGCTGTCTGAACGAGCACATTGGGATTAACCTGCTGCCAAGTGGCTTCACTGCATTTTCTGTAGTGCCTCCTGCAGCCCTATCTCCAGGTTCTCCAGAAGGCTGAAGAGGAGAGGTTAATGATAAGGTGTTGTTCTTGATGCCAGGCTCCTTCCTACTTTGCTGTAAGGTCTCTCAAGGACAGCATGTATTTCATGTATATCTGTCTCAGCTTTCTGATCAGCATTTCTACATGCGTTTGACACTTGCCAGACCTCTGACATCTCTACTCCCGTTCTACTTAGCCTGCAGAAAAGGAGCTCTCAGAATCACTGCAGGTAGAGTCGGGGGCGGGAGGAAGATCAGTGGCCTCCAGCACTATCTGACATAGCTTTATGGCACCTCTGGCTTTCCAGCTACTCCAGAAAGGCCCTGACCTAATCTGGAGAGCCCCTCTGTATCACAGCCCCAGTGCTGTGCCTGCATTACCACCTGCACCGAGCCCTGTGCTCAACCTTTCTCCAGAGCCCAGCAGCGAAGGAGGCAGCATGGCACTGGCTCTGGTGTCTGCCTGTCCTGGTGGGATGACGGATGGGAGCTCCTGCAGAGGAAAGCTTGGTCTTGTATAGCTCCTGGAGGGTATCCAAGCCTGGCTTTGAAGTTAGCAAAGTGGCTAGCTTGTTTTGATGCTTTTCATGTCTTTGAGTGGTTTTCTGAATTTATTTTGGGGTGAAGATCTCAGCACCCCACGCTGATGCTGGGAGAATGCTCTGGGAGAGAAGCATCCGTGAAGACAGCCCTCCTTTCTGCAGCGCATGGCAAAGCATTGATATTTCAGATTCAGTGGGAGGTATGGGAGATATTTTGGACTGCAAACTGTGGCTTTAAAAAAACCACTCAGCAGTGGTTTGAGGTTTCCTTCCTGAAGCCTTACTGACTTTGAATATATATTGCGTCTCTTTTTGTATGCAGGCTCTACAGCAAGACAGACTTGTTCCAGGGATTATTATGACCGCAGGTATTAGCTGTTCCTTTTGTATGAGGGATGACTTAGGCCCCCGTTCCCTGCCATCATGTGGTTTGATTTCACCTTCATTCACATCATGGCATTTCTGAAAAAGCTGCTTGTTTTATATAGCAGCTGTGTTGTCTTAATGCAACTGTAATGCATGTTTGTCCAGGCATTGCCTTTGGGGGACAGCAGGACTAGGAAGATGTTTTATTAGATCATTCACAAGTCCTAATAATCTCTGAGTCTCTCTAATATCTTTGGATGTCAGCTGTGCTGCTTTCACTTTGTGGGATGGGGTTGTAACCTGAAGATGGGAAATCGCTTGTCTATGATCCTCTATCTGTTTCATCTCGGTTTTAGCTCTCCCCTCCTGGCTGTTTCCAGCAGTCAGAGAGGAGTTATTCCTTGTATGCTAGATCTTAAACCATGTATGGGGAGTTCAAACATGCAGTGTAGCAGCATCAGAGAGGATCCTAACTGCTTGGAGCGTTGTTTGTGCAACTTGCTGGTGGCACTGGAGATCTTCCCCTGCAGACTGGATCCCAGGGAGCGTTCCTGTCCCCACACCTCCGACTGCCAGTGTCAAGATTACGGTAAGGCTGCAGCTTCCCTGGCTGTGTAATGCATGGTTTTTGTGTGTTCTGCTTCCAGAGCTAGAGTTTGCTGAATCCTGTTGCTTTTGCCAAAGGAATTAGTATTTCCTCAGCCACTTGTATTTAGATGTGAGCTCTCTGACCAGTGGTGTATTTACTCAGTGGCATGCAAATGTTTTGATTTTTTTGTGAGGCTCCTTTGCCTTGCAGTTCATCCTGTGATGGGGACATTTCTGGACCAGAAATGTCTATTGCTCTCATAATGGTTTTCTTTTAATGCAGTGCATTCCCATTATATATTGCTATTGTAGTGTATTGCTATATTGTTCTCCTCTCACCCGGTTGTGGTTGTAGTGTGCTTGAGAGCCATCCCACTCCTTCAAATACCATTTGATGTTTTCTCTTGCAGAGATGATGTGGGGATTGTGGAGGTCAATCCCTCTTTCAGTTTCTCATTGCATATGTGTCTGCTGTATATTCATTTTCCGCATCTTTTGCATCACAGCTTCATGGATGAAGTTGTATTTTAGGCTCATGTAGCAGCTTCTGCACTGACTGTACCGCTGAGTATTTCAGTCTCTGTAGTTTCCCTTGGCATTCAGCTTATGACTTGTATTGTCTTCATGGTATTGTGACTGGTAGAGTCATTTTAATTCGGCTGTATTTTGGTACATCTTTGTTTCCTTCCTCGCAGAGCATCGGGGAGGTCTTTGCTGTCCAGCACATTCACCAACGTTACGCTTCACCATCTCTTTGCCTGCTAGTTTGTGAACTGCTGGTTTCATGAAACAGCCTGGAAATGGAAGCAAACCATATCCTTGGGCTGTTCCAGTCCATGTTCATAGCAAACGTGCAATACTGTGTTGTCCGAGCAGCTTCTTGCCCCTTTATTAGGCTGCTTTTTGTAATGCTTACAGTGTTTAGTGTAATGCAAAGGGGTTTTCTTGTTCCTCAGTTATTTCATACAAGTATCCATTCAGGGAATTTCCTGCTGCTTTTTACTTAATCGTGTTTATTTCAGTTGCTCTCAAAGGACATCTAAAGTTGGACATCATGGAGCTGAACACACACCAGGGTAGGGAACGGATGTGATCCAGACAGGTGTGACCCCCAAAATTGGGAAGGCCCCTGTTACAACTGTGACAGCCTTTGAGATGACCGAAGGGTCTGGACAAGAGGAGGGAGACCCATCCTTCTAGATCCAGGCTGTGTTTTCATCAGGGGCAAACCAGGCAAACAGCAACTTCTCATTCAGCCCTGGAGAGCTGTTCTATTGCATGGCTTGGAGCAGCAGCCTGCATCTCGTTTCTCCCTCTGCACTGGGTTGTGTCTTTGCTTTCGCACAAAACCCTTGCATGCTGTCCCTGAGCTATTGTCTGAGTAAGCTTTTCTACTGCAGGCCTGTGCAGTTCAGACTCCAGCTGCTCATGCATCTTGGTGGCATTTTCTGGGTCTCCCCTTTGGGCTTTTGCATCTTTTGTGCCTGCTACACACAAAATAAAGGGTACCTCTTTTAGTTTTTTTTCCTGTGGTGGGCTCGTTATGCTGTTTAACAGCATGAAGGCACATTTAGAATCAGGTCTATAAGGGCAGAGATGAGACCTTTTGCATTTGAGGTTTATGTGGGTCAAAAATGTCTTTGTGAAGCCTATCCAGGGTTTTACATGTTTTTTTCTCAGCTTGCTGCTGATGTGACCAGAGGCTCTCACAACATGAAGCAGCCTTTCCCCACTGAACCTTAGCACCGTGCTTGCTGTTGCTTTGTTTTCTCCTTTATTCAGCCCCTCTTGTAATTTCATAGTTTTCCCATAGTGAGGTAAAGAGTGTCCTGTTGCTGAACACAACCCCTTTCAAGGCCACCACTCAGGGACAGGGTTTGGGGCTACTGCTCTACTAGCAATTTCCTCTGTTTGTTTGGGTTTTCTTTCTCGCCACATTCATACCTTTCTGCTTTTATGTACCTGCAGGAGCTGACTTGCTTCTGACACCGAGTTCAGTCTCCAAACATAAAAGAAGAGAAAGTCAGGACAGAAAGACATTTAGGCTTTCTTCTTCCTCCACATCTGCTGTTCTCGCTCGTTAGGTACTTCCTAAGGGTAGAGTTCTCCAAGTTCCTAGTCATTACCCTTTATATAAGCATAATATAGTGCTGTAACACTCCCTATGGGGAAGCTATCTATTGTAGCAATCTGTAAAACAAAAGCTGGATTGATCCTTCTCCCATTGCTCCCAAAAAAAGGCTGCATGCTGTTCCTCAAATAGAAAGTCTGAAAGCCTTCATCAGAGGGTAGTTCGTTTTTACACGACATTTTTACACTCAAGCAAAACTGAAAGCAAGGCATAATTTGAAACAGCTAAGCTAGCCGTTAGAGCAGAACCACACAAATAAAATGCCTGGGATGATGTAGTTGAATACGTTGCAGTTAGAAAAATGACAGTGTACAAGGAACACTCTCAAATAGAAAGTCTGAAAGCCTTCATCAGAGGGTAGTTCGTTTTTACACGACATTTTTACACTCAAGCAAAACTGAAAGCAAGGCATAATTTGAAACAGCTAAGCTAGCCGTTAGAGCAGAACCACACAAATAAAATGCCTGGGATGATGTAGTTGAATACGTTGCAGTTAGAAAAATGACAGTGTACAAGGAACAAGGAAAACTAGACAGATGAATGTGAATCAGTAAGGAGCAGACTTTCAAGGCAGAAAAATCAAATTGAGAGCGTTAGACTATTATAGTCAAAGGAATCAGGTAAGAAGTACACTAAATTGTACCTTAAATGACAAAACAAGTGCCTCCACCTCCAGGCAGAGTGGAAAGAGCAGTGGCTTGGGACCCAGGAGACCCGGCTCCCAGTTGTGTCCTTGTCACTGGGCTTTGTGACCTTGCTCAGATCACTTGTATGTCCTTGTGCATTAGCTTCTGTGCCTGTGAGATAGGGTAGGGACCTGACATAAAAGATGCTTTGTAAGATCTGCAAATGTGACTAGCTCTAAAAGACCTAGCTGAAGGTCCTTTCTGTATGGACTGTCTTGGCACCTGTGATCTTCCAGGGGTATTGCTGATGACTATTATATGGGCAAGGTTCTTTGCTTATTTTTTTCCAGAAGGCAATGGGCTGTACAGGGTGTGAAATGGTTTTGCTGATGTTGAATTTTTAAAAATTAATTGTGCATGATTATATCCAAGAAACTGAGGCCAAAGAACTATGTTTCACATATAGCGGCTCTTTGCAGTTGTGAGAAAACATTGTGTGGTTTTGGACTTGCCTAGGAAAATCTGAGCTGGAGGAACTTGTGCATTTTTAAAATCAAGCCCATATTTTTCTTGGGCTTAGGTCCCTTACATAACTCTTACAGGTCCCTCCATAACTCAGAACTTAAGGTCACACTTCTTGAGATGATTATGAAATGTCCCAGATGCTCAGTGTGATAGTCTAGACAAGGCAGCCGAGAGAGAGATGCAGAAGGAAGTTCCTCCAATTGGTACGGACAAGAAAAGCCCTTCAGGTGGATAGCTTCCAGGCAGAGCTTCCCTTCAGTGCTTCTACCTTTCCACTCTTGTAGAGAAGAGACTGATTCCAGCTGAGTCCTACCTAAGGATCAAACTAATGGTCACAGGTGAACCACTCTGTTCAAATCCCATATGGCTGATTCCCCCAGCCCCACATCTGAGGTTGAAATGTCACTAGTTCTCACAGGCAGATATTAAATGAATGATAAGGAAAAGTCCTCCAGCAGTAGCTGAGATGCACAATCTCTTGCTGGGAGTATAAGGCAACACATGCTTTACAAAAGGCAAAATTGATCTGATCGTTCCCATAAGAACCATATTATAATTCTTATGTTAGTGATATAAAATTGAAGGAAATGCATTATCTGTTATCCCAGGTTTAGACACATAAAGAAGTTACTGAGCAGCAACTGATCTGAGCATGGCAATTGTGAGGTATGTCCTTTTAATCAACTTGTGGCACGTTTATTGTAGGCTGAGAGTAAGCACGTGGATAGTTACCATGCAGCAGCTGGCACACTAACTTGTTATCTAGGTGAAACATCCTCTTATATTGGAGTCTGACTGGATCCAAGATTAACTACTATAACTACACACAAAATTTGCTGCAAGTATTTAATTTTTTGCACCATCCCCAATAAAATGGGAGCTTGGGTACTTTTAAAATAACTCATTAAAAACCCTAAAATTAAATATAATTAATTAAATCAATAAAAAAGATTAGTTAAATTAGTGAACACCAATATTAAAAGCTAGGGTGTGACAGTGTTGAGGGAATCTTGACTTTACCCTGTACATTTACTTACAATGCTGATTGGAAGGCAGTTTGTGTTGGGGTCTTGGGTGCACCATCAGGCTCTGCAGCCACTCCTCTCTGAGGGGTCTGGCTGCCTGTGCTGGGGCTCAGCTCTGGTTAGGCTACAGCTGTAGCCTTGCACAGGCTGCTGTGCAAAAAGCTGTAGGATAGCTCACTGGGGCCTCCTTCCCATCTCAGAACTGCCGTTCAGATCAGACTCTTGTTCTTCAGCCATCCTGCCTGGACAGTAAGTGGGGAGCACTACAAAACATGTCAGAAGTTAAGCAAGGTTTGCAGGAGCCTTTTCTGCTGAGTCTAAAAGGAGCCAGGATTCATCTGACTTCCCTACAGTTTTCAGCTGTTGTTCTGGTCCAGTTCCTCCAAGCTAAATATTTGAGCTGGGTATGGATGGAGTGAGTTTCATCCTAATGAGTAACTTACTAAATGGTCTTTTCCCTTGTTATTTTGTGACTTCACCAAACTTTCACCTTGCTTTGCTGATCTCTGACAGACGTGAATGAAGTCAGTGGGCTGAAAGGTAGCAGGCAAACACAGGGACAACTTGAGGTGGTGACTCAGAGCAAACATGCTTGGGGTTTAGATGCACGGGGAGAAAGAGCTTTAAAGCTAATCTAAAGAGATGAATACCTCTAAATCTAAAGCGATAAGATACCAGTGGAAATCCAAGGTGCTCAGCACCTTAGTGGAGGTACACAGACCTCACAGTACCAGGGCAGGAGAGTCTGGTTTTGCTTGATACCAAAATGTGTTATGCCAAATAGAGACTGGGAAAGATCATAAAGAGACAAATTCCCTTGGGTGCTGAATGGAGGACTTAGAGAAGAAACGGGTGCCAGTCTGGGAAATAGCTGTGATGGCAGATGGGAGAAATAGCCAGTGAATTGTGCCACAACTTTGATCTCTTTGTGACCATCCCAGCTCGTGGTGCTCTGTGTGGTAGAGTTGCACCCAGGCTCCTGGTGAAGTTTTACCAGCTGCCTGGTTAGGAGATGCTCTTACATTGTTGGTCTCTGTGATGGATCTCACATTTGCTAACTTGCTGAATGCTATTAATGCTTCATGTTTTCCAGACAACTTTATTTTTGAAGGTGTTTTAAATCTGCTTGGGACTGTGTAGATTCCCAGCTGTCCCAAACATGCTTGGAGGGGGAAAAACCACCTCACCCTCTACCACAGTCATTTGGGTTGCCCCTCTTTCACTGACTTGACACTACTTGGTTTTTCCATAATTCTGGAGGACGCTTCTCCCCTTCACTCTTTAATAAATACTCTGGTTTTTACCAAAGGCTTTATTGTTGAAGACGTTCAGCATGTCCAGGGACTTCCACTTCACTTAACAGCCTCTCAGATTTCAACCTGCTAACACACCCATCACAACTTGCTTGCCGTGGAAGGTGTTACAGTGCCTGTTTGGTTGGCAAGTCTTCAATGTGGCTCCATACAGCAGCTCTTAAGAAAACCTTTGCACATAATTTTCTTTGGGTTTGTGGTTTTTTTTTCCTGTCATTAACTTTGGTTTATCCAAAACGAGTGCTCTGGCTGCTGTAAATGTCAGTTAAAATCTTATCGAGTGGCTAGTGTTTTACAGTCATCCCTTTCAGCAGTTTTTTTGGGTCCCTCATGATGTTTATAGATGCATTTCCTCTTGTCTCTTCTAGTTATATTTTACTGTTTGGTCATTTGCTTTGTGACAGTTTGCTGCTGGTTTTTGGAAGAGCTTTTCAGTGAATTAACTTGGGAGTTAATACCGACCTGTTTCCTTGGCTTCAGCAGCTGCTTGTGCCCTGGTGCATCCTGATCTGGACGCTAATGCTGTAATGAATTTTCTGTCAGCATTTTGCAGTCGATATTTTTGGCTGTTGCTGTATGTCATTCATTTCTGGCATAAGCTCCCCTGTGATATTTTGAGTGTGAGATGAAACATGCATCCGCTCAAGCAGTTGGTCTGGGTTCTGTCGGGGAGGTTCCTGGGGGGTGGAGAAAACCTCAGCCCATGGGGCTTGCCTGGGACAGTGCTAGCTACAAACCCATGTTCTCTAATTTCTGAGTTGTCCTAGGAGACTACTTCACCTTTTACAGGATGATTTAGGAGGATGTGCTGTTCAGGATTCCCATTGGAGTGTTATTTATTAGTTTTGTAGTATCTTCCAGGCTGCTTGCTTCAGTGTCGTGTTGATTCTCTGGGGACGAAGGAAACGAAGGAAAATGCTCGCAGGAGTTATAAAACAGGAGTATGACTAATATCTTTTCTGTCTCTCTCCATAGTGTTTTTTTACAGATCAGAAATCAATTAAGGGCAAATTTCACTGGGAACTCTTTAAACAATGTAATATTTCATTAGAGATTATTGCAGACTCTTTCACATTTGCAGCCCAGGTGTGAATTACAAAATTAGCCTGATTCTTTTAATAATTTCCTCAGAGGTAACGTTACTCCAAGCACCCTGTGTTTAGTGCAAGCTGCGCAGCTGCTGTTGGAAAAGGTGTATTTATTGTCTCCCCCCACATCCTGATAGAGACACAAAACTGAAGGAATGGGTTTCTTAGTGTGATGGCAGCCTGGCTGAGCACAGGGTTGTGGACTGGAAGGAGATGATAATTGAAGAAAATAAGAGTCTGATGTTATAGGAGAGCTAGACAGGGACTTTGAGATGAGTGGATCTGGGTTTTTTCCAGTCACTTCTTGAGCTGTCTGTTACTAACATGTCTCTAACTGTGTGAAACGTCTGTGTTTCTATAACTTGTCATCTCCCTCTGTGGTTCCTGGATCTCTCCCTCCTGTTGCTAAATCCTGTAACACTGAGGTAGGAGGACTCCGGTAGTGCCAGTACATTTTCACTGGCATCTGGATTCCTAAATGCCACGGGTCTCCCTCCAAAATGTTCCCTTCCTGAAGGCATGAAGAGCTGAGCAGCGTGGCTTCCTCTGCTCCACTGCAAACTCCCTAGAACTTGCCCTTTTCAGTATCCATTTGCTATGTGGTACATCTTTCTTATTCACAACCTGGTTATTGATTCTTATTTGGGTGTCATCTGTCTTACTGAGACTCAGGGAGTCAAGATTTGGAGGGAGAGGTAGCATCTTCTATTAGCCCAAGTGTGATATAGTTGGGTGAGGGTGAAATAGGTGAGCTTTTGGGATGCACAAGGGCCACTTGAGATTTCTTCACAAGCTTGATATTTGCATATCGAGAAGGTGTTAGCATATCCAGAAGGCTGACTGCTTTCCCCACCTGAGCAGGTGCCTTACTTGAAGATGTTACCTTTCCCTGTAAACTTCACCTTCCTCTTCTCCTAACACCATCACAGCTACAACAGCCCAACTACAGAAGCTCAGCCCTCTCCTCCTGATACTCTCCTCCCTCTCACTTGAAGTCAGTAAGACCTGGTTTAGAGTCGTAAAAGCAACCTGTACAACCATATACATCTGTGTTCATCTCGCCTTACCTACCTTTTTTTCATTTCTTGTCCCCTGACATCAGCTGGTTTCTCTGCATTTTTTTCTTTCTGCATAGCTCTCGCCCTCTCCAGGAGAGCGTTGAGGGTTAGCTTGGTCAGGTTGATACCTGGCACTACAGGGAGGACCTGGTAAAGGCAGTTGCTAAAAAACACCTCTGCAGAAACCCACTGGACATAATTGCTTTCCTAAGAGAACAGTAGAAGAGGCAAGCAGTTATGATACTTCCCTTGAGTACTCTCTTGAGCTCTAATTATTTTCAGCTCAGGATCTTTTCTGTGTCTGATAAGACTCATCTGTCTAATAATCCTTGCTGGGTCTCCCTTCTAAGTACTTGCCCAGCCTTGCCTTGAATGCCTGTAAGCTTTCCACACCTCATCTTCTTACAAGCATCTACTGCCTGTTACATGATGAACCATCTCCTTTTGTTTGCTGTGGACCTGTTTGATCACTTTCCTCTGATACTGCTAGTTATTGGGTTGGACAAGATGGTTTAACAAGTAATCACCACCCACCCCTCCAGTGGACTCAAGATTTTGTAGACGTCTGTTAAATCCCTCTCACCTGTCTCTTTTCTAGGCTGAAGCATCCCAACCCATTGGGCTGTTTTTTATGAAGAAGCCATTCCAGACCTTACATTGTACTTGTTGTCCTTCTGTAAACTTTTCCCTGCTGTATTCTTTCTGCTTTGCACCACTGTAGCTATGTGGTGACACTATCCATGTAGTTTACCTGACTGCTAAAGAGAGTTTTGGGGCACTTTGTGTTGTTGGAGTGACCAGAATTAGCTGCATGTTTTGGAGAAGCTGGCCCTTATTTGCAAAGGCTTTTATTACATGAACCTTTTCAGCAAAACTGCAATTATTATGAATCCTGAAAGAGGACTCTCTGCAGCTTCCAATTACAATTCTGGCTGCATCCGATTTGAATGTCATTTGCTATTTAGGGAACATTTGAAAATGCATTTTGGGAGGTGTCTTTCATTTCATTTATGGTGGTTAACATTATTTCTAATGCTAAAGGAAATTAAAAAGTGCTTCCTGCTTAGAATCAATTCATTTTAATGAAAAAAAAAAAAAAGGTTGCTGTATGCTGGCCACATGGCAGCTTCACTGTAGAGAGAGAAAACCAAAGTGTCTGGATGCAGTGCCAGGGTAGCGTGCCTATGCTGCTTTGTAAGTTCAGCTGCACCCAGAATGACTTGGTATAACTTCATTGGCCTTTGAAACAGGAGACATGAGTGATCAGGCTGCAAACCAAGCTGAGGAATCTCTTAAAAATGCTCAATACATCTGATGTGTACACAGATAATTTAGTTCAGATGGGCTGATTAGGTCATGTGCCATTTATTCTCTTTACCTGTTGGAAGTTCAGTGAAGTGCAAGGGGTAAAGGCTCATGAGAATTTGTTTTTGGGAGCTGTGGTTTTGGGATCTGGGAACTTCTGGTTAACCCAGTCATGTGCATTTGATTCAGATCAGATGCTGGCATGTTGTTTCACCTCTGTTGAATTATCCAGATCTCATGACACAGGGTTTATGTTGGCCAAGGAAAAGGAGTCGACCTGTCATAAAACCTGCCATGACACGGTCTGAACAGATTTGAGCCACCAGCGAGAGCCTGAATGGGTCAGTACCTTGCGTCCCATACGAGGGGCACTAGAACAGGATTCACAGTACCATCAGATGATGCCTGCGAGTGCTTTCTTGTGCTTGTGTTTGTATTTACACCTTCCTGCTTGGAAACATGCACAAGTAGATCAAAAAAAGCGGTCTAGTGGATTCCAGCATTAAGTCAAGTAACTTGGATTTTTTCAAGGACTCACCCAACTCCACCAAAAAGCAGGTTGTTGTGTTAGTCTGGAGCCCTTTTGTTCAGCCTCAGATGTTTTTATTCCCTTTATGGTATTTACTGAAAGAACAAGAAGACGACAACTCAAGGTGGCATCGTGCAAAAATTACATGTTCCGAATGAGAGTGCTATGTTTTGGCTTTTCCTCAAACATGAGTGTAACATCTTGCACCCTTTTAAGTCAAGTATCAGTTTAGAAGAATAGAAAGTAAAAGAATAACCCCCTAAATCAAAATCCCACTGAAAGAAAACACTACATTGCACAATTTTTCTCTTCTGTGTGTGGGGAGAGGTGGCAAGGGGAGGTCGGGACAGGAAGATGTGAGAGAAGGTACCATGTGTGACAGATGTTAGTCATGCTGTTTGACGTTCAAGCTTCACTCACATGGCATCGGTGAGGATGAGGAGACATAGAAACATAAACAGAACTTTAAATAATTAACCATAATTGAACTTGCTCATCCAATCCAGTTTTACCTGCTTATGCAGCAGGACATTTTTTTAATTTTTTCTTCTTCCTTTCATTTGTTTGTTTGTTTTTTTCTTTTAAGGTGTATATTATTAAGGAGTCTAGCAAAGCATTTTATTTAATCTCTGGGAAACATTCCTATCTTGATTTGTAACTTGGAATCCCAATCTGGAAACTCCAGAAACACTTGAGTTTATTTGAACTGTATGTCCTGGAGCCTTGCCTTGATTTGGATGATGTATTTAAACTGAGGAGACTGAATAAGAAGGCCCGGCCATGTGTTTTGTACAATGGATTTTGCAGGCAGAGATTTAATAAGGGAGATTCATTATGTTTAGTTCAACGGTACTGTTATCCATATGCCACTTTTCAAAGCCTGCATGCTTCCTGAAAACATCTCAGTGTACTTGTAAGCTTGTCTTGTGTTTTGATTTTTGCTTGAAAATTGAGGGCAGAGTTAAGGTTATTTATGATATTTAACTCTGACCATAGCATCTCATTTGTTTTCTTGACATGTTCAGCAGTTTTTCAGCACCACCTCATTACTGAATCTTCTGGTTTTTTAGATGAGAGTGTACTGCTCTTTTTAAGGATCTCTTTTAGGCAGCTGAAGGTATCTATAAAGTATTCATCTGGGCATATGTGTGTGAACCAAAATTATGTTCCTTTTCATCCCAAACAGAGTGACCAATGAGTTAAAGCGTTCACAAGTGCAGCCATGTGTGGTGAAAACAAACTGAAGTCTAGACCTTGTGGAGGTGATTAAAAAGATTTAATCAGATACTGCATTAGGCTACATCGCCCTAGTCCTGACACCTAAACTTGAGAGAGGAGAGAGCCCTTTGTCTGGGCTGCCCAGCTGTAGTGTTTCCCATGATGGGCTGAGCAATGGAGTATGCAGCAACCATCGGCATCCAGGAGCTCAAATGCCTTGCTCAGCCCTGAGGGATGCCGTTTGTTTCTCTGTTCAGGCCTTCCTTCCCTCTCACTTGTTTAAACGTTGATAATCTCTTTGGTACAGTGGGTATTTGTTGTTGGACTTAGCTGTAAAGCTCCTGCAAAGCTCAGGGTGAAGGCAGGGAGCAGCTGGCAAGATGTTCCTCTAATGGATTCAGTTAGACCTCCCTGCCTCATGTGCTTGTCCCCACTCACTTCTTTATTTTGCTTCCTTTCTCTTCACTGCCATCTCTTTGCTCTCTTTATTCCACTTCTTTCTCACTTCTCTCTTTCTGGCACCTGCCACCCGGATTACAGAGTTCCCATCTGCCCCTAACACATGACCCTGATGGGACACATCCCTGCCCAGAACCTAAGGAGACTTGGTGCAAGGCAGGAGAGATGCAAACAGCAAAATACAGGTAATATTTTATTTCAGTCAAAATGGATGACAAATCCCATTTCTGCTCCTCCTTCCCTTCATTTAAGTGAAGGGGAAGAACAAGGCTCTAGAGGATCAGTCTCAGCTTGTCTGGCCTTTGTGCCATGCCACGGCCACCCAGGGCCATCGTAGGAAGGTCCTCGGAGAAATCACATAAAAGCATGTGGCTTGTGCGAGTCCTGCCTTCTGTTGCAAATTCATGGCACCTCGTGGCGTGTGCCTCAATCTGAGCAGGACCTGAGTGACACAAACCAACGAGGGAAGAGCCAGAGCAGAAGCCTGCTGGGATGCTGCATATTCACACTGAGTCAAGTCAAGATACTCACCACCGTTCCCAGCTCTAGTCATGTGGCAACATTAAATATGACCACAGGCAGCTATCTAAAAGATTTAAGCACATCAGGCTTTTGCCAGCCATGCAGGTGAATGAAATCTTCCCTCCCTCTCCAGCTCTCCATAGAGACCAACTCCCTGCTGCCTGGGTTGCCAGCCAGCCACACGCTAATTGGAGCTGTCATCAAAAGAAATGAGTTTCCAGGCGAGCTGAGTTCAAGCAGGTCTGGATCTGAAGTGTGCAGCTGCCCATTCCCTTTTGTCCCCCTTCCCCTTCTGCCTTTCCTTTTTCTTCTCTCGCCTCTGTTTCTTTTCCTTTTTTTTAAAAAATGTTTTATTTTGAAGTTATGAATGTAAACGTACTCCCCTGAACAGGAGGGGTGAAGCTCAGTATCCAAGTAACTTTAGAGAGGCACGCAGGCAGTGCAGTGCAGTGCAGGGCTCTGTTGCTTGAGGGGATGGTGTAACACCGGTATCAGGAAGCGTGGGTAAGGGGTACGTTCCTTGGCATGGAGCATCTCCTGTCCGCAGCCATCCCTCTAGAAAAGCCTGGGAGGGAGAGGAAACCTGATGCAATTAACATCTCTTCCATGTGTTGTGTGTCAGCATTCCTCCAAATAATCTCTTACTGCTCACTTGAAGACAGTCTCTAATGCTGTGCCCCAAACAGGGTGGGTTGCTTCTGTTTGGCTGCTGCCATTGGTCCCCAGAGGCATCAGACATGTGCATTGATTGTTTGTACCATCTCGGTATTTTTTCAGCACTTCATATGACATTGTTGGGCTTTAAAGGCTGGGCTTTGCTGGTACCCTGGCATGGCCAGGGCTGATTATTCCTCTTTCAGACTCCCTCCTCGATGCAGAGCAAATGTAATTTTGTCCTCAGAGCATCATCAGTTTTGGTAGCACTCTTAACACTCCCTGCTTCTCACTCTTCCAGGGCTGTAGTAATGGTTGAGGTGTGATGGGGCCTTCTGTGTCACGCCCGTAAGAAATTCCATTTCCATCACATGAAGACATGGAGCGATCCCTTTCCAAATGCCTGTGTCCTCTAGGTTTGTCTGGGACACAGGACATATCTGTGCCCTAGTGGTCTTGAGAGTTTGAACTGGGGAAAGACTCATCAGAGGCTGCAGATTTGGGCTACGTCTCCAGTATCTCTGCTGAGATACCCTCCACACCCTTTGGGTACCAAAGCCAGCAAGCGCTGTTGTTTGTCCAGATTTTCTGAACGTACCATGCAGCCACATCGGTGCTGTCGGCACTGGCTTGGGTCACCAGATAATACAGCTCCAGCTCTTAAAGGAGCTAAGTTGTCCCCTATGCCTAATGTCACTTGGCAGTTTGCTCCCCAGACCTTCTGGAGACCAAACGTGATTCCCTGTGCGACTAGTCCAGCACAAAAGGTCAAGGGGGGGAGCGGAGAGAGGCATGACAGATGGAGAGACTACTCTGTGCTGCAAGAGAGCCAGCAATTACTTATTGATTAGCTCAGAAGGTGATGCCCTAGCTTTTGCAAGCGGCATTTGGCCGGGGGGCTCCGCTCCAGGGCAGATGCTGAGTGAGCACCTGTGTCAAGGGGATGGGATTTTCTTGGTGAGGAAGGGTGAGGAAGACAAGGGTCGATCCCACCCCAGGCTTTGCTGTCTCTGAGGAAAATGGTGAGGAGTTTCACTTAGCCTGGTGCTGACAGCCGTGTTATTAATTGAGTGAGAGGAGGCGAGGTGAAGCCTGGACTCTCCTCGCCCCCACGTCAGCAAAAAGGCCAAGCCATTGGTGGTGAAGAATGACACCAGCAGCTCAGAGCTGTAAGCGTTATGTTATTCTTGTAAGCGCTTTACCCCGCACATCACCAAATTTATTGAGGGCTGGACTGGGGCAAAGTGGGGCAGTGATGACCACCATTGGAAACCATCTCCCCCCAGACCCACTTTCACAGGGAAGCAGGGCAGGGCTTCTCCCACCACGGGGGTGTTTCTTGTAGCTAGTAAAATTCATGGTTTGGGAGGTCATGGAGCCAAATGCCACCAATGGGTTCCATAAAGCGCTGGATGATTTTATGGCCAATAATAACATTTGTAGTTATACATGTTACAGTAAGATAAGGCTAATCAATTCTCATGCTTCAGGTCAGCAGCTGATTGCTGCAGGGTTCAGGAAGGAATTATTTCCTTGCCATTTACAGCTTTATTTAATTGGCCAGATGCATTAAGAGCCTTTTAATTATTTTTTTTCTCTTCTGTCCTCTGAAGCATATGGAATTAAGCACTTCCAGAGACAGTGCTCTGCACTGGTAGGGCACCACTGCTCTTGTCTGGCAGGGCAAATCTTGCCTGCATTAATGAACCCTTTTAATGCTGGTATTTTTGCTGGAAGTTAGCAGGGTGTTTTTTTATTCCAGAAGAGGGTATTTCATTAGTGCTTCCTGATAACTCATAGGAAAATTCATTTGGTTCTTCAAAGCAAATGCTGTGTGCAGGACCTGCTCTCCATTTGGGTCCAGAGCTGGATGGGAATTTTCCACTGTAGTGCTAGTTACAAGGGCATAGCAATTTCTGTAATTCTTGATTTCTAGCTTACACTTAAAAAAAAAAAAAAAAAAGGCAATTGGGACAAATCCAA
>NW_008795924.1:1034608-1059530 GCF_000699145.1 Aptenodytes forsteri
AAAAAAAAAAAAAAAAGGCAACTGGGACAAATCCAAATTGAAGAGCTTTGTTTTGGGTTGAGTCAAATTCTTTGCTTTAAATGAACCAAAGCCTGCAGTTAGGAGCAAATGCAACGTTAGAGAGCTTCTGCCAGGACTGGTTTGGGGGAACTGTAATGCTGTGTTCCTTGAACTGAACTGCTCTGTTCCTTGGCATGGGCTGTCCTCTTTGGGGTGAGCTTGTCTTCACTGCGCTCTAGTGTCATGCTCTCAGCCAGAGGAAAGGAGCATCCTGGAAAACATAGTCTGATAATCCCAAAGTACCATTCCTATGACTCCACACAACTTTGCAGAAACACACAGTATACAAGTCCAGCTCTGAAATGATCTCGCACCATCCTAATTTAAGATAAAACCAAGTTTTTCTTGATTCTATTCAGAGTCTCACTTTGGGGGAAACTCCATTACATCTGTCTGAACTGGTTAAGCAAGCAGCAGCACAGCGCTGGTCAGGCTTCTCATACCATTTCCTTACTGCTGGCTTGAGCTGTGCAGGTTATAACCCACCTCCACACCACCTCAGGATTTGTCCAGAAGTACCATTCTCTTTCATCAGGAAAGAAGACAGATACCACCCATTTGAACAAAAAATTATAATGTTTTTTCCTCTTCAGAAGAAGCCTGCAAAAGACTTTTTCATTTCAGAACCTTTTCACTGAAAACCTGCTTTTTCCAGGGAGTATTTTTAAAAATTAATTTTCTCATTTGATTAAAACAAAACAAAACAAGCAGCAAATCTTGGTTGTTTAAAATATTCTCTTTAAATTAAAAGCTCCAGTTGCTGTGTGGGACTTTCAGATGAGCTGAAGTTTGTCGTGTTTCAGACTGGAGCACCACAATCCTTGGATCAAATTTCTTCTCTATTTGTTTTTTGTGTGTTTTTGCAAAGTTTAGGAATTGCTGACCTTTCGTCTGACTTTTCAGAGGGAAATACATAAAACGCCTCCCCTGCTCTTGCAGGACAGCAACAGTATATGCTTCCCTACTCTAATTTGACACATTTCTTTTAGTAGGAAGGAAACCTCTGAGAAGGAAGCTCCAGGCAAAGCCTGGCACTGCCACGTGTGTCCGACAAGCATGCTGCATCATTTCCTCCAATCCCCCTGATTTTTAGCCACTTTTCACTTCTTTTTCTGCATTTTAGAAGCTCTCTTTGCACAGCAGCATCTTCAGAAGGGCTGTCCCACTCCTGCTCCAGGGTAGTGAGCTTGATGGTGAGGAAGGCTGCCTCACCTCTCCTGATCTGTCCTCACACAGAGCTCATGCTGGAGTAAATGTGAAGTGCCTAATGAGGTGATTAGAATGATTAGAACAATGAGGTAGTGATGTGAATCCCTGTGTTACCCCCCTGGGACTTCAACCAGGGTGACCACACGGGAGACTGGAGGTGGCAGCAAGGTAGGAAAGAGGAGGGTGGGAGCGAGGACAGGGAGCTGCAGCCCGGGTTGAGATTCTAAGGAAAGTCTTAACTGAATTTGGGGTTAGGCTCCTCTTGAGGCAGTTTCTGACTTGTTCAAATCATTGTTTTCATCCTGGCTGCAGTGAAAGAAACTAAATTTATTCTTGCTCCTTAAAATCCCAGGCTGCCCCAGGAGCAAGGGACTGGGGTCTCGCTGGGTGTTGCGGGGAGTCGGACCCTCCCCACAGTCTGGACTGGGTGAGGACTCTCCATCTCAGTTCTGCAACAAATGCTTCCTGAAAAATTTCATTCAGCCCATCTAGGGAGAGATAGAGAGGTCCAATGAACCCTGCAAAAACTCTACATTGAGGGCAAAATCTATATTTATTTTACTTACAAGAATCTCTGCCACAGGATTTGACTTTCTGAAGTGGCTTGGTCAGGATGGAAAGGGTTGCAGGCAGCTCAAAGCATACAACATTTTAACAAGCAGGAGAGAATTACAAGGGCATTCTCCTAGCTGAAGGCAAGACCCTGCTGGGCTGCTACGCTCCAGCGCCTTGCAGGGGAGACGTGTCCTTCTGTCCCGGCTTCTGTCCCCCAGGTGTCTGAGCACATCAGGACTTTAAGTGCATTTATTGTCGGGGAGTATCTCTGAGGAGGGTTGGTCCATTGCCCCATGCTCACAGAAGGGGTTTTGGATTCAGAAGCAGTGCCTGGGATAGCAGTGACACTAGCAAGCTCAAGCCATCACTCTGAAGTTGTCGAGCTGCTGGGCTGTGTCTTGATCTGCAGCAGTCACACCTCTCCTTTTTTACCTATTGAGAGATAGCAATAAATTAATTGAGGATTATTAATTAGATTAATTGTAAAACTTACACGAGTCACTGCCTTCTTTCCCAGTCTATAATCACTTGCCTTCCATGATCAATTAGACAGTGCCAGTCAATATTTTAGTCTTTTTCAATACCAAGGCGGCAGTACTATGGTTTGTGCGTTGGGCTGGAATAGCATAGACCAAGAAATCGTTATTGTCATTGCTTTAATATAGACTGGGAAGAGTGGGGTTCAGCTGCTACAACTTGAACTTATGAAAAATGCACCAAGAAAATAATAAATTAATTATTTCAGTTGTGGTTTGCTGTGCAGAGGGGGCTGTAGGGGTGTATTTATTTGCTCCCTGGTCAAAACCTCCTGCAAAAAGCTCTTCTGAACCTGTGGGTGGGGAGGTCCTGGCTGGGTTTCAACCATTGTAGCCTTAGTTCTGCCCCATGTTTGAATCTAATGTTCAAGTTACAGCTGATTTCCCTCTCAGTAGAGCTGGCTAAATGGGGAAGAAGAGAGGGAGATTTATACCTGTTCTCCCAATTGGAAAAAATCTGCTATTACTGATGAAATGATGAAACTTTAAAAATGTAAATCAGTTCTTCATTTTGGTATTACATAACTGACTATACGGATGGGAGAAGCAATATGAGTAGTAATTGCAGGCAAATTCTTTATTTCCTTTAATTGTTTCCATAACTTGATTTACTTTTGAAATACTCTGTGGATGCTTTGCTTATTTACTGTCTCTTCGCATTGCTATCGCTTTTTCTGCCTTGACTGATGAAGCACATTCATAATTTCTTTTCATTTGGTATGGACAGATACAGTTGCTCTTAATAGCAGCTTGCTTAGAAAAGGAGCTTCTGGTGAAATGGTTAATATCAATTTAAAACAGAATAAACGATTTATAGAGAAGAGGCGGAAGTAGTGTGAAACTGAAAAAACCACCCTATGAACATCAATTCAAGAGCATGGAGGAAAATCTAAGCAGGATGAATTTAGTTTGTAGATAGGGAAAGGAAAAACTTGGGCCAGTAGGTGTAGCTGGGGAGATCAGAGAACCCATTGGGAGCACAGGTACTAAGACCATGTCTTGCCTTGGTCCTTAGGCCATCAAGGCTCCAGTGAAATACATCCAGAAGAATTTCTAGACGGCTTGAGGACTTCACTTGGCCATTCAGGCTTAACTAGAAGGTGATATGTTGGGTAGAGCCACAGTGTCTGCATAACCCCCAGCTTACAGCATGTTAACATATACAAGCGCATGCATTTATCTGAGTGTGTGTTGGGACGGTGGGGGAATACAACTCAATTTCCATGGCATCAGGAGAGGATGCTGCTAACCTGGCCCTCTTCAGCATCCCTTTGCTTCCCTTCCACGTTGCTGCCTTTCTGCACATCTCAGGCATATGGTGAGCCAACCCTTTATACCTTGGAGATGTTCCTCTCACCTCCTGCTTCTGTAGCTAGCCAAAAATACTTGCTAGCTTTCTCTCCTTTGCTGCATCCAGAGATGCAGCCAGGTGTGTTTCTTGCTCAGCTGTGCATCTGGTTCTCCTCTTCTTTCCCACCTATTACAATAGCATTTCTTCATCCCGTGGAGCTGTTGGACACCTGTGCTCAGCTACAGCCCATAGCTACTGTCCTCCTTTGCCCATGCTTGTTGAAAAGGAGGCTGTAACAGCTGGTTTAATTTCCTCAGGTCTAGCTTCAGCTTACTGCCTCTCAGCTCCAAGGACTCTTACCTAAATCTAAACTAACCAGTTTTTGGCCAAGACTCGAGACCTATTCTGTATCTTATTTCCCATATGCTCTTTGTAATGCTTTGTCTCCAGACAATTTTTAATTTTAATTTTGCAGTCAAAATAACCTAAACTGGCTGAAATAAGTGTTTCAAAGATGACTTGTTGATTGCAAGCCAAAGCTGGGGGCTGCCTTATATAGATGTTTCCTAACCGTTTTCTTCAGGAATAATCAGCCCAAAAGCTGGTCTCGGACGAGGGTCATGGATGAGACTTATCAACAGAGGTTTTTATGAAACACGAGACTTGCACTCAAATTGCAGTTCAGGTAAAACATGCCAACTGAAGTGTATCTTTCCCTTGTCACTTCTGCAGAGAGAGATTTTATTAACACCAATTGGACGGAAACAAGGGTTGACCGCATTGCCCCCATGTAGATAAAAAGACATTAATGCACTTAGGCTGTGACAGCAAAGAGCAGCTGGTTTTATTTTATGTTCCTTTTGACTCCTTTGGGAGTTTTGCATGAGCAGTGCAGGACTTCGGGGCTGAGTTCAATGACGGTCTCTCTAGTGAAAATATTTGGCGGAAAGGCTGTGAAGGAGCAGCCCATGGCACATAGCGTTGGTGGCAAGATCTCGAGTGACCCCAGCTATACAGTAGCGTGGGTAAGTTGTGAGGACCTCAGGATTGCTGGAAATGGATGAGGGATGCTGGGTCTGAGGATGCACAGATGATCATAGGCAAATCCTGCTCAGATGCTTGCCAAGCTGTAGTAGCTGGATGCTGGCATACATTGTGTCAAAAGGCTGGGAGCCCATGTGGGGTTATTCTCACCGCTCACCTGGCAGACCTCGAACCATGGTCATGGTTTGTGTATCCTGGTCTTCTCTTTCCAACAGATTCATTTTTCACGATCTCAAATTACTGTCGGAGGCAGAGGTGAGCTTTAGCCTGACCCAAGCAATGGATATGGAAAGCTTTGGGAAAGGACTGTGCTTGATGTGGGGACACACATCTGAATCCCAGTCCAGAGTCCTGCATTCATTGCGATTTCTCTCACAGGGTCCCGAAGCAGAAGAAGGACTGTGGCTCTCACACAGGTTGCAGGGCAGGAAAGCACATCTCCCAACCCCACAATTCTGTCCTCAACACGGAGTGGTGCTGCTGAGGCTTCCTCTGTTGCAAGATCAATCACAAGCCTCATCTCATATCATGGGACACCATTGTTAAAAAGGCTGAGGTTTTAAAGCTCTGCATGCGTTGCTCCTGCCTGGCGTAGCCAGCTGTGATGATGGATGTATATCTCAGTCCTTGGCAGGAATTGTACAACACCTCATGACTGCACTGCCCGATCGATTAGTACATCTCCTTCAATCAAGCAGACTATTTTGTGCGAGCCTGAAGCTGGCTTCCCGAGACGTGGGCTCCAACCTGCTTGTGCATTTTGCAGCACATGGACCACCTCCCTGCTGAAAGGGATGGGAGTTACTTCTGGGAAAGCTTTCTCCTTCTAGGTCATTTAATTTGAAGCTTTCTAATAAATAAGCTGCTCGACATTTTTTGATATAAAGGTCAACATCCTCTGATAGACTCAAGAATTTTAAGATAAGTGGAGGAAATGGCATTGGTAGGCTGATTTTTGATAATGATACTAATCTTGTATCTGATCTTTGATAATGATACTAACCCCATCAGTGTACTGCTCATATCTCTGAAAATGTGGCTGATATCTTTTTTGGCAGAACCAATGCCTATTAGCACAGAGTAGCTTTTCTGGAGACTTTAACTTGTGTATCAGTTGCCATACAGAATGCAGAAAAGGAAGCTTGAATTTTTTTTTAGGAAAAAATCAATCAGAGCAAGTGTTTTTGGCTGAATATGGTTGCAACCTCCTGAGTCAGCTTTCCCAAACCTGTTACGTGTTTGCTAATTAATTGTTGTAGTGATGAGTACACATTTGACATACCAGCCAAAATGCATCTATGGGTGGAGACTCTTGTTTTGGAGAACATCTCTAAATGCTAGAAATCCTTTTATTCAGGCAGAGAAGGACAGGGACTGCCCTTTACTGGTGGTACTGAGGAAGCCACAAGTTTTGGGAAGCTCTGTGCTTTGGAAAGCATGAGAAGGGGTTCAGCACAGAGCTGCACTGCATCCTTCTAGGCTATGGGCAACATATTTTGAAGCACCTTTCATGCTGTATGTGTTGGAGAAGGTTTCTGGCCTCTGTGGGGCTTTTTTGGAAATGCTTAAGGGAGAGCAGAAAGAAATACATTAGGACCGGGGAGGTTTATCTGTCCTTCAGTCCCTATGGTTACAGCGCCAGGGATGTGGGTTGAGACCTTCTCAGGCTCAATGGAGCTAGGACCTTGGTCTCCAAGGCTGGATGCTCACTGTTAAAAGCAAGGCTGTGGCATGGCTGTGAACAAAAGCAGTTAGCTTTCCTCCTGAGAGCTGCTCACTCCGGTCTCGCTGTGGTTGTTTTTCTGTGGAGGCGAGCATGGTCCCCGCTGTCCCCATCTCAGAGTCATACTGCAGGGCTTGGCTTGGTCTGGGAAGGGATCTGACTCCTGGAGATGAATGGGAGCCTAAACGCTAGAAACCTTTTTGTCTTGAATGTATCTTCTCTGCACCTTATTAAAGCAAAGGTCTGCTGTCATTTACCCCGGTACAAAGCAAGGGTATCTCTTTGGATTTACACCAGTATAACAGACGGAAGACTGTGGTCCATAACACTGAACTGATGACTGCATCACAATTCCTGCAGCAACCTTTTGAGAGCTTCCTGAGCCTGGTGTAGGAAGAAGGTCTACCTCTGTAGACACCCCAACAGTAGCTATGTCAGTGCGTGGTTGCACAGCACACACAGGGCTGATGTCCAGAGGGAAATGCCCAGATCACACAGTGGACTTGTAATTCCTTAGAGGACTCTCCCAGAAGAGCTCTGAAGCACCCGAGGATTTCTGGGGACATCAGAGCTAGTGAGGTCTGGTTTGCAGTGCATTTGTGCCCTGCGTGCTTTGCTGTCTCTTGTGAACGCTACTTAAAATTTTCTCAAGTTAGGGTGATACATGGTCCTCTAAATGGTCCTCTGGTTTCTAATGTGATATATAATGTCAATTTTCAGGTAGTCTTAGAGCCAGGTAACTTGCAGTTTGCTTGTCCTCTTTCTAAACGCCTGGGTTTTTTTCTCAAGAGCTCCATGTATGGCATTTTCAGAACATGGCTCATGTGGGTCTGCTTTCTCCCCTGCACAGTTTGTATCTCTGGATTGTTATACACCTCCCACGGTCCCAACAGCCTTTATTCTCTTGGCCTATGATCTATCACAGGCATGCACTGAAAGCTGATTAACGTCTCTCATCAGGTGGATTAGTTATTACTCTGTATCTGGCTCAAGCCAAGGGCCTGTAGATGTTGGATTTCTTTGATAAGGTGCCAAAGTGATGTTCTGATATCTGAGCCAAAGCACTGAGTAAATGCTTTTCCCATTTCCCACCATGGTAGACTCCCAAATCCCAGTAGAAGCAACTTATTTCTATTACTCGGCTGCTTGCTACCAGGAATTATCTGCCCTAGCAGAACAAAGTTTGCTTTCTTTGTGTTTGTTAGGCTCTTGCTATTGCTTGCTCCCTGTAGAGAGAAGTATAAAACTCCTTCCAGGTGACATTTGCAGAAAAAAATCAATTGTTTATCAACATCCCGGCAATCAATAAATGCAGTGATGGGTGCAACTGTCTCTATTGGAGCTCAACCTTGTAGCCAGCATTTTTGCTATAGCCACCTGTGGCTGAAGCTTGGCTGTTTCTTTGGAGCCAAAGCATGGAGCTTGTTTCAGAGCACAGGTCCTCAGAGGAGCAAAGAGTTGCCTTGTGCTGTCCTGAGCCCTTCCCTTCCATGGGACGGTGGTGTTTATTGCTCTGTGCTTATTCTCTCTGATCCGTTGGCCTCTGCTGTCTAATTGAGGGAGCTCAGGAGATGCTTGTGCACACATGGACAGCTAGCAGCCAGGAAGGTATCTGGTCTCTGGGTATTTCTACACCAAGGAACAGTTTCACAGTGAAGAGGTGAACCACGGACAAGAGACTCACCCCAGTTCCTCACCCCAGAGCAATTCACCACCTATTTTGAAGTCTTAAGTGAAGTAGTGTCTGCTCATCCATCTCTGCTAAGCCCCTAGACTCTCCATCCTTTTTCTGAAGTACCCCAATGCCTGTATTATATTTCCCTCCCTGATTCTCTTGGCATCCTGGGCTTGGTGCTGGAGAAGATGGGCATGGAGGAGGACCTCTTATAAGGCTTGGGTGTTCTTGCTATGGGTGTTGATAAAGTTGCTTTCAGCATGCCGTACTGGTAGGCATCTCCAGACATCCATCTTCTTCTTCCTTCTGTGCTACCTCTACCCTCCTGGTGATGGCTGGTGGGCACAGAGCTGTTCCCTTTGCCTGGGACACCTGCAGGCTTTCACTCTTGCTTGAAGCTGTTACTTGGTATCTCATTAAATGAGGGAATTTAAAGATGGCCCTATTTGCACAGGGTTCCTGAGCCTGAGCTTTCCCATCTAACCAACTTCGAGGTCTCCTAGTGAGTGCCATGTGGCCAAGATATCCCCTCACAAAAAGTACAGCTAGGAATGGAAGAGTTAACATCAGCAGCTCACAGACACTCTGGAGATTTACATCATGTTGCTGTGGAAACTAACTTTCTGAAACCACAGTGATGTATGGTAAAGCTTTGGGTCAGCGGGTAATAAATTCTGTTTAAAAAGTGATTTTTTCCCCATCTGCTGATGTAAACATCATTAAGAGAAATGACGGCTGAGAGATGGATTTCTTTTTATATCAATTTTCAGACAAAGAAAAATTTTTTTTTTATAATAAAAAAGTTGTTGGAAATCAGAGTGTGCTATAAATAATAAAATAAAGAAAAAGCACTGGTGATGGAACAGAAATTTTCCCTGGTGATTGGTTTACAGCTTTCTGTGATTTAATGGGAACTTGCAGTTGCCTGTGGGAAGCTGCAGCAAAGCCCTGGACGGGGTCTGTAAGCTGACACTTTGCAAATTGTAGCCTGAATCTCAAACTCTGAGGACTTCAGAGCATCATTGTCTTACAAGTCCTCTGTCATCTGCATTTTCTTGTCCTGCCCATTGCCATTGAGAGGGCATGTTTCTGACCTGCCTGCACTGGGTCACGGCCTGCCATGCATCCCATTGGGATGCTTGCTAAGGTGTGGGTTTTTCTGGGTTTGTTTTTCACCCTTCAGGACCCAGGAGGGTCTGGAGTGAGGCAGCAAAACTATGTCAGTTTACACAAAGCAGTGTGACAGTCCCAGCTAACTGCAAGTGTGCTACTGGGAATGCAGACAAAGGTGTCACCGTGATTAATGGGGTAATTAATAAGCAATTAATGTGCTTTAGAGCATGGCTATACCTTTTATCCCAGCCATCCACTCAGCACTGATCCACTTTCTCTGATGACTGGGGTTCAGAGCGGCTTAGGATGATGCAGATGATGCTTCCAGATCTCCTCCTTGATGACACCAACAGCACCCCTGTGCAACTCTGCATTGGCACAGCAGGGAGTCTGCTTTGGAGGAAAGGGAAGGAAATTTGGGTTTTTTTCACTAATTGCTGAGATTTAAAATGATTCAGTGGATTGCCCTTGAAATGAGTGCTCTGAAATGTTCTTCTTTGGCAGCTTCTCCATTCACATCCTCAAACTCTCTGAAAGCTGGCCCATGTGCAGATACCCTGCCTGGCATCACAAATCCACATTTTCCTGACCTACAGTGTTGCTTTCAGCTTGTCCTTCTGCCTCTTTGCTCTCCCAGCTTAGCCTGCATTTTTACATGCCCTCCAGCAGCCCCTGTTAGCCTGGTTCTCCATCGCGCCTGGGTAGGTTCTCTCAGTTATATTAAAGCCCATCAAGATGTTATGCTGATGTCTAGAGCTGAGCAAGAAGTGTATTTTCCATTTCATAGCAAAATTCTGGAGTTTAATTTAAATGTATTTTTTGTTCCGAAATGTCCCTGTGAAACCATTAAAAAATTGTTTACATATTTTGAGTCGATTTTGGAATTTAAAAGCAATTGGAATATAAGAGAAACTTCTAAGTGAAAAGTTGTTTTAGAATGAAAATCAAAGTATTCTATGCCCTCAAAACAATGAAACATGATGTTTTGATAACATCAAAACACTCTGGTCATTTTTTTGTTTAGAAACAAGAATGTGTTGGTATTGACATGCCCGGGTGAGTTGTTTCTTTTGCAAGAAACCAACATCCTCCTGATGGAAAATCCCCAAGCAGCTCTGGTAAGAGCAGCCAAACCTTGCCCACTTGTGTAATACCATCCTTTTCATTCCTCAGCCTCAAGGCTTGTGCTCTGTGAGCAATCCCAAAGGCTGATAATTAATCAGCATAGCTACTTCATAGACAGAGAGGGAATACAATAGCAAAAAAAAAATAATGCTTCAATGTTTGTGAGCGATGGGGTAGCCATGGAGGGCAACCAGGGCTTGCTGAAGCACCCAAGTATCTTAGAGGATATGAATGTTATAATGAAGTGTAAAAAAAAAAAAAAAATTAATATGATAAAAAATGTTGACCAGGTCAACAAGAGGCAGAAGATACCACAGCTCTGACACGGTGGAGACGGGAAATTCTGCACTTTGTCGTAGACTAATGGAAACATTAGCAGGAATGAAAGCTCACTGGTTGCTTATAATAAGCAAAGGAGAGGAAAAATGGATGTGTGAGATTGCAAGAAACCTCATCCCCCAAAGGCCAACACACGTGTGTCATTTGAGTTTGGTGTTTCAGGATCTCAAGTGATTTAAGTTGCCTCCGTTTATGAAGACCAGGTGCATCGCTGGGGAGCTGCCTGTGTGCCGCTCCAATGGCTGCTTCTTGGCAGTTCCCATCCCTCCACAGGAGAGATGCTCACTCAGGAAAACGCTTCTCTTGAGGGCTTGGCTGAATTCGCTGCAGGTTGGACATGATCACAGGTGTGGAGACTAGGTTGACCCAGGACCACAGTGCTGGTCTTGCACGGTATCGCAGGGGCTCCTTCCTCATCGCATCCTTGTTTGCACCTCCAGGAATGGGGCTATCCCCTTGACCCAGGAAGCCCTCCTTAAACTGCCTGCATTTTTAAGTGCACCCATAATCTTTTGTTTCTCAGGCCCAGCCTGGCATGTGGATATTTTAAAGGCCACTTTTAGCCTACCTATCTGCCAACACAGCTTGCCTACTGTAACCAACCCGTTCATGTAATCATTTACTGCTCCTCCAATATTTGTGTCAACTGTGATCTTTAAATTAATATTAAAAAATGTTGACCAGGTCAACAAGAGGCAGAAGATACCACAGCTCTGACACGGTGGAGACGGGAAATTCTGCACTTTGTCGTAGACTAATGGAAACATTAGCAGGAATGAAAGCTCACTGGTTGCTTATAATAAGCAAAGGAGAGGAAAAATGGATGTGTGAGATTGCAAGAAACCTCATCCCCCAAAGGCCAACACACGTGTGTCATTTGAGTTTGGTGTTTCAGGATCTCAAGTGATTTAAGTTGCCTCCGTTTATGAAGACCAGGTGCATCGCTGGGGAGCTGCCTGTGTGCCGCTCCAATGGCTGCTTCTTGGCAGTTCCCATCCCTCCACAGGAGAGATGCTCACTCAGGAAAACGCTTCTCTTGAGGGCTTGGCTGAATTCGCTGCAGGTTGGACATGATCACAGGTGTGGAGACTAGGTTGACCCAGGACCACAGTGCTGGTCTTGCACGGTATCGCAGGGGCTCCTTCCTCATCGCATCCTTGTTTGCACCTCCAGGAATGGGGCTATCCCCTTGACCCAGGAAGCCCTCCTTAAACTGCCTGCATTTTTAAGTGCACCCATAATCTTTTGTTTCTCAGGCCCAGCCTGGCATGTGGATATTTTAAAGGCCACTTTTAGCCTACCTATCTGCCAACACAGCTTGCCTACTGTAACCAACCCGTTCATGTAATCATTTACTGCTCCTCCAATATTTGTGTCAACTGTGATCTTTGCTGGCAGCAAGCTCATGTTTTCTCTTCCAGATCGCAGAGAAAACCGTGGGCTAAGAGCAGAGCTTTCCCTGAACCCTGCCTGAGCTCCCAGTTCCCTCCCAGCGCAAGGCATCGGTGGCCTCCTCCATTTCGGAGGGGTCAAGACTTCAAGTCAAGGCCCCCAATTCTTTTACCTCCTTTTTGTCCACCCGGCAGAATTACAGGATGTGTGCTGGGGAAATTGTTTGAGCTGTGGTCTTAGCTTGACAGCAGTGACGAGAGGACGAATGATCATTCTGTCAATGCAGTGAAGGCCATTGTGTGCTATTGATTTTTTTAAAATTTTTTTTTAAGCAGGACACTCCATTCAAAGAAGTGCAAAATGCTGCTTTAAATATTAATGTTTTTCCCCACTGCTTTCCCTCTCTGCCCTCGTCTCCTCCTGTTCTGCTGCAGGTCCCCCAGACTGCCGGACAGCTGGAGGATATTCCCATCAAATGATTAGCAGGTCGAGGACATTGTATAAAGTGCTCAGCAGTGCCCCTTTAACGTGGAAGCAACTTGACTTTTATTGCCAGTGCTGAAAGCATCTACAAATGTAGATTTAGCATCAGCCTCCAGGCTTAAGATACAGCTGTTATATTTTTCTTTCTTCCTTTAATTTTTTTTTTTCCTCTCCTTTGCACTAATGTAATGCTTATTTAGGAACTGCAGCCATCTGTGTCTGCTATGGATGGCACTGTTAAATTTGCTATTGCTTTCTTTCCCCTGGTTTGATGAGACTCCCAGTGCATAGAAAATTTCTCAGGACAGTAGAGGCTTTCTTTGATTGCTTTTTTGATTCCCTCTGAAAGAGATAGATAGTTCACAGTGCTTTTTCTCTGCCGGAAAACAGTGGTCAGCCAGAGAGCTAAGGATCCTGCCTTACACTGGGTTAATGAGGTGAGTTTATGAAGAGCTGGCCAGAAAAAAAAGTTGATGAAATTAGAGGTGGTGGCTTTATCTGCAAATAAAAAGGGAGGGAAGGAGGAAGGGCTGGGACCGGAGCCCTTCCTGTTCCTCTGAGCAGCTTGCAGTTGACGGTGAGATGGTTCACGTGGGAATTGGGACAGTTGTAGTACTCCAGGGAATTTTTTTAGTGTTTTTCAAGTGGAATAATTCTGCCTCGACAGATGGACAGGGACCTATCCCAAGTCGGCAATCTGGCGACCAGCGTGCGCAGTGGGAGGCTGCGGCACAGCTCCGTTCCAGCCAGGCAGAGCAAGGACGGGTGTGTGGCTTTGCCATCAGGCACTTGGCTATTTTTGTCAGGCGAGGCAGAAGTTGATTTCTTCCTGTTTTGTCGCCGAGTTGCTTGCAAATGGCTTGTGTTCACCTTTGTGAGGAAAGGCAAATCTCAAAAATATCTATGATGAGAAGAAAAAATATCTCACATTTGGCAAAGCCCTGTAGAGAGAGCTGCTCTAGACAGAGGCCCCAGTCCTACAAGTTATTTACCTTTTAATCCCTCTGTCTTTGATTTTGTTTAGCGTTTTCTCTGTCATCTGCTCCTTTAAACTCTCCTCCATGGGAACCATAGCTCTTCTTTGCACCCTAGGCCCTCTACCCTGCTGATTGCCCTCTTAATGGGAGGGTTAATAACAAGTTTATCTGAAAATACTTTTCCACCTTATGGGGAATCACAGGGCCCAGGTATTAGGTGGTGGAGGTGCTGCTTTATGGTTTGTAGGGGCTGAGGATTTGGGTTGTGTTTGGCCATAAACCCTTTGGCTTCATCTGTTTGGGTGCCCAGGACCGTTCCTTGTCCCCTGCCCATACTCCTCCTCCAAAGCAGGCTGTCTGCAGGCTGCCTATTTGAAATGGTCTTGCCATCTCCCAGGTTGTGATGAGGTGTTGTTCAAAATGGTGATAATTGGCCTGGTTCCAAACCACGACAGGGACTGCTGCATTCATGAGATCGTGGAGTTGGTCAGGTTCCAGATGTCAGGAAAGCCAGTTTAGTTTTCTAGGATGCCTGAAGGTCCCTGTGTGTCTGAAGTCACAGACTCGCTGGAAGCTTGTTAGCTGCTACCAAGACTTTTACTGATGCCTCTCCATCCTTCGAATCCAGGCAGTCAAGAGCACATGATCATGCTTTGCATGCTCAGAACCAGTCCCTGGAATGTGCCGCCAGCATCCTGCAGAGTCCACGGCACGCTCGGCTCCCTGAGCTGGCGGTGTGGATTAGTACCTGCAATGCTGAAGGCACACACACACACCACTAACACTTGAGAGCCTTGCAATATGGTTTTGCAGCTGTCAGCATGATGAATGTATGTTATGTTTTATTTCCTGTTTTATCAAATACTTATTATGTATATGATAATTCTAAGCATCATGGTTACTTTTGCCTCATTTGTTTTTCACTCTCTAGAGACATAACAGGGGGTATTTCTATCCCCCCCACTCCCATTCTTGAAATTCTGCTTAATTGCTTCTCTTTGGCTTTTGCTTAAGGTTGCCTACTTGGAATGGGTCAGTGTATTGATCTTGCACTTTGATAAGGTCAGCAGAGATCAGCTGTGACATTTCGAAGAGATTTGCTCCTTCCCTAATGGGCTTAGTCATCAAAGAGTTTTACAGGGGACAGGGCAGGGGAGAGATGGAATTTAAACTCTTACACATGTTTATTTAGGCAGTCCTGCAAGGCTCTGAATAGCGGTATCACTTGAGAGACTAGAGCATCTGATGTACAGGTTACAAACTCTGCACACAATGCCGACCATCATAACAAAACTTCATTAACCTCCATGTCTATTGAACCTCTATGTTACAGCAGATGCTGTCCAGGTAATTGTCTGGGTGAGGTGGCACTAACCGATCCCAAAGGGTAAGCCATGGCCTCACACTGCAGAAAAAGGTGACCTCCACTCCCCACTTTTGGTACAGCTGCAAAGCCTGGGCTACGCCTCCAGTGTGGTATCTCCAGCTGCAGCTAATCTCTGATGATTCAGAGGAAGGTGAGAAAAAAAAAATAAAGAAATAGCAAGCAACATCTGTCTGGCCAAATGAGCCTGGAGAAGGAAAATAAATAAATGAATTCCTTCCTTATGTCTGCAGGCAACCAGCTGAGGTCTTGGGGAATGAGACTGGACTACAGCTACCAGCTTAATGAGGAGCTCCAAGGCTGAGCAGCAGATAATGCAGAATTTCCTGTTCTTGTCATGGCTGAGGGGAGAAGGAAGGGAGCAGGGGCACGAAGGTATGCCCTGCGCCATCCAGCCCCGCTCCCTCTGAGCCGGATTTCTCCCAGGAGCTGGATTTAAGCCTAGCTGTTCAAAAGTTATCTGCTGCTAGGCTAACGATGTCAAATGAGGAGGATCCACACCCTTGCAAGGTCCTCCAGTGTTCGGTTTCCCTCCCTGCTGGGAAATTGCACTGTATTTTGCGATTTATCTGACCTGAACTTCCAGGCATTGAATCTCGCCATGTCTTTGTCAAAGCCTGGGAAGTCCCCTGCAACCCAGGATACTTCCATGTTTAAGATGTCTAGACATCTTGTGATCTCTTAAGCAACTCTTCGATAAACTGAACAAGCTGAGCTGAGTTATGAGTTTTTCCAGCTCTCAGCCATGTGCCTGGCCTCCATTTGAATGCTCTCTGGTGTATCCCCTCCCTGCGCAGACACCAAAGGCTGGCACAGTCTGTGGGGGAGCAGGCAGTGAGAGAAGGCTGGTTGCATGAGCTGGTTGCACATGGTTGAATCTTCAGCAGCTTTGTTGTCACCCCCGAGTCCTGCTTGGCCAGTCCCTGAGGCAGTGCCTTTGCAGGGTCGAGCAACTGGTGCTGAGCCCAAACCTACAGCATCCTACATTAACCTCACGTGGTCCAACAGGCACGCTTGTCCCACAGCTCTCCTGGAAGAGGATGTGTTGATGTCCCCTGCCTCTGAGTGGCTCACGAGGTTGCTGAAGAAGGGACAGTTGTTTTGTCTGCCTAAGACATCCCTGCATCTCCTGGAAAAGCTCTGTAAACTCAGAGCTTATTGTATGCTCTGCACAAGGGCTCTCTGAGCCTCTAGTTAAAACGTTGGGGGGGTTGGTTTTTTTTCATATGGAGTCATGTAAATGTGGGTAAAAGAGGGGCAAAATGAGGGGTAAAAGAGGGAGCAAATGCAAATGGACAGGGAAAGCCAGTTCCTGTCCCTGCTTGGATGAATATTCACTTACTCCATGGAAAGCATCTTTAGACCTTGCTGCAGTTGGTGCTTTCTGAGGTAATCTCTCACATTGTAAGTAGCTGTAATTTGCATTCCTTGTTCCCGGAGGTGTTATCTTGCATTTGGTTGCATCAGAATGCATTTTTCCACAGTAATGTACTTAGGCAGTGTAGATCAGGGGTGAGCAGCTTGTGGTCGAGGGACCCCGTATAGCTGGAAAAAACAGCCTGCGTGTTATGTCATCCACTTCATCCATGTATGAATGTTTATCCTCTTGAATCCATGCTTGGTCACATGGATCAAGGGGCCCTTGATTGGGGTAGACTCTGTTGACACCTGATAGGATAGGGTGACAAAAATTTATTTAGTGGCTCTATAATGGGCCACGAATCCTGCCCCTTGTATCTGATCTCATTTAGCCTGCTCTGTAACCTGCCCTGTTCTCATCATTACTTATTACGTGACCTCTCTTTCTGCTGTCTATAAATGTTCCCATCAAAGAGTATCACTCCAGCAAATGGTGGATAAAATGTGGAATGATATGGTCAGAGAGCAGAGCATTGGCATTGATCTAAACTCCTGGAAGTCCCTGCCGATCCCAGAGCAAAAGATTTTTGTGGATGTTTTTGGCCTAAGAAGTGAGGCCATAAAGTTTTCAGGATATCCCAGGCAATGGCAGAGCAATTCAATCAGGATCTCTTATCAGATTCTCTTTGTCTCGCTTATCTTTCCCTTCTCTTCTACATCAGGGTAGGAAATGCCTTCTCTAACGGGTTGGTTATGCATTGCTACAATGGGCAGCTGCAGCCTTTAGCAGAGTAAGCAGATATGAGACTATGAGGTAAGCTAAAAATTCAGCTGCTTAATGAAACATCTGGCCCCCAGGTCCTCCCCAGCTCCAGTCCTGCACACCGTCATGCCTCCGGGCTTACCGTCAGACTCCTCAGGATGGGAAAGACGTGTTTCTTGCCTGTCCTATGCACACAGGCTTCTTCTCCATGGAGGATTTCCAAGGTACCAGTCTCTGAAATGCTCCTGGCTGCTGCTTTTCTTGGAAGCACCAGGGAGACATCTGTCAACTTGAGCCCACAGAGGGAGGCTAAGGGTAGGTCACTTATTAAAAAGTCACTTTAACTAACTTTTTCTCACCTGGATCTGAATTATCTCAAGGAACAGAATAGCTTCAGGTTTTCTGGCTGTGGTCCCAGCCCTAGTGCTGCAAATCCTGTGTAGCTCAGTTAAGGTAGGGCAGTGTGAGAGAGCAGAATCAAGAAGGTCCCATGCAAGCTGGGATGTCACCAGACCATGCAGATGGATTAGGTTTTGTGCCATACTCAGGTTAATGCTTTGCAAACACTATTTCCAGACCCGAAGCGAGAGCTCCAATAATGTTTAAATAAGTTTAAAGACTGGGGATGAAATCCTTAGGCCTTGGAGTGGATGGAGCAGGGCAGTGGAGTCCTCAGAAGTGGATTTGAGATGTACAGATGCCTTGTTTCTGGTTCTGTCTGGGGTATTGTGTGAGTTAGAGCAGTCACAGGGCTCCCACAGTTCAGAGTTTGAGGTACCTCAGTATCACCAAGCTGAAGGGTGCTGCATAGGCTGTGATGGTACCCTGAGTCCTCTTGAGGACCTTCCCACATGCTCCTGGATGCTGTGGCACAGTGCGGGCTGTGCTGGCAGTAGAACTGCAGTGAGCAAGGTGCAGGACGGGGCTTAAAATGCCTTGGGAAGCTGGTTTGCCAAATGTGGCTTGGGGCTCAGTGTCGATGGGCTGTTGACATCTCCCTACCAAAAGGCATCCACAGGCAGGCAGCTGAGATCTCCTTCTTTTCCCTTCCTTTTCTTTCACTCTACTGCTCCCGTTAAGCTCTCTTCACTGCACTCACCCTAATGGTCCCTCTCTCTGTTTATGTCCTTCAAACTCTTCCCTTTAAACACTTAGTCATCACTTAGCTAAACTACTATATACAAATATAGCTCTTTTGATCTTCCTACATAAATCAATACCTCCTGCCCTTTAATCTTCGTAGTGGCTTTCTCTGAGCTCTCTCCAATTTACTATCTGTCTTTGAAAGTGAGTTGTCTTTTGGGCCTGATTCTCCACAATTTCAAATTTCCCAAAGCCCCAATACCTGCCCACAGCAGGAATACATGGTGGCTCCTTACCACCTCCATTTATCTTCAAGTGGTACGAAGTGTTACGTACAGAGCACCTCTTGTCCCCTTGGACTAGTGTAGCTCTTCACAAGCAGCCCTAGCCTGTGCTGGAAGTGAACCGTGATGCAGCCCAAGCTCATGCTCCCAAGGCAGGTCTTACAGGACACTGAAAGCCAAGGCACAAGCCAGCCTCAATGTTGCTTTGCCATTTTGGGGTGAAGGACAGTTGTTCTGCTTGGGTTATGGAGAGGAATTTCTGCAGTAATTGATGGCTGTAGAGATGAATCCCATCTTCTCTGCAACAATACAGCAAATATGTGACATAGGTACAAGCAAGCCTAAGACAAGTGAAGGGAAATGAGATGCAGGGAGCAGCTATTTGTCCCTTCAGAGTGGGTAATGTGGGCATCCCTTCCTAAGCGAGGCAGCTAACCCTGCCTGGCTGCTGCTGGGGCATCTTCAGCCACTGTCAGTGGGGTTAGACCATGGGCTCAGCAGGAAGCCAGACCTGGGACACCAGTCCGAGGTGCATGTGGGGTGAGAGGCACTTGTCATCACTGCAGCAGGGAAGGATTGCCTCTTGTCAGCTGCTTGGCTGGAGCCATGGGAGCACCAGGAGTGTCCTGCTGATGTACAGTGGGAGGTAACCTCATGCCTTGATTTAGTATAGGTGTCAGACACTGAGTCCAGCTCACACTTTATCCGAAGTGTTTAGCCTGTTAGTTATATTACATTAGGTAAATAAAACTGTCAGTGAAGTGGTCTTGAGCATGTGACCGTGGCTTTAGGGCAAGAATTAAAGGCCTCTGTAGGGCTTGAAGAGACCATTGTGCAATTCCTTCCCCCTCCTTGCCCCGACTGTTACCTCCAGTTACCTTGGGACCATTCCACCCTTGGACTGGGAACGCTGGGAAAGTCATTTAAAGCCATTACAGTAAAAAGTCTTTTTTTTCCCTTTCAAATGAAAGCTTTATAATAGCAATAAACCCCTTATTTTAGCATCTCGTTATGGGTCAAATAAAAGCTGGTGATAGCATGAGACAGAGCATCTCACCACTCTGTTCATCCCCACTGGATAAATGTAGTAGTGCTGCCATGGGCCATATAGCATAATTAGTCACTACTCTCTGCTGTTCCTAAAAGGGAAAAAAAAACCCGAACCCAAAACTTTGCAAAGCCTAGGCAGGCTGTCTGTGTCATATTTCCTGTGTTCTTAGAGGCGTTAATGAATTCATTAATCACTTAATGGCAAGGAGGGTCTTTAGGGACCAGCATCACAATTTACTGCTCCCAGGAGGCAGACTCTCTCTGTCACTGATCTAAAGTTTCAGCTCCACTAATTTGTGCCAGCAGAGCCACTGAGCTTCTGCCTGCAATCCTCAGAGCGCATGCGAACCTCCAAGCATCGTGGCTACGAGGAGCATCGCGGCAGCATACAGAGCGATGGGGGGTGCATTTGCTGGGTAAGGTCTTGCAATGAATAATGTTCTGGCTGTGAAAAGTTCAGAGGCTGAACGAGGCAAAGGAAACATCTCCCCACCCTCACAGCTGTGTTGCTTTCTTTTTTTTTTTCCACTGGGACAGGTTTCCTGAAAAACCACTGCAAAATCTCCTCCTTGCCATAGGCTTGGGAGTGCATCGTGAGCCCCAGAGGTTTCTTGCTGACTTACAGGAAATATGAGCTATGGCAGCGTGACTGTGTAATCTGGCCTGGGACTGCAGGCTATGCCGTGAGATGAGTCTGTGAATCTTTTCTAATTGAAGAACATCAGGGTGATGTATTTTGACTGAAACTGTCAGTTAAGATGTGAATTTGAATGTTTGCATTTCTGTTCCACAGAAAATGTTGATTATTTCAGTCTCTCGCCCTTGTTGCAGGAGAGCAGCTGATGCCAAAGTTCCCTACAAAATGGCTCTTTTGGCTTATTTCTAATCACACGGCAGTTCAGGGAGAGGAGGACGTGAACAGAGCCCTCCTCTCTGCTAATTCCCTTCCACCAGCCTGTCATCACTTTGCAATTGCACCCTTTTTAAAGGTTTTTTTTCTCCCTGCTTTTCTGTTCTCCCGTTTAACTTCTGCTCTGATTTCTCTTCCCATCTTTCCTCTCAGTCTGTTACTTTCCCAGATTGAGAGCCAAGGGAAGAAAAGTACGTAAGACAAGGGGTAGCAGGGCGGGCAGATCCCATGGACCATGGCTGGCTGTATGCAGGCATTTGCTCCCCATCCCTTGTACCCTCCTGGGATTCATTCCCCACAGTCATGTTCTTTGGTCAACGGTTATCATAGGGATGTGTGAGATGAAAGGCAGGAGAGAAGCTACATGTCAGAAAGGAGGGAGAGAAAGCAGGAATACAAAACCACTTCATCGTAGAAAACACAAAGGGAGGCAATTTTAATAAATGCCAGATGGTCAAAATTAACCAGAGACATGCAGAGCCCTACATGTCCAACTGTTTGCTTTGGCAGGGATCCTTCAGCTTTTTAAATTACAGTCTCCCAGGCGCCCCCTTCTTCTCCTTGGCTTTCCTCATCCCCTTCGCTCATCCTCTGGACCCCTCTTCTTACTCCACCCTTCGTCTTCTCCCTTTGGTTTCTTTCCTGGCCTCTCATCTCCTACTGCTGCCCATGATTCACGTTGCACCTCAAATGCTGCCTTACATAAGAGCGAAGGTTGACCCGTGCATGGGAACCAGCCTTCTTCCACCACGAAGAGATGTCCCCATTCAGTAGTAGGCTTGTTGAACATGGGAGCTTGCTGCATGGCCATGCAGAGGGCGTGCATCCTGCTGGGGTATCAGGATGGTACCTGCATGGGGCGGCTGCAGGCGCGGGAAGACTACTGCCAACACAAACCCATAGAAACATTGGAGCACCCCAGCTCTGGGGTTGTCCTTCCCATGAGCATTAGCTTCTTCCTCCCCTCTCCGGGGGCTTGGGTCAGCCTTTATTTTTTTTGTTTTGGCTGGAAAGCCAGCAGGATCCCTTGCAAGCCGAGGACCCAGCATGTGCCGCTTACCCCAGCAGAGCAGGGGGGACCTGGCGTTGTTAAATTTGAGCACCGCTACATGACACGTTGCTCCAGACAATGCAATCAGGAGGGCCCTTGTACGCCACAGGCAGAGAGATTCAGCTAACGATGGGCTCTTTTGTGTGTGCGTGTGCTCTCTGCATTTGAAACATTTATTATTCTAAATTGCCTTCTGCACATTTTACAATAATTACGACTAGTGTTTGCCTTGTTATCTCCACAGTTACTAACAAGAATGCCATCATTATTCCAGTCATTAGCAAAATGGATGTTGTTGTCCGGAGTTGCCGGCTGTGGGGCTGCTTTCAGGAGGAGGCTCATGCTCTCCAACTTTGCTTGCTCCGTCTTTCTTACAGGGGGATATTGTTGTTCTCAGTAGGGTTGAACCTAAGGGGGTGAAGGGGGAACAGAGATTACGTGGAGAAGAATTGGTTTGAGGGAGTGCCAGTGGGTATCAAGATTAGCAGCGGTGAGCTCAGGGTAGCTGCTAATGGCAATATCAGTAGAAATTAGAGAAAAACCAGCCATTTCCCCATGCTCCTTCTGTGTTTGGTGTGTCTTAGGTCTGTTCCTGGCAGTACAGTCTCATACCTCTCCCTTTAAGTCCGTGTTGCTTGGACCTGAAGAAATGCTTTTGCTCTGACGATGGAGATACACGGATGAAGGGGAAAAGGCTGGAATTAAGCTGACAGCACTCAGCTACTGTAAGGTGAGTCCAGATTCTGGACCCACCGGGTCTCTCCCATTGCCCGCACAGTGGTACCCATCTCATTAGCAGTTGGAAGCTCCAGCAGAGATTCTGGACCCACTGGGTCTCCCTTGATAAACAAAAAAAGACAGGTTGGGTAGGTAATGTTTTTTATTAAGAGGATTTTTTTTCTGTGGCCTCCCTCCCAAAATTTGGCAACTCTGAAACATTTGAAAATTCATTTAGATTTCCCTCATTTCTGGGGGAGGGATATGGGAGGGAAATTGTACCCCCCAAAAAATTCCTGGTTTACCTTGATGCCTTCTGTTTCATGTCCTAATGAAAATGTTGAACTTCGTATTTCAACTCTCGCATACATTTTTCTTGAAATCTTACCAAACTGTTTACAGATGCCTGGTGACCAAATGATGCGTTTTGTTTAAGAAGTTGAGTAATAGGTTTCATTCAAATCCAAATGACTGTTTTTCTCATTTTACTAAAAAGGAAATAAAAAAAGTATTTCTTAATTTTCCTTCAATTTTTGAAATCTTGGGGGAACCAGAACTATTAAGTATCTATCTCATTATGAGACTCCAGAGGGAAGGTCTTATTGGCTTGGAGTGTAAAGGCAATAAGCACAAACACAGAGGCAAATAACAGGCAAGGGTTTTTTCCCCAAAATATCAATTTTTTGCACCACAGTGCAAAAATTGCCACATTCTCCCATGGTTCATTCTCACAAGGCTCAGTGTTTAAAACCTACTTACATCTTTGCAGGACAACTATGTCCTCGGTACTTTTTAACTACAGAATCATATTGGTTGTCCTTGTTCTCACAAGGTGGTTTCTCAGTGTTTAAAACCTACTTACATCTTTGCAGGACAACTATGTCCTCGGTACTTTTTAACTACAGAATCATATTTGTTGTCCTTGTTTTTTATAGTTTATAGGAAGCTAGGGAAAAATTATTTATGGGCATATTTTCCTCCTTTCTAAAAGCAAATTACTAATTCAAGGGAAGATGTATAATTGTTTCCTGATATTAGGTATTTTTAGGTGTGCTCACATCTGAATGCTAGCAAGCAGGCCTTTTTCCATTACACTTTGGAAAGAAAAACAAATTTCAATGGGATTGTATTTGTTGAATACTGATTAAAGTAACTAAACAGAATTTAGAGTTTACATGGGAAATAAGGTATAAAATGTGACTTACTGAGTTAAACTATTTCCTGTATCTTAGAAAACTATCACCAGATTAAAGCGTAACTATGATAAAACACAACTCATAATGCAGATGATAGAATAATGTTCCTTATAAGGAAAAAGGAATTTTTCATGTTCTACCAAACTTGGAATAGAGCAGAAGCAGCAATATACACATATAATGAATGACCCAAATCTGCTACAAAACAATCCATCTGTGTGTATATTAAATTACCCCAACGTGTGATATTTAAAAGTTAGTAAGGGTATCCTTCAAGTCTTGAGTAAAGTCAAAAGGAAAACTGATCTGTGATTTCTGTGGAAGTCAGCTTGTCCCCATAGATGATGCTACAGAGACAAAATTAGGACAGTTTGGGTGATCCCATAGGCCAGATTCACAAAGGTGCCTAATTCTTGGTCTAGACCTTCAAGTTCTTCTGGTTTGTGACATTTAGAGGGGAAGATCTTGTTCTTCAGGAGCTGTGGTTCCCATCAGGAAAACCTGTCCTGCTCTGTTCCACCTCTCCACCTTTCAATGTGTGTAACCTAAAGTGGGTTACCAAGCCTCATACCTTGGTTTCAGCATGCTGTTGATACACAGCCCTGTGCTATTAACTCATTTGACCCTGATCCCACAGATACCATGAGCACAGTGCCTAGACATCAGGCATCTTTTGGTGGCTGAAACTCAGATTAAGATGGTGACAATGCTGGGAGGTGGGGAAAAGAGGGAAACTTTGAATTACATCTACAGCTTTGAAAGAGGGCTAAGTGGATTATGGGCTGCACCATAGAAAGGAGGATTGGTTGGAGTGAAGGCAGCAAACTGGAGTTTTGTGACCAAAAATGTGCCTTTTCACGTGGGCCTGAGCAGCCTTTTCTTCTGAGAGAGATCTTGCTATTGCCCTGACTTTATTATATTGTCTTCGGGCCATTTTAGTTCACTGGTACCTGGAGGTCACTTGAGAAGTGGACCTTGAGCAGTATGCTTTTGGACGGCAGGTTTACATCACAGCTTGCAATGCTGCATCTCCATGAGCCAAACTAGATGCTTGTGTTGATTTTAAACTTCCCAGTCCTGTGCATTTACCTTGCATATCTGTGATGTCTCACTGCGGTGCAGGGTTTACAGTGACTCTAGATGCTAGTGAAGAGCAGGCAAGGAGCTCTGCTTGAACATTTACTCCGGAAGAATAAGGGAGGGCTGGTGGCCAGTTTATCATCATCTTAATATGGTCAGCTGTTGCTGAGGGAAGTGTGCAGAGCTTCAGCCTTCTCGAAAAGTCTTTCATTGCTTGGCCATTGCAAAAGAGGGCACTGGTTTGGGCTGTGGTAGGTTTGGGGCTTCTACAAGATCAGTTGCAATGCTCTAATGATGCATTTGCCACCAGGTAGAAAGAGGGGACCTAAGCGACGGGGGGAATGGAAACGGGTCCCTGCTCGGCGTGCCAGGCGAACCCCCGCCCAGCCTCCCTCACCTTCCCGGTTGCCTTTACACAACAGATATGGGGCCCTCGAACTTGAGGGCGAGGCAAACGAGGATGTAGACGAAGGTCCGTCCAGGGGGTCGCCTAGGGTGAGGCAGTCAGCCCCACGCATTATGA
>NW_008795924.1:1062699-1065330 GCF_000699145.1 Aptenodytes forsteri
CCAACCTCAATGATTCTATGATTCTATGATTCTATGATTTCAGTCTTCAGAAAGCTCTCATTGATCTTTGACGCAGCAAGCCCAACTCCTGAATTGGATAAATCTATGTATAAATCTGATAATCTATCTTGGTTGATAATACCAAGTGCTTGAAAGGAGACAGGATTACCATTTGTTGGCAGCATTTGGCTGTACTAGATCAGAAAGCTCTCATTGATCTTTGACGCAGCAAGCCCAACTCCTGAATTGGATAAATCTATGTATAAATCTGATAATCTATCTTGGTTGATAATACCAAGTGCTTGAAAGGAGACAGGATTACCATTTGTTGGCAGCATTTGGCTGTACTAGAGAGCCTCCACTGCTGTCCCGCATGTCCTCTGGCAAGCAGCACATGGCCCATGAACATCTGAGCAGACCCTCTGAAGGAGGTTGGACTTGGTGACTTCAGTGTCCTGTGCCAACCTAGGACCTTACTGTTCCCATTAAAGCACTGGTAGTAGCGTCGCAGTGACCAGAGACCCAGGTCCTGCCATACTGGACTCTCCATCCACCTCTGATCAGAGGTGCTGCTAGCGAATTATGCCTAATTAAACAGGATAAAGACGGCAAGAGAAGCAGAGGGATTAAAACTAGGGCTGAGTAGCTGGGAGTTGCCATTGTTCTTGTTTATGCTGAGTCTCTCCATGGGGGATGTTCTTCAGTTTGTCTCAGCATGCCAAGAGTCCTTTAAGTGAGAGGCTGCGGTTTACAGAGTCAACAGATTTAAGCAGGCTATGAATATTAATTATTAATTAGTCTTGGAGAGTGCTATACATTAGATTGGTGAAGTAGTTAACAGCTCTGCCTCCTCCTCCCCGCAGACACGCTCTTGCTGTCAGATTTCTCTCCCTGACTAAGACCCCAGTGCTAGAATTAGGCCAGAAACTATTTTCCAGTCGAGTGGCTTTTAATGGGCTCTCCAGACTTGTTCTTTGCATCCTGTGAGTGACTAGATATGTGAAGAGGAGAGACAGTGGGATTGATTCATACCATAAGAAGTATTAGGGTTTTAACTAAATGGGGCTTGGTGCTGCTGGAGGTTGTATCTCATTCTCCAGAAGTGCCTGCTAATTACCCACAACATAGGGCAGGGCTCTGCTCGGGAGAAGCCCATTTGCAGGACTCCTGAGGGAAGCTGTATTTCTGATGAAAGGCACAGAGCGGTGGTCTTTTTTGGATCACCTCTTGTGGTGAGAGCATCTTACTGGGCTCAGCATGTTTCTGGGTATCCCTCGTCCACCTCAGCTATGGCAGAATGAATGAAGTGGTGTTTTGTGTAATGAGCATGATGGTTTGGAGATGGTGGCATGTCCCAGCTCTCCTCTGTTAAGGAGGTGTTTGAGCATCACTTACACCTTTTAAAGCCATTCAGGTGCCGCTTCCCACCAGGAAGGAAACACCAGGGTTGTTTCCTCTCTGTGTGATGCAGCATGTCCTGGTTGGGGCACATGCTCTGTTAAGGTCACACACACCTTCTTGTGTTCTGAAATTTTGCCCACGTGAAGGGACTTGCCATGGGACAGGAGTGCCATGAGGGAAGGCACTTTGGGTTGGTGTTGATGGGGTCTTCTGCTGAGCTAAGCTGGCATAGCTCTGCTGGCTTTAGGGGTAAATCTGAGTCTGAGCTGGTGTCTTACAGCAGTGGATGGAAAAGACACTCCAAAATTAGAAGTAAGCCAAGAGCAAGCTTCAAGTCCTCCCTGGTGGCCTCACTGCATGCTCCATAGCTATGTGAGGAGCTCAGTTCTGCTTCCCAACCAGTTCTCCCTTCCTTCCTTTCTTCCCCCATTCTGCAGCCAGGCATCTCAGAGCAGTGGTCTGTCCAGGGAGCTGGAGGCTGAACAAAGTTCTGCAGGTGGGAGCCAAACAAAGGAGTTCCCCAAGCAAAGGATGAGCCATGAGCCTCTGGGGACATCCAGCTCCCCATTGACTCCAGCTCTTGGACCGGCCAGGTTCCTCCACCTCCCGGGATGAGTCCCTGGCATGGCAATTTGGGATAAAGCACAGTCCTAATTATGGGAATCACTCAAGCAGCAACAAAAAGGGCAGTGGAGAGGAGGCTCGGGAGCTCCTTCTGTAAAAGGAAGGAGTTTGACTTGTTTCCAAACACCTAGCATGCTTTGTTCGTGTGCTGTATTAAATAGCCTGCAGAATTTAATTCCTCTGGGAAAAAAACCAAAACAAAACAACCTCCCCACCCCCAAAGTGCAGCAATGTTGTAATTGGGCTGTGACAAAGCTGAATGCCTCCTGATCAGGGAGGGGGGTGGTTGTTTGTAATTCTGCATCGTAAGAGAGACGTGGCACGATCCTCTGTCTAGGCAGACAGTTTGGCAGGGAAAGTCACAGCTGGGTGATTCCAGCTCCCCCAAGCTGGGGCTTTTAGAGTGAAAATGCTGACAGATTCGCAGCAATAGCGGGCAGGACTCTCATAATTTATTTTTAATGCCATGCTGGCTTTAACTGTGCAATTTCCTCCGGGGTGTTTGCTTTGAGATTGCGAGATAATTACATCTCAGAAACCAGGCTAATTACAGTTAACAGCCTGAAAAAGTGAAGGCCCCCTCCCCCCCCCCCCCGCCCCGGTTTT
>NW_008795924.1:1065455-1087465 GCF_000699145.1 Aptenodytes forsteri
TTTCCACCAGTGTTCCTCATGACCGCCCCTTCACATCGCGGCAGCACTGGCGAGGAAGTCAGTTTGGCACAGCACAGGGACATTCCCTTCCCGTCCTCGCCCCACGGAGGTGACGCCCCATTGATTTGTATTGGGTGGGGACATGGCAACCCCTGCCAGGACTGTGATGGAGAACTCGATAGTGGGAAGGTCATCACTGGTGTGGAGGGGAGGAGAAGGCAGCACTGGTGGGGAGGACTGGGAGAGGTTGGTGCTGTGGTCAGTGTATCAGTGCCCTCTGTTGGGTGGACCAGCCCGCTCAGCCATGTGCACGTTGCTCAGCCAAGTGGAAAAAAATCCTGAATTTTCCAAGCCTTACCATACATGACTTAGGTCCAGCTTCATGCATACAAGCAGTTAGCTGGGGAGCATGTTGTCTCCCTCCAGCTGTCATACCTTAGTCCATCCATTCCCATTATTACCTTCAATTACTCATCGGCATGCAGGGCATGAGCTAGGTGTTGGCAAGCCCTTGAGCTAGGATTGAAGTCGGGATCTTATCGCCGAGCCTGCCGCTGCCTTCCCCCGTACCACACTGAAAGATGCTTCCCCCTCCTGCCCCTGTGCTGTTTTTTCTCCATTTAACATATTTATTTTTAGTGGTGGGGGGGTTGTAATTGTGGTGAACTATGGCTTTTGCAGGATAGTTAATACCTTTATTAGTCCAAATGGGAAAAGGAATAAAAAAATTCAACCCAAACCTGACAAGAGTGTGGGCTTGGAGTCTCGTGAGACAAGAGCAGACTTTGCATCCAAGACGTGTCCTTGTTTCTGTCTCTATCAGCTGGTCTAATAAAAGCTCCTAATGTTTTCTACAGGCATTGCTGCCTTAATTTATGAGTTTGGTCAGGGACCAGGAGCCCACTCGGCTGTCAGAAACGTGAATGGGTGGGAGGGATGCTAATTTTAATGGGAATACAGTGGGGCAGAGCAGCCAGAGCTCTCTAGGAAATAGGGATGTGCTTTCCCCAGAAGCCCAGGGGTGGCAGGTCCTCACGGTGTTTCTGCAGGGCTTGACTCTCCTTGCTTAGGCTGAACTGACTGCAGTACCACTCCAGCACACTAACTGCAACTCTTGACGCAGCCCATGCTCCTTCAGAAATAAGTCTGAAAGCTTAAAAGGCTCATCCTGCCTTGAGCGTCGCCTCGCTCTACCACAATGTCGTTACCAGGCTCCATAGAGAATGACAGCAAAGAGCTTCAAAGCAACGCAAACCCCCCCACCCCATCCTCCAGCAGCCTCAGATGCTGTCTGGCAGCGTATGCATACCCTTTCTCTTCATGTTTTTACACTATCTGGAAGGTTGGCCCCTAATTCTTGCAGTCTTGAAAAATAATTAATTTTCTTTTCTGGGATTCCAGATCAGGGATTAATTTAATGATTTTTTCCTTTCCCATTGTTTGTTTTTAATCATTAAGGTGATAGTTATAAATTGTTAACAAGTTCTGGTGGAAATGTGATCCTTGGGAACTTTTTTTACACTGAATAAAATAACAGTGAGATTGATTTAGCAAAGCCGGTTGAGTTGCTGTGTCTTCAAATATTATCTTGGTTCTGCATGAAGGACCAGATTTTCAAGAATTATTTAGGCCTAACCAAAATCAGGTGCTTAAGCACCTTCAAAATAAGAGAGCTTCTGTCTGTAGGGAGTGATAATATTGTGTGTTAAATCAGCCAGTGTATTAGACCTTACTTTTTTGGCTAGGTAATTTTTTTAGGCGGATCGTTTCCTCTGGCAAACCATTGAGCTGGCACAGACTGATTGTTTTATGAAAAACCCCCCTTTCTCCACTGGAAACAGCCTGTTTCCCTGGAGGTCACCAGGGCTTGCGAGGGTTGATGCTCGGCCAGTGACATCTCCATGGGACGCTTGGTGCAGTGGTATTTCGGCATGACCGGGTTTGCATGGAGGAGGCAGAGCTTGTGGGGTTGCGTTGGCTCATTTTGCTTTGCTTTCCTTCTGCTTAGTGTTTGCTGATCTACAAAGCATTTACTCCTGGCAATTATTCTGATGAGGCAGGGGGTTATTTGAAAGCTGCGACAAGGTTTCTGGGGAAATGTCTTCAAAGGATGATCTTCTTCCGATGGAGGTTGTAATTGTTTAATGATTTTCTGTATAGATTTCTGTGTGGGCTGCTACGGGACAGCCAGAGCTGGTTCGTCAGCAGAGCTTCTGCTCGTGCTTCACCCTCTCCTCCCCCGGCACCCAGTGGCTGGTCAACTGGCTTCTGTGCATTATCGTAGTCTCTTGTTTAGATTTCCCTTGGTTTTTACTGCTCTATGTCAGACCCAAACCTCAAACTTGTCACCTTTTTTTCCAATTAAATCAGTTGACCATGCACAAATGTGTTGTCTCTCCCAGCACACCTTGCCTCTCTGGCACCCTTAGTCTGCACGGCTGCAGTAACGCTGCTTTAGCAACAGAAACAGGGTTGGGGCAGGACCTCTGAGCCACCACGTCCCGCTCTCTGCTACTGCAGCTGATGAAGCATCGCATCCCTCTCCTAGGCTGAAAAAAACCCCCCTTCATATTGCATTGCCTTTTCCCCTAATTGTTTGAACAGCGAGAAGCCTTATTCTAGTTTCTCACCTAAATTTATTCATGAGTGGTTTATGACCTTTTGCTGATGTTGTCCTTTCACCTTAAATAGCACTTTCTCTTCCTTCATGTTAAACCTCCTGATACATGGAGAGAGAACAATTTTATCACCTCTCCACCTTCATTTTCTGAGACTAACAAGTCAGGCTCTCCTAGCAGCTGACTCTTGTAAAAAGGCCACTTTTGCTCTGATGGTCCGGATAGTCTTCCTCTGAGCCAGTTCCAGTCTGAGCTCACCATCTTTGACCCCAATTTTGGGTGACAAGGATTGCACAGCGCTTCACATGCAGTCTCACCAGACTCTGTACAGTGAGCCTTTGCCCACCTGAAGCACATGCAGATGCTTGTGAAACCCCAGTGTTTACGTGGAGCTTCTGCAACATGCAAGACCACTGTGTTTGAGGAATGGGATTTTAAAAGGTTTGATCCCTTTCTCAATGAAGTCACAGTTGAAATTCCCATCGATTGCTAAGGTGTGTGACTAGGACTTAATAAGTCTTGTTGCTCAGTGTCAGAAGTGGTGAACTCCTCTTGACATGATAAATCACGTGCCAAAGGCGTTGATGTGCCTGACAGACAGCTGAGGGGAGCAGGAGCTCAAAGCAGGCAATGGCAGTGCAGGCCCAGGGATGGGTCCCCTCCTCCTGCCCCCTTTGCTTTGCTCAAGGAGTAAGAAGCACATAAATATTGTTAAATCATTTTTAAAATGAAAGAGAAAAAAAACGAGGCAAAATTGTACCCTTGGCTCCCTGATGGATGGGAGCAGAGCTTGTGCAAAGCTGACAAGGACTCCAGAAGCCTGGATCCTGAGCAGGCAGAGAGATTTTGGACACAGCCAGTGTTGTGGTCTGCGTCTGAAATGTTTGAGTCCTTTTACACAGGTGGGAATGCAGGGAGTGGGTGATAAGGAGAGGCGCAGAAAGATCCTCCTTTCCAACCATGGCACGTGGTGTTGGGAACTGCGGTTGAGTCCTGAGACTAGCCGGAGATCAACCAGAGATCCTGTCTGCTGGAACCAGAATCCTTCTGTTTCCTGATCTAAGCCCCGTAACACAAAGCAGATGTAAAGGTCTAGCCAAGATCAGGAAATCTTTTGTGTGCGAGGTGGAGGCAAACGGTGACTCTGTGTGCTGCCAGCCCAAGGAGCCCGTGCAAGGGGAAAATCAGGTACCTCTGGGGCAGGAGAGAGCTGGCTCTGCAGGGGAAAGGGCACTATGCCTGCTGTAGAACATAACCTGGCTTTCTGGAGTGGTCCCGGGTTAAACAATGCCTGTGGCACGACCTACATCTTCTGCAGTGTCAGAGGGATGCTGTGCCTTGTTCTGCCTTGCCTCCATTGTCTCCAGCTCTGCGCCGTGGAGGTCTCTTCTGTGAGCAGCTGCCTCTCGTGTCGCGGCACTGCAAGTTGCTAAACAAAGCAAGGGAAAATCAGGCACAAGCTGTGCAATTTGCAGATGATCTGTGTACCTGCTAGTTCGTAACAGATGTTTTCCTTCGTGTGACCATTTGTGAGCTGCTTCCTTGTCACAGTCTGTAGTAGCTGTAATGCTCAGGAATGAGTGATATCTTACACCTGCACAGAGCAACGTTCCTGCCTATAAACTTGCTTTGCAATTCCCGAAATCTCCCATTACACAGAGTTTTATATCCAGTGCAAACAATGGCAAAATAAGACTGCATAATATTTTTGACACAGGCTTTAAAAAAAAATAGAAGAGGGGAATTGCAGGAATTGGATGGGGTCCACATAACTCCCTATCCTCTCTGAGGGGTGGCCAGGGGTGGATGTTGCAAAGGAAGGTGCAGCAGAAGGCAAATCTGCCCCATGTTAGAACTGCTCATCATCTCCAATAGCTGGAGGTTGCCTGCAATATTAATATCACTTTCAGCAGAGATGTTGGTATTTAGCTGTTGTAACTCCAGCTATTCTTGTTATCCACGTACATGCCTGCTTCCTCTCTGAAATGTCACACATTCTTGGCCACGACAACTTCCTGTGGAAGTTAGCTCCATAGTTTAATTATGCATTGTGCAAACCCCGTGTTTCCTTCTGCAGGGCTGTGCCAGCGTGGTGTCAGCAGCACAGAAACGCTGGGTCAATTATTATAGGGTTGCTTCTGAACAGCAAAACATCAGCATGGCATAACTAGTGTAGGCTCGGGTTGTGCTTGGCTTTTCAGGCAGGCCTCTAACACATAAAAGGACTGCAATTCCTCATCTCCTGGGCAGGTTTGCAGGTGCATGGGAATGTGATACTTTCCTTTGGGTTACTAGCAAGGGGAAAGGGGGGTCTGTCTCAGAAAGGCTGTTGATTTTTCCTGGCTCCTTGTGAGCTTTACCACTGGACTGCCAGACTGGTATTTCAGATAAATGTGCAGCAAAACTTGAAATGGGCCAAGAAGAATCTTGTGCTGAAGAGACGAATTTTGCAGAGAACTTTTTCCCTTGTATGTGGCACTCTCCCAGATAATCAAGGTCTTTTGGTAGCTCAGGGCTTGAGTGCACAGGGATGGAGGGGTGGGTGCACCTCTGTGATGGGAGAAGGATGGTCTGGCTGGGAAACCAGTGCTTGCCGTACTGCACTGGGCTGCTGTAACTGTGTCAGCACACTCCCAGAAACACCTTTCTTGTCCACTCTAGAGGTAGATAATGCTAAACCACAGGGATGACTCTTGGAAATTTTTTCCTGTGCTCATTTTGCACCAAATTCCCATGTGGGCTTACCTGCAGAGATCTGTGGGAGCCTGGATTCCCCACGGGTGCTGCTGGAACGCGCTGCAGTCTGTCAGGAACGGCTGCTTGCCATCTGCTATGGAGATGGGCAGAAGAGAGCAGGGGACCGTGACAGGTTTTAGTGAGGTACCTTCAGGCACAGCATCCTCCAGTATAGCTCTGTCCAGAGCAGCAGGATCAGACCTCTTGCAGCAGCTAAGCTGAGAAAAGAATATAAATTTCTTTGCTGCATACAACAGAGGAGAAACCTCTGTTGCATGGCCAAGGTTTGTCATGCTGCCAAACAGCCCCCTGCCCGATAGCGTGAGCTTGGCTTGGTCGAGACTCTTGGAAACTGGTTGGGCAAAATGAGAAATGTGGGTATGGGCAGTTGGGTGCATCCTTGTACCCCCCCAACTCAGTGCCTGTTCTTCACCTCACAGTGTGAACCAGCCTGCTGCGACAAGAAACTCAAGGAGATTTAAGATGGCACCTGCCTTTTGGGGAGAGTAGGGGTGAGTGACGTGGGTTTGGGGGTGAAGGTTGGGCTAGGGTGAGGAGCAATGCTGACTGGGGGGATGTGTGTGGTGGCAGGAGCTGTAGTTACAGGGGGTCTTGCTTGAGGCATCCATGCTTTTGAGATAACAAACTTTCAAGGCAGAACAAAGGAGGGGAGGGAATCGGAAGGCAAGGAGTATCCCATGTCATGGATGACAGGCAAACAGACATTTTTCCATGTGTAGCTTCAAAAAGCTGGGACAAAATAAAAGCCAAAAAATTTCCTCTGAGACGTAGCTCTAAACAAGGGGATTATACCAGTCAGCTCAGATCTCCTGGCCATCTTACTTGAAGGGGCCCAAAGTAACAAGCAATATTTAACGTGAAAATCTGGGACAAGGTCAGGAAAAAGGGGGGACTTTGCCCTGGGTTGCTGGCTCTGCCAGCATGACCCCCTTGTGACCTGCTTCTGCTCTGTGTGCAGGGGGAAATTTTTCTTCCCTTCCCTCTCCTGTTGTCAAATTCATGCCCAGCTAACCAACAAATTCATCTCTTCAGAGATCAATTACAGTGTTTGGCTGCGAAGCCTGGAAATCCAATTAACTCCCAAATTTTTTTTTCTGTTTTAAAAAAAAGGGGGGGAGGGGAGGGAGAGAGAGACAAAGAGAGAGAAACACATTGAAGCAGGGGCATAAATCACCTCGAAAACATTCCAAACATTAAAATAAACAAGGACAAATTTTAACTTCATTTGTCTGTTTTTGAGACTCTGTCACTGATTTATTTTACTGCTCTGTCTGAACCTCATTTTTGTCTTTGCTCGAATTCAGAGTCGCCCGCTGTCTCTGGAGTGGAGCCACAGGGCTGGATGCCTCCTGCAGCCATGCCACGATGCACTGCCCATGTAGGGCATCCTCCTTTCTGCAGGGCTGTGGTCCACTCACCTGAGGTTTTAAGGGGTTAAACTGTCTCCATCCCGTAGGGCATTTGGGGACTGATTAAAATGGATGCTCAGCTCTGCCTGGGTCTGAATGGGCTAGTAGTTTGGGTGAGGAGCATGACCCTCTGGACTTCCTAGAAGGAAATAACTTTGCTTCTCAATCACAGACTTCTGACTTTTTGCAGCCACCCGGAACTGGCTGTTCAAATTGAACCTCTTCGTCTCAACCTCATGTCCTTGATCTTTTAGGAGACTTACTCCATTTGACCAACTCTACCACGTCCTCAGGCTTCCCAAAGGCTTAAAGGAGACTCTTCTCCACAAGAGAGTGAAATGGTGACCAGCAGGTGGAGGGAGGTGATTCTGCCCCTCTGGTCCGCTCTGGTGAGACCCCACCTGGAGTACTGCATCCAGCTCTGGAGTCCTCAGCACAGGAAAGACATGGACCTGTTGGAGCAGGTCTAGAGGAGGGCCACGAAAATGATCAGAGGGATGGAACACCTCTCCTATGAAGAAAGGCTGAGAGAGTTGGGGTTGTTCAGCCTGGAGAAGAGAAGGCTCCAGGGAGACCTTATTGCGGCCTTTCAGTACTTAAAGGGGGCTTATAAGAAAGATGGGGACAGACTTTTTAGCAGGGCCTGTTGTGATAGGACAAGACATAATGGTTTTAAACTAAAAGAGGGTAGATTTAGACTAGATATAAGGAAGAAATTTTTTGCGCTGAGGGTGGTGAAACACTGGCTCAGGTTGGACGGGGCTCTGAGCAACCTGATCTAGTTGAAGATGTCCCTGCTCATTGCAGGGGTGTTGGACTAGATGACCTTTAGAAGTACCTTCCAACCCAAAGTCTTCTATGATTCTATGGTGTCCATGTGGAAACACACGGAGTCCACTGAAGTGCCTGAAGATGAGTGGGACCCCGTTGTGTCTCAGGCTCAGGTGGTCTCACAGAGATATTAAGAGAAGGACTGAGAAATATTGCAAGAAATTTAAGGGAAAGAAGTAAGGACTGACATATTTGTGATGTTTCTGGTTTTGGGAATTGGCCAACCAAGGGTCTAGCAAGTCATCAGTGATACGGCTGCCTAATGAAACAAGTGGGTATGAATGGTAGTGGAGTCAGAAGAAGAACCTTTGCCTGAATAAAAGACTTTTCTAGCTCTCAAATGCCTGCTCTTTGGCTGAAGACATTTTGGAGTAGGAATGCAGGCACCTAACTGTGGTGGTTGGTACCAGTGACAGGTACTGGGCATCTGTACAGTAGTTGCAGATATGACATAATATCCTTGAGGGGCTGGTGCCCATCTGGAGTGGCAGCAAGCTGGGGGGAATACCCTGGCACATCCCAAACAGGGAGGTGTCATCCCTGGTCTCTGGGGCTGGAGAACCTCTGTCTCACTCAGGCAATAGGCATTTGAACCTGAAGCATCTGTGCTGTTGTCCGTAGTCCCTGTCCACCTCATTCAAGAAGCTTTAGTTTTCATTCCAGAGGAGGATTGGGGGTTGTTGTGAAGAGTTGTCACCCTTCCTTCAGCTCTGTCAGAAACTCTTCAAGAGGCAGTTAACAAATAACCTTCCCTTGGGATAAATTAGCTCCCAAACCCAATTCAATAGCTGCTCATTTTAAGATGTCCTTGTTACCTTGTGTGAGTGGCTGATCTTCCTTTGAATCCTGCTGTGTTTTCAGACCCCGTGATTGCTGCAAGCAATCATGAGTTCCACATTAACAGCTCATGCACTGATTGCACTGAGCATCCCAACACAACCTTTTGTGAAAAGTTTTGGAAAGTTGAGCTCCGTGCTATGCTATCAGAAAGCTACACAGATCTCACTCCATCACATATTCTGGTGACTGACTCTTCAAATGAGGACTCGTTTGCAGGGGCTGGTGTGCAGAGGAGATCTGTGCTTCAGAGTCCAGCTTTAGAAAGAAAATCTTGTAGGCATTTTCAAGGAAACATGGTGATGATGCAGAGCTGTCCAACAGCCTCCAGGCAGCCTGGAGCAAAGACTCTGAGATGTTCAAATAGTAATCCAAATGGATTTTTTTTTTTCTCCAGCCCAACAGTGTTGCAGAGTAGGACAATGGCATTGGGATAGCTCCAAAAAAGAAAAAGAACCGCATCAGAAAGAAAACCTCCTGCCATGTCATTTTGCCAAGACCTTCCAGTGAGACAGCCTTTCCCAACTCCATCAAGGACCATCCCTCATGTACCAAAAGCATTGCCGCTGTTTGAAAAGAGTAAGTCATCCTTATTAACAAGCCTTTCCAAGAACAACAAACTGAAACATGCAGTCTTGCATGGATGCTCCAATATATATCTTTGGCTTTCAGGACCATTGTGAGATTTTTATTTCCTCTCACACCAATGGCAGCTGTATTGTAATGTATCTTGCATCGATTAAAAATCTCTTTAGTCAAATACTGGCAGGGGAAGTGTTCAAAACTTTTGACTCCTAAAAGCTGCTACTTGACTGTGAGTGAATTCATCCAGAGATTGGTCTGCCAGACTGGTGTGCAATACAAAATCTCCGCTCACCTTTATTTCCAAAGCTGCCAACAAACTGCAGTGACAGGTATCAAGAGAAATCTGTGTCCAATAGGACAGAGTAGGCTATGGTCAGTTCCTTTGCAGGAGATATTACCCCAAGAAACCTTTGTTATAGACAAAACCCCTTACTCAATTTATCAATCCCTAGTTACACTTCAAATTCCTATATCCCAAATCCATGGGATAGATTAGATAGCTCAATTTGAAATGTGAAAGTAGGCTGGAAATCATTGCTGTGCAAATTGTGTAGACGGTTAGGTTTTTTTTCTGTTCCATGGCTGAGCTGGACTTCAAAAGAATAAATAAAATACGTTCTGGTAGCTCCCAGTGAGGAGTATACTTCTTTGGAGAAAAGAAAAAAAAAAACCCTCCCAATATTTTATTCAACCCAGAGTGAAGAAATTTGATTTGGGGGAATTCAGCTAATTTTCTTACTCCTCAAAATAGGTCAACTTTGAAATACAAAATGTCACGTTGAAACAGAAAGTTGAATAGAAATGTTTAGAAAGTGTAAGATTATATATACATATATTTGGAAGTTTAACAAGCTTGTGAATGGAAAGAAAGCATCCAGGCTATTTATAATTCAATTAGGCTTAGATTTAGGACTAGTTTTCACTCTCCGTAAACTGCATTTCTTTTTCATTTAGAACAATCTCCTTCCTTCATCAAAGCCCCTTCTCCTAGCTATAGCTGGAAATATATAGCTATAATATAGTTAGAATGACTATAGCTATACTGTGTCAGCTAACTGCTGTATTTTTCTTTCCCAAGGCTCTCCAGGCATCTAGGCGTGTTCACTTGGGAGTATTGGCATTTGGGACCGAGGTATGGAAAACCAGGGCATGTACTGCTGGAACTGTTATCAAGGAAATTTAATCCAGCAACCCTCTCCTGCAGGACTTCTCAAGGCTTTGTCTCTTTTCCTCCATTCCCCTGCAAATGTCCTATACCACATTTTCCTTTCATTAAAAAAAAAAAAAGTCTTAAAAAATACTCTTCTCTCCTTTCTTTTTTTGGTAGCTTTTCAGTGTTCTTGCACCGTCTCTCTTTGTGGCACTGGTTACGTATGTGTAAATAGTAAGTTAGTTTCTATTCTCACTCTGGGGGGTTGGCTTCCAAACTGTTTATTGAGTAATAAAAAGAGAAAATTACAAGCCGTTGCCCAGGGATAATGTGCTAATAATTTGATGACTGGACAAACGGTTGGAACAGCCCACAAATGGTGGTAAGCAGGAAACCTGGTATCTATTGCCAACAGAGCCACCCCTGAGGAGATAAAACCTCACTGCTAGTAATCAAAGTTGATGCAACAACTGTGAGCTATTAAAAATTACTTTGGGGATGGGTGGTAGGATGATCATTATTACTTTTGGAGCAAAAGTGGCAGATAAGCTTTTTGGAAGGTGTTTAGAAGTTAGTCCTACATGGAGTGAATGCAACAGACCACCATGTCTGCCCACACTCGGGTCCACGCAGCCCACAGCTGCTAGGCTGGAGGCTGGGAATTCCTGGAAAAACAAAGATTAAAGGGTGTTAATGGTTTCAAGCAAACATGAATCATCCCAGAGATAAGAATGGGTTTAGTTTTGTTTAGACGTTGTCCAATTGTGTAGTACTCAAGCCCACCAAGCAGTGTCCCAGCTTTGGTGCTGCAGAGCACAGAGCCAGAATCTGCTGCTGCAGGGTGACCATGGGGTTGCACCCAGCTATGTGATAACATGCCCCATCTCTCTGACCCCAAAACTTGTGGTTTTAATTATTTCTATTTTTCAGCCCACATCTGTAGCTGGTTTAGTTCCCGTCCAGTAAATCATCCCACTCCTTTGAGACTCCTGATGAACCCCTGACCTCTGTGAAGCTGTGGGTACAACAGGAGCTATGGGCTAACTGTAAAGTGTGCCTCTGACCACCAAACATGGTCAACTGCTGCCATTTAAATGCTTCTGTTCAGTTGCCAAAGGCTTAGGAGTAAACAGCATTGCTCAACTTGCCTGTCCTAAACCACTCTGAGATGTGCCCCATTTTCCATCTCCAGGAGGATTTCCTAATCCTTCTTGGGGGCAGAACATCATATCTGCACTATTTTCTTTCCACTGATGTGGAGTTCAGTGGAGGATTGGGTGAGGAGGGCCCTTGAGAGGTCTCATTCTCCGCCCATCTCCCATGAGGCGGGATGAGCTGTACCTCTTCCAAACCAGCGGCAGATCCAGCTCTCGACGTGGGCAGGAAGCCATGCAACTGGGAGTAGCTGTTTGCAGCTGCCAAGACCTCACATTTGTATGTTAGTGATGCAGATACAATCTCATAAACCAGTCTCCATTCTGCTTTACTGCTGATTTAATGATCGGAGGAAGAACTTGACTGTTTATTAAAACATTAGACAGTAAACTTTAACAATAGACAGTAAAGGGTTTTGTTTTTCCATCTTTCTGATTGTTAAAGCAACAACACGTTGAGCTAAAGAGGGACCTGCTCCCAACCTCCGAATCCACAATGACGGTACGGGGTTGTGATGTGACTGGGCAGTGCTCCCTCCATCAGGCAGGATGAAGAAGTTGGCATTGCTGTTTCCGTGCGTGGCAAATCCAATATCTGAAGAAGGGCAGGGCCTCATCCCTAATTGGGCTGTCTCACAAGGCTGGCTTGCTAATGGCAGAGGGGATGGAGTAGCACAGCTGTCTCTGAAGCCCTCTGTTGTTGCTAATCAGCAGCACTAACTCTGCGAAGCTTGCCAAAGGTATTTACTTCATCACCCGTCCTCCTTCCTCCCTGGCAGAAGGTATCTCTGCTAAGAGAGATAAGAATGGTTCCTGGTGGGAGCCAAGTTCTCCAGCGTGTTGCATGGGTCTGGAGGATGGACAATTTCTGCCAGCTTTTCTGTCCTTGTAGCAGCTTAAGCTGGTTCAGGCCCAGAGCCCATGTGATAGCTGGGTGCAAAAACATGTCCAGGCATCCACCAGTGCAGGTTGACACCTAGTTCTGAACTGTGAAAGTGGCTCCTTAGGGTTGGGGGATTTTTGCAATTTCTATGGGCTGTGGAGTTCCCTCCTGACATCACCTCTTCAGCCTGGTTCCTGTGCTGAGCTGGTTGGCCTCGCTTCTCCTGGGGTCAGTGGAGAAAGACAGGACTTCCTAGGATCACTCATCCTGTCTAAGAAGAGCCTCCAGAGGGGCTGCCCTCTCTCCACAGATTTTAGTGGGACTCTAGATGAATTTTTTTGACACCTGACATGTAGACAGGCTAATGCCTGCAGAGGCAAATCTTGCTTCAGACCCTAAAACACAGTAAACGTGTCCTTCAGTACCCACCTCCTTGGGCTCCCTTGGAGAACCCTGACTGCAAGCACAGCAGTCCTGCTGAGGGCTGGTGGGCTTCCTGGACCTTACTAAGCCCTTTGAGTCCTGGGCAAGCCCAAAGCAAGTTACCTTCTAGCTCAAGTCTCAATCCCGATAAAGGGTCCCATCCAGTGGGTGTCTGGTGGATCACGTAGGAGGGTCAGTGGTTCAGATGTAGGAGAAGCTTCTGCCCTCCTCTCATGCTGCAGTGGGGTGTGAAATCCAAATGCTGCTGGAGGCCAGCCTGGTGGGTGAGCAGCTGGTTCATTAGGGAGCTTTATCGAATAGACCAAACCCCAGATGTGAGAGCAGGGTAAGATGTGCCTTTGCTAGGCTTGAAGGGGGAAGAGGGACAGAAAGAAAGTGTGCATATTCATCAAGATGAAAAGGAGAGGGTTGGTTGCTCATGGTCCTGGCATAAAGCAGCATTTGCATAAGCTCAGTACATTTTGGGCACTGAGCTGCCTTTCTGAGTCCTCCAAAAAGGCTTACAAAAATATAGTTTCCATGAGATAGGCGTGGAGGTGCTGTTGTGAACCAACAGTCTTCTCCAACGGTGTCTGAGAAAAAGCAATCCCTTTGCACTGTGGGCAGGGATTACACATGAAGTCCTCCAAGGATCTGTGGTAGGGCTTGTGCTGTCCTATCCGCAAATGATCTGGAAAGGGGAGCAGACAGAAAACAAAATTTGCAAGGACGCAGTATTATTCAGGACAGTGCCAACAAAAGCTGACTGCAAAGAAGTGCAGAAGGGTTGCAGTGTACTGATGGCTATGTGATGACACGGCAGAGGAGATTTGTTGTCGGCAACTGCACTTGGAGAAAAATCAACAGTAGCTACTCCTATACAGTGGCACGGTCTAAATGAGCTACTACCTCTCTGGAAGGAGATTGTAGAGGCATTGCAGACCATTTCTGGAAATGTCATGAGTGATCACAAAGGCAAGGGCAATGTGAGGAGTTACAGAGGAAGAAATGGAGGATAAAACAGAGCCTGTCATTATGCAACTGGATACATCCACGGTGGACCCCGTGGTGCTCGGATGCTGTGTGTAGTTCTGGTGTCCGTGTCTCAGGGGGGTCAGGCACAAGTAAAGATGTGAAAGGAAGCTATAGAGTACCTGTCATAGCAGCAGGACCTCAAGCAACCAGGAGACCTTGATCTGAAGAGGACAGAACTGAAGGGGCAAACAAGAGGAAGAAAGTCATGGGTAGCTTGGAGGAGGTGGACGTGGAGCTGGATGGACCTCTGTTCTGGCCAGGGCTGATGCTGTATAAAGACCCCAACCTTGGCTTTCTGTATTTGGCAGTTGGGAATGCTGAACTGGGCCAGCACCCAAAAAATAGATCAATGGGGGGACATCAGTAAGAAGTGGCACACCCAGCTAGACCCCTGCTGCCATTTGCCTCTAGGACAGCAAGCCCCATGTTGTCCCCTGTCCTTGTGCTGGCCATTCCCAGTCAGCCCTTCCTGGTCGGGAGATTTGCAAGCCAAGTAGCAGGAAGATGCCTTTTGTGCATCATGCTGTCATCTGGGCTGCACTGGGTGACAAACTTCAGCCCTGAAAGACTTAGATGGACTCACCCTGACTGCTCAGCCCTGGAAAATCTCCATACATCTGAGGATTAAATCCTGGCCCCAGTGAAAACAACTGAGCCTTTTCCAGTTGAGTCCAGTGGGCCCGAATTTAATTCCCAGTTTTAAAGGCTCTTTAAAATCAGCTGTGATATATAACCAGTCTTCTCAGCCTCTAAATACTTCAACAAGATTGGCAGCGCTTCGGGAGAGCCATGGGCAGGGGTTACTGGCAAATCCGTAGGTTGGGAGACGAACTGGGGAGCCTGGCCGGGGCAGAGTGGAGCTGCAGAGCTGGAATTGCTTCTGGTTGAGGCTGCGGTGTGCAGAAAAAGCTGGGCAGCAGGTGAAGTCCTTTGCTTTTTAAACACCAAAATGCTGTTGAGATATTTGTGTTGGTGCATACGCTGTTTGGAGTGTGTTTGTGCATATATATTGATATACGTACACACACATACTTACCTCCCCACAAGTACATGCACCAAAATACGTATATTTCCTCAGCTTGCATCTTTCTGTAAATTGCAAAAATACAGACAAAAGAATAAAATTAAGTCCCTTATCATTGCTAAGTCATCAGAAACTAATATTACAGCTACTGGGCATTTTTTTCCTGAACTATCCCTACTTCAAGATCCTAATTTAGCAATTCTTTCTGTAGCTCTTTACATTCTATTATTTATAAGAAACAATATTCAGTCCTCCCTTGACAGTATTTGCAGGGCTGCAGAAAGCAGTGCGGCAGAAAGGTGGTAGAACAATTTTGGTTATGTTTCCATAGCTACCTAGCTGCTAAATGTGGTTTATTCCATTTTAAAGTCAACCAACACACACACGCGCACACACATACGTACCCTCTCACATGCAGGCACTCACAAATCACCAAATGAAGTATATTCAGACTAATCCCTGTTCTGCCTATTACAGCCTAATGTTCCTGCGATTTGTATATTTAAAGGGGTACTTGCTGCATAAATAAATGGCAGGGCAGCATTCTCGCTGGATATAGCAGGATGATAAACATATTGTTTCTTTCTTGCTCTCCTCTCCGACGTGTGTGTTCCAGTCGGTCCCTGTAATATTATTATGGATATTTTTACCCAGCCGTTGTGCTCCGAGGAAGTCGGAGGTAGGATGGTGTCCTCTCGTGGTAAATGGCATCTTTGCAGCCTCAAAGCGGCCGTGCTAACAGGCACCCATGATATTGGAAGGGAAAAAGGGGTGTCCTAGAACTGCATGGGCATTTTAGGGACAAACTGCTTTGGCCGGAGCTTCCTACTTCTGTGACCACGTGCAAAGCCAGCTTGGCAGTCCCCATCCCTCTGATACAGGCAAAGAGAGAAATACAGCCCTATGTTTGCTTCGCACACCGTTCAATGTAGCAGGGTAGAGGCCACTGGTCGCACTCAGTTTTCCAAGCCCATCACTGATTTAAGTAAGTTGAAGGAAGAAGAAAATGAGGCATGGGGAAGGAAATGATTGGTACCAGCTTTCTAGAGCAAAGGAAGTTCATCCTAGGAAAGTATACACGTCTGGAGAGAGCTGTGTTTTGTTAGAGAGCATCCCAGTGCTTGTAATGCTGGGCAACAACACTGATTTCCACCAGCTGCAGGGGAGGGAAGGGGTGAGGATGCAGAAGAGTAGGTTTAAAGTAGCCTTCAGAAATGCCTAACCTGTCACCCCTGAGACTCCGCAGGGACAGCATCCCACTCCTTGAGCAGTGCGGTCGGATGCTGCAAAAAGCGGGGTAGGGAGGAGGCGCCTCCTCACCCCCCTGCACCCCTCACACCTGCTGCTCTGCCTGTGCACAACAGCAACTCTAGTTTATTGTCAGCGAAGGGATGCAAGGAAGGTTAGCGCTGTGCATTTTCAATGTGTGCTCTGACGGCTTATCCTTGACAGTGCCCTGGGGCAGGCAGTGTCCATCCCTGCCCAAGCTGAGCTGCCTTTGCAAATTCTTTCCAGCCCTGCTAAAGGAGACCTGCAGCTTGGGCATGTCTGATCACTCTGGAGAAATTTTCACTGCTTAAGCCAGCCATACTGCAGCACATGCGAGGCTTAACCCTCTCACACCCACGCACCATTTTTCAAGCACTCATGGCCTGTGGCATCACTCCCTCCCAGGTACACACTTCCCAGTGCCTCACTGGTAGGGCTCCTCTCTGTCTCTGTGAAATGGGACAGGCAAAAGCCAAAAGCAGGACAAGAAATAGCTACAGACAGGGACGATGGGTAGAGAGTCCGTAAGAAAATAAGAGCAGGGTAAAGACATACCCAGCAGGAATTTCCTGCTTCGAGGATTATCTGAATGTAAATAAAATGTATATGGGGAGGGTAATACATATGAGGAGAGTAAATAGGATGTAAATATATATATGAGGAGGATAGCATTTAGCTCTCATCCATCCTTCCTGGCCTGAGCATCCAGCCCCCGTTCCCTCCCATGCCTCTGGAGTGTTAGCCCTCTGTCACACCATGACTCCTGCAAGCCACATATGACACGTGGCCTCAGTGGTGGCATGTGTCCATAGCACACAGTGAGGGGGGCTGGCAGGTGCTAGAGCAGCTATGGCTTTTACTGGGAGATCGTATGGTCAGTGGGATTCATTCCTCTGCTGCGTCCCGGCGGCCCATGCAAGCACCTCTCAAGGGATGCTCTGCAGTAAATCTGTGCCAGAACTCTCTTGCTCCTGCGAGCATTGTTAGTGATTGCTTGTACACATCACCCTGCAAGAAATTTCTGTGGCACCATCAGGTTACCAATATTTTCTGTTCCCTGTTACCTTTTTTCTCTCCCTGTTACTGAGGAGTAGGAAGTGTGATCGTGGTGGTGTTACTCTCCCCTCCCAAGCAGCAGTCCTGTTCAAGTCACTTCTAGATCTCAGCAAAAAAGGTCTCATAAGTGGCTTTTTGCAATGACAGGGATAGGGAAGTCTCTCCTGAAGTGGAGCATTTTTGTCACAATTTTTTTTTATCTGACTGGAAAAAAATAGGGGAGTGAAAAATGCTGCTGAAAATCATGTTTTATTAGCATTTGTAACCAAGTGCAAAACAAATAAATCATCATTGTAAAACAAAAAAACCTCTGACCATCTCTCATCTGCTCATACTTCTTGTTTTGCAGATTCCCTCTGCTCCACAAGATTGCCTGGGGTCTGCCAAGGTGCCAGGCAAAGTTAGTCACAAATTCATCCCTCTGGGTTGCCTATGCCGAACAAGGTGGAGTGGTGGAGAGCTAGCAGATACCTTCAGGTGAGTCACTGGGATTGAGCTGAGCCTGGTGCAGCTGTGCCAGCACAGGAGCAGTGTGGCTGTATTTGCATGAAGCTCACATCTGGGCTAACCTGGTTAAAAACTCGGGCAGGTTTTATGGTCCCAGCTCTATTCCTTCCCAGGCACAGACCCTGGTCTTGTACCAGACCCAAGCTGCCTTGTGCACCAGCAGCTCGGGTGCCCTGGCTCTCCCTGGCTTTGTAGGGAAGATGCTCCCACCTTTATACGTGAGCTCTTTCCATAGTGCTAAGCGGTTAATGATGGTCAGTCCAGGGCCAGCCCATTCAGCCATGTAAAATTGGATCCCTTTTGCTTCCCAAGCTTGCTCCAGCTTTAAGTAGTTGCAGTGCCAGCCATCGTTCCTCCAGCTGTCCTCCAAGCAGTTGCACCCTTTCACAGACCTGATTTTCCACGTATGGTTGCCATATTTTTCACACCTTTCTATGCCAGGGGAGCACAGAACCACAGGGCTGGTTTGGGCCAGGCTGATGAGCGTGGGCATGAGGTCCTCACATGCTTGTCACCCCAGGGTTTGGTTGTGCACCATGTTATACAACGATGTATGCATGAAAATGAAAAACTGAAACCTTATAAGGACAGCCACAGCAGCCCATAACTACGTTATTTTCCTCCACGATGTGAGATCCAATAGTGGGCCAAGAGACACCATCATTAATGCAGGTGTCCAGTTTGTGACCAAGATGTGAACGCGCTTATCGTTGACTTGCCTTGGCATTTAGGGACAATTGTCTTTGTTGCTCTCTGTTGGATGAGAAGGGGCTGGTGATAAATCAATTCCCTATGGCCACGGTGCTCTCTTGTGCCATCATTATGGGTGATTATAAGCAATAGCAATAATCATCACGTCACTGTTTCCAAGGCAGGCTTTGCTGTCTTTGTATTGGCACGCTCTCATCTCCATCCCCCCAACAGGCAGATGCTGGAGGTCAGTGTGTTTTGCTGGCTCTGTAGTGACAGGTAACAATCTGAAGGCTACAATATCGTCGAAGGCTCGCACTCCAGGCCCCTCTCTAGCAAGAAGCAGACTCATTTTTTCCTGCCTTTTCTGCCCCTTTAGCCACCAGCACTGGGCAGGGGAGTCATGGGACCTGGCAGAACCCAGCTTTGGCTTTCCTGCTGTGGGAAAGGGACAGGTCACCTTCCCATCACCCTGGGAAATGGCAGAGTTGATAGAGAAAGCTGGCTCCATGCAGCAAAGACATGGCTGGCTGAAACATTCATCTTCCTCTCTGGATTAAGGAGGACTTTTTTTTTTTAAATCAGTTCAATGTTTTACAGCTCAAATTCAAATAGGAGCTTAAGAGCTTAAACAGTGAAACATAACAATGTGTTGGCATGGATGGGCCATCTTTCCTCTCCCTGCATGCTAAGCCTGAGTGCAGCTCTGCTTGGCGTCAACCTGGGGAGAAAAAAACCTGTGCCTCGCCACCACAAGCTGATTGGCCTTTCCAGGCTCTTCATTGGGTTGCTGGCAAGGTAAGACACGCGGGCAGACCTTCAGCTAGTCAATCAGGGTTAATCCTAACAGGGTCGTGCCATCTTAGACCCGCTGACCCAATCTGCCCGGCAGACCTTTGCATGGATTCTCCCTCTCGCCCGATGCCAATGTCTGTGGCTTTGTGGGTGCTGGATGCTGGGGGTCCCCAGGGCTTTTAGGGAGGTTGCTATTGTTGGGTGCATTCAGAGATGGGGGAAATAGCAGGCAGAGTTTGGGCTCTCCTGGAGAAATGTGTGTACAGGGCGAGGCAGCACGGGGTCTCCAAAGAGCCACCCCAGGTGCTACCATTCCCAGCCTCATTCCAGATGGACAGTGCTGCCTGAAAATAATTGCAGGTAGCTGCCCGGTGCTTGGGAAAGCTTGTTGCTATTCAGCATCGGCGGTCAGCCGCTGTCTGCTCCTTTGCTTGGATGCCTCTGAATCCCAATGAAGCCTCACCGTCCCCTGCCTCCGACTTGATCTCTCTTGTTCGGTCTCCTCCACTCTTGACTGCCTCTTGTCCTCCTCTGCCGGCCTCAGCAGCTCCCCCTCTCTTTCTCTCTCCTGCTGCATGCCCAGCTCATATCACAGAGCAACTTTCCAAAGCAAGAACTTCACCTCCCACCTCATAGTTACTGAGAAGCGGCAATTGTCCAAGAAGCCAAAGAAAGCCCAAGAGACAGCTCACATATCAGAAAAGGTGGCTTTTTCTGCCCACCATGATGTGTCCTATGGAAATGCAACTGCCCCCAGGATATTGTGTTATCAGGGCAGAGAACAGAGCGTGTCTAAAGCCTGGATGAAAAAACAAAACAACACAAAACAACAGAAGAAAGGATGCTGCTCCGTTTGGGGAAGGGAGACTCCTCCCAGGTGTCTGGACCAGATCCCCAGCTGGTGTAAATAAAAAAGCACTAAACTAGTTTACTTTAGCTGCAGCTGCTGTAAAATACTTTTTCCAAAGCATTTTCCTGCCTGGGTTAGTTTTCTTTTTCTACCTTCCTCCAACTTAAAATGTCATCACTAAAATCCAGACATGCAGCCTGCCCCGTCTTGTCCCTTGCAGCCTGATCGGGGAGCAGCAGCCAGCGGGATGGCTGAGAAACATCAGACCCAGGGCAAATTCAGAGACAGAAATGCTGCGCTACCCTTCCTATGAATAAGGCCAACCCATTGTCTTTGCCAGCACTCGCAGTACCCCTCCTCTAGAGCACGCAGCAAGCATCCCTCAAAGGCATGGGGTTGTTGGACCTGACAGCTGGCGGATGTGCCAGACCTAGCTGGAAGGAGGAGCATCATCTTAAAGGATGGCACTACAGCTGGTCCACGCAGCCCTGCTGACCTCCCCGCTAAGCCCGACGCCTTCAGTATTGTGGTGCAGTGCTGACAATGGGGACGGCCACACCAGCTGGAGGGCACTGACCTGGGCTGAAGGGGTCTCCTTAAACATTTCTGTTACTGCCCAGTAGGTGAGTTTGTGTTTAAAGACGTCTTCCTCAAAGTTAGCCATCTGTGCTGTTTTCACTCTGAATGATAAACACTTAAGGGTCACCTGCTTTCTTTAATCTCCTCTGGCTCATATTCATCTGAGCTGTGCATCATATTAATTATGTTCCTTTTATTCTTGTCCATGCCAAGACAGGGGTATCGTTGCTGCTATTGCTTTCTCTTTTTATTATTTGTACGCTCTCAGTCACCAGCCCCTAATATTCTGCGCCTCGAGAGTACACTTTCCTGATCACCTTCCTTCATTAAGAAAACTTAATTTTAGTGTTGATGGGAAATGAATTGGATTAAAGAAAATAAACCACCCTAAAACAACCATAAGGTTTCTTGTTGGATTAAATATTAAAATTAATAATCCAGTGCTGCATTCAGCTCTGTATTTATGTTAATATTTAATTCAATAAAAGCCCATGTTTTAGAACATTTTCCCATTTGTTTAAAGCTACAGATGAAATTGCAATTTCTGCATAAAGTAGAATGTAGCTAACTGTTTTATGGTAATGAAGAGGAATGGCAGCTCAAAAATTCTCTACCTGGCAGGGAGGGGAGGTTTTAGCAGTGGAAAAGGGAGCGGATGGCAAGGCTGCAGAGGAATGCAAATCCTGCTCACTGGAGGAAAGCTTGACAGCTAGAAAAGAGGCTGCAGGTTGCAAGGCAATAGTGCAAAGCCCAGGGACAGTGAGTGCTCTACACGTGGCAACCACTTGGCTTCAAAATATGTGTTGCCCTGTTGCATAGGGTTGTATCTCTGTAGTATCAGCGAGCTTGAGGATGTTTGCCCCTGGGAAGGATAACCGCAGTGAAGATCCAGGTCCTGGGCTGGGGGTGTATCCCGGCTGGCAGGGACACACCTGGAGGCCTTGCAGGTTCACCACTGCTCATGTTTGGGATGTTTTCTCTACCAAACCCTGCTAGCAGAAAAGTGGTCCAGTGGTGGTGTTGCCACACAAAGTCTGAGATTTAGATGTGAGCTGGGATCAGATGAGGATGTAGAGTCTGGTGTGAGACTGGTCCCAGGCTGAGTTTTCAGCTGATGGCCTTGAGATGCCTTGGCTCCTGCCGGGAGTACCAGGCAAGATGCGCTAAATAACGAGCTTTAGTTCATTCCCTTCTCCAGTGCTGAATCAAGCCTGGCTGAAGTAGACCTCAACTGCTACTGCAGACCTGGGGTTCAGCCTCAGCATCCTAACAGCAAGGAGAACTGAGTCTGGGAGGAGAATCCATCGCCCAGGAGGTTTCACGTTTCAGTGCGGAAAATCAGCTGGGAAGGACTTTAAAAGTCCTGCTCAGTTGTTCTCATTTTCCAAGGGATGGAAAATCATAGAATCATAGAATCATAGAATCATTGAGGTTGGAAAAGACCTCTAAGATCATCGAGTCCAACCGTCGACCCAACACCACCACCCACTAAACCATGTCCCTAAGTGCCTCATCTACTCTTCTTTTAAATACCTCCAGGGATGGGGACTCAACCACT
>NW_008795924.1:1088713-1161502 GCF_000699145.1 Aptenodytes forsteri
TGTCAAAGGCCTTGCTGAAGTCCAGGTAGACCACATCCACAGCCTTTCCCTCATCCACTAGGCGGGTCACCTGGTCATAGAAGGAGATCAGGTTGGTCAAGCAGGACCTGCCTCTCACGAATCCGTGCTGGTTAGGCCGGATCCCCTGGTTGTCCCACTCATGCCTTGTGAGCGCCCTCAAGATGAAAATGGATGTTCTCATTTTCCAAGGGTGGGCAGAGCCCCTTGCAGAGGCTGGTGCTGGGGTTTTACCCATTGGGAGATATTACAAAAGCCCTTTACTTTCCCAGGATATCTGTGATCTTGAAAACCAGAATATATTGCCTGATGTCATGCCTATTGAGGAAGAACATGGAGCATGTAGCAGTGATCAGTAAAACATAAATGCTTTGGAGGTGGAGTTACAAGTGAGTTTTCTGAAGTTTAGATACATACCCAAACTTCCTTGAACCTTTTGGGGCCTAATTAAATTCGAGGGGATTTATAAAAAACCTGCATGGAAGATAATACTTTTTTCTATTAAGAAACTGCTTAATAAAACAGATTATGTGTAAAATAGAAATATGGGCCTTGTGAAGGAAGAGTGAAAAGACACTAATGAGCAGTGCCTGAGTGCTAATGAATCATATTAGCATGCCATTACCTGCAAATATTATGAATAGTCCAACCAGTTTTAGGTTCCCTTTCCTCCAAAGAACCTTACGTGATTTCTGAAAGTGGCTTGATGTGGTTAGTCCCATTTTGTACAAGGGGAAACGGAAGCAGAAGCGCATCACTTGCATTCACCCCTCAAGCCTACAGTGGAGGTGGAGATGAGAACATTGGGGTTTTGTTTTTGTACGGTATGCTTTGGCCTTTGGGCATTCAAAAACCGCCGGGCACCATCCTGACCTCTGTGTGTGGAGCAGCTCTTCCATATGCCTAGAGATAGCATCGAGAAGCTCACAGCTCCAGCAAGTACCTCCCTACCTGCATCCCGAGTGTTTTGTTCCTCTCTGGACCTTGTGTGGACATTGCCACCTGGGTCTGCTCCAGGGAATATCCCACATGGGTAATGGGGATGAGTCCTCGGGGCACTTGGCAGGCGGCGAGTGCCAGGGCTTTGCCCAGATCATAGCATGTCCCTTCTGCATGGCTGATGGATGTGTGCCAGCAAATGGTCCCACCAGGCAGGCATCCTCGGTTAGGAGACCAGAGCTGTGTTTCCTGCGGTGCCGATGGTTTGTTGATCCCTGCTTTAAAAGATAGTAAAGCATCTCCCTCCTCCATTACCGTGTCATCCTCAGCCTGTTTAGTGAAAGCCAGGAGTGATTTAATTTTTGTTTTCTTGCTCTTTTAAACTCTGCTGGGAGCTGGCATTGACATCCGTGATTGAGAAGGATCCCACTTGTAGCCGGATAGGACTAGGAAAGATGGGCTGGTTTAATGGTAATATCAGTAAATATGTGTTCATGGATGTCTTTGTCATCTCAGACTGTTGCTGTGGAGAAGGGGATTACTGCATTTCATTTGGGCTTAGCCTACAGAGACTGACTTTGGGGAGGAAGGTGTAAAAGAGACAAAATGCCAGTGTGCTGGGGAAGGGTGAGCAGGGCTCGGAGGCTACGCCGGTTCACACAGGAGCACTCCTTCTTTGTTATTATTTACAGCAAAACTCCCCGTTGTAGTGATGGACATGTTCAATAACATTCTGGATAAAGAAGCTGGGTGAAGGTGCTACTAATAATTGCAAACGATGTCAAGAAGGAAGAACTAATGTGTTTAAACATATGGGCTGGGATTCCTCTCACCTCACCAATCATGTAAAAATTAGGTGCCTGCTCATTTTAGCTCTCTCTGTAGTCCATACAGAAGTAAGTTTCTACCAGAAGGTGATTTGTCCTGTCCCAAAGGGGTATCCATGACGGATGGGTTGAGTGGTTCTCTGAAGGCTTTTTCATCCTGTTGACAATAGAGAGAGTATAGACAACTTTTAGACTAAATACGTGACTTTTAGTTGGTGCCGTTAGCAGGGACAAGCCCTCTTCCCTGCTGGAAAAAGCACAAATAACTGTAATTTCACAAAATTTCTGACAGTGAGTCTTCATTTTTTAAACAGCCTTAGCTGTCAAGAATAGCTGATGCATTTCAAGAAGATGGGTGGTGATTGTAAAGTGGAGTGAAGAAGCAGCATGTAACTGCTGCTTTCTGGCTGACAGTGATCGCATTTTCTGATGTCTCTCTTTGGCTTCAGAGTTGATGTCCAGACCTTGGAGTTGCCCTGCCCGGCGTTGCAGGCTGGGGCAAGTGAGGAACCTTCCTTACATTTTTTGAGGAAGAGCCATAGTCTTACCGAAAGCCACGGGGACTTTGTCTCCTACATCCCCAGATAATGTAGGCAAATGGATTCATGAGCCACGTATGGGTGGGCTGAAAAATGCAGCTATCGCACCACCAAAGTGGAGGGCAGATTCTTCTGTGTAAGGTTGGAGTTGCCTGATCAGTTACTGTTGCTTTGCACCGCTGCCTGGGGTTTTTTTTTCCCTTCTTTTCTGGAGTAAAGTGTGAATGTGTTTTACATCTGCTCTTGAGGCACCTGGATTAACACTGGCTTGCAGAGCCTGAAGGTTAGTGGGAAGCAGAAGCAGCCGTTGTTTCGGGCTGGACTCATGCTCTGCTCTCACCGCATTGCTCATGCTTGGCTGGGAAAGGATGAAAGCATTGCTTCATTGGGAGGTGCATCTTCTTCCAGGTTGGGGATTCCAGCATGCCCTTGCAGAGGAGAGGCTCCCGGTTGGCTGTCTTGCTATTTTTTCCCTCTATTTGTGAACAGATGAGGGGGAAAAAAGGCACAGATGACAATATTTTGCCTTCTTTTACTGCTGTAAGCAAGGATGAGCAGCTTTGTTTTACCAGACGTGTCTCTGCAGGCTCCTGGCTGGTCGTCCACAGACTGCAGTCCGTGATGGCTGTCCTGGGGAGTGGGAGGGCTGTGACTCTATGTGTTGGGGGGGAAGGCTCGTCCTCCCCTTTTATTTCATATACGGCTTTGGAAAGTCTCCCCTGTAATCATAGCCTTCATCCTGCTCCCAGGCACTGCCTCAAGGGCAGCCTGCAAAACCAAGATTCCTGCAAGCAGCTGAAGGTGTAGTGAGCTCAGGTGCTTGGGGCTCCATAGCTCTCCCAGCTCATCTTGCCACGTTTGTAAATGTGTTTTATTTCGGCATCCAAGCTGCCAGTCAGATCTCCTGTGCCAGGACACACAGATATCTGCATACAGACAACCCTGTTTGCACCATCAGGGAGAGGTTGCCTGTCGCCGGGTGAGTACCAAGCTGAGCAGCAGTGTTTGTGTTTCACCTGCCACTGCACGGGGACAGCATCTGTATCCTAAAACAACCACAGAGTCCTAAAAAAACCCTCAGAGTCCTAAAAACCCCCTTTGATTCAGAGCAACGAGCATCCTCCCTCCCACAAAAAGAGATGTAGCAGAATTGCAAATGTCCAAGACTACTAGGATTTCACTACGCATTTAGCAGCCCTGCATAGTTTTTTTTCCACCTTAGGGGTTTAGACTGCACAGCAAGTCCAGTAATGAACTGTTACTCTGGAAAATAAGACTTTCATTAGGTTAGGATTCTGCCAGGGTATTTGCGTTCCTTTATAATGAACCATGATATTGTGCAAAGCCCCGGCGTGGAGCGGAGCGCTGCTTATCTCGCTGCTATCATTTACCCACTTATCACGATCAGATCCCCTCATCTCCGAGCACTACAGCTGGATGAAGGGAGGGGGACAGTGCAGGGCTGTGATAAGGTTTCTGTCTCACTGAGAATCTTTTTTGGGGGTGTGAATCCAAGCACGGGTCAAACAGTGGTTTTAACTGTTGATTGTAACCCTGCCTTCTCATTACCGATGTCCTATAAACAAATGCCAATATTTTTTTTTTTTAAGTGTGTTCATTATTCATTACTAGCAGGTACTGAAATTGCAATGCGTGTCTCTTCTGGTGTGAAAACATTAATAACTGCTTTGGCTAAGCACAGAAAGATCATTTATTTTACAAATATGCAGAAAATTCAGACCGGCTGGGATTAAAGCACAGCGTTTCTTTGTAGGCAAGGGTTTCAGGGCACGTTTTACCATGAGAAAGAATTAGTTTTATGCAGATCTACGCTTCCACAAGCAGATGTGGCTGGGCTGCTCACCCACCAGCCACAACCTTAAGCCACGGGGCTGGTAGAGAGCAACACATTTAGATAAGCAAGGCACAGCAGCTGGGAGCTACTTCTGCCCTATCTAAGGGTCTCGATCAGAATCCATGTTGGGCTGATGCTTTCTTCCTGCATCTCCCCTTCACCTGTGCATGTAAGGCTGGGGCAGGTTGGATCTTGCCACGCTGCCGCTCTTGCCCCGCGCCATCCGCATGTGGCTGGGGGGTGCTTGGCACCACAGCGCTGCCTCCCCCGTCCCTCCACCAGCCTTCAGATGCTCTCTGTGCACCTCACCTCCGTCAAGGACAAGGAGCAGTAAATCCCAGCAGCCTCCTAAAAAACATTTTAATTAAAAAAATGACATAACGGGAGCTTTAAAGGACATGAAAGAAAACAGCTGTGGAGCTCCTCTCCACACACTCCCCTTGCCTCCCCCCTCTCCGCAGTGCTCTTCAGAGCAATTTTCATTTAAAGCTTTTTTGATTTCATCAGCTCTGGACTCCATCAGCGGTTTTCAGCGCAGGCCATGTCGGCAGCCTGGCAGGGACGTTGTTCGGCTCAGAGCAGCAAACAGCCCTCCGTGCCAGCCAGGCAGCTCAGGGGGATAGGTGGCCCCCCGGGGCTGAGCAAAGTCTTGGCTGGGGAGGGGTACAGGCAGGGCTGCCAGGGGCTGGATACACAAGGTGACAACCTGCCTTCCCCAGCCCCAGAGCAGGCTGATGCTGCAGAGTGTATGTTGAGGTTGGAATTGGGGGCGTCAGGGAGGAAGATGAGGGTATGAAGGTCTTTTGCTGTCTGGACTGGCTCAGATGAGTTTGGGGCTACAGTCCCAGTGTAAGGACTTGGGCAGCTGGTGTCATAGAGGAGTGTCTTGGTGTCCAGCTGGAGATGTGACATGCTGCTGGTCCTGCAGGGCAGGGGTCTCCTTTGGAGATGGTCAGCCATCAAAACTGAACCCAAGATGGTCCTAGCTTGGCTGGACCATCCAACCTGAGCCCAATTTCTGATGTATCTAAGCCTGGTTTTGCTGTTAGCTGGACGGATCCCCTACCTGGCAGTCTGCTTTTCTGGCAGTGTTGGCAAACAGCGACCAAACCACAGAGGCTGCCGTAGATCTGCCTGCCTTGGTACAGAAATGCACTGCTTTGGCACAGGTGCCACCATGACTGCTCCATCAAGGCCAAGCTGCTGAAGGCTGACATCTGCAGTGAGTGACTTTTTTTACGCTATTTTACTTAAAATATATTTCATGAGAGCAAAACTCAAAGCATCAATCCATAGCTGGGGATGTCCAACCATCTCGTCTTTCCAGGGGATCAGCACATCTGAAGATATCCCCAGGACTACTGAGCTAAGTTGGGCCAGACATTTCAGCCAAAGGTGCTTCCAAATTCCATTGGTAATACTAACACATGATCTGAGGTAAAACATGATGTGGCATTAGCAATTAAAGTGGACATACTGATTTTTTTAGGAAATCTGATGAGAAGGAGGAGCCCCTACAGCACCTTGAAGAGGGTAAGATGATGCCATGGCCTTTCTTTGATCTGATCACCTCCTCCCCACCCTGCATGTCCAGCATCTCAGGCTTAAAATCAGAAGGCAAGCCAATGCAGTGAATGCAAGAGCAGGGCCAAACTCTTGCCACCAGGACTGTTCATGCTTTGCATTTTGCAAATGTAAAGTACTCACCAATTCAGGGCTTCCAATTAGAGCTGGACAAATAAAAAACTCCTCAGCTTGCTGCCCAAACCTCCCCAAAAAAATTCAAATAAGAAATAGTTTGGATCAATGCAAAGTACAGACCCTTTGATTTTTTTTTTTCCCCTACCAAAATAAACCCTTCTCCTCCCCACCCTGATTAATTTTAGATCAAATGAAATGTTTTATTCAATTTCAGACTGAAATGTCATTTCAGAACATTAACTAGAATAATATTCCTTTTTAAAAAGTGGCAGAGCAAAAAAGTTCAACTTTAAAAACTTTTTTTCTTCCCACATGGATGTAGGAACAAATTTGTATTCTGATGAAAAAAATATGTTTTTCATGAATCTTTTTAGTGAGCGCCCCGTGCCAGTGTAAGCCCCTGGGAGAATGGGGCGCGACTGAGCCCTGGTGGGGGATAACTTCGCTGGAGCTGTGCAGCACAGGTTGGCCAAAGTCATCTTAATTCCCCAGGAGCTTCCTCCTACTTCTCTGCTGACTGCTCTTTAATCAACTATTTAAAACCCAGCTCAGAGACTTTCATCACTTCCCAAATCCCTAGGACTTTAAAAAAAATTAAATAGAACAGGAGAAGACACCATGTCAGTGGCCATTGACTGGTCTGAGCCTGACCCAGAGAGGTGGGCTGCGATGCTCGTGCACAGGGAGGTGGGTCTGGGACCGGAGGAAGAGGGAGGTTTTGGGGAATGGGCAATAAATTGATTTTCATGGAGTCTGAGGCCACACTGCCATTTTCAGCGTGGCTACAACATGCATCGCAGGCGGATCTGGAGGCAGGGCTCCAAAGGGATTAGTAAAGATTTATTTTTCTTTTTCTAGAGTGAGATGAAAGGGGGGAGGGGGAGGGAGAGACGAGCAAGGAGTCCTACAGAAAGGAACTCATTATTTTTTATCTTTTCCAATGACCTTGTTTGTTTTATTCTTACTTAAAAGCAGTTTGTTTCCTTGTGAAAGTTTGGAGATATCTGGAGACTGGGGCCAGTGAGAAAGGGAAAAAGGGGGAAAAAAGGAGCTGGGTGAAGAGAAAAAATATGGAAAATAAACAGAATAAATGTAAACCGAGCTGGAGAAAGTTCTCCTTCTGCTCACTGACGTTCCTCCAAGGAGAAGCACACGTCTGGGCTTGGCACTGTGATGAAGTACCATATCTGGGGGAGATGGGTTGATGCTCATGGGGAAGACAACGGCTTTGGGGCTGAATGGGGCATGCACTGCCTTTCACGTGTATTGAGAGCTCAGGATTGTGCACACACATATGCATGTGTGTGCACACGTGTCTGCATGTGTGTGAGGCGGTGTTGCTGATCCTGGCCCGGGATGTGGCTGTTGCTGCACATGAGCAAGCTGCTGTGCAGAGGGAAGCACATGCCCATGGTGCCTTACAGGGTGTTTCTCAGCCTGTCTGTATTTATTATATGGAAAACCAGACTGTGTGGGGAGCAGAGGCATCTTGCGTGTGACTCCCCTGGTCCTCACCCTAATCGTATCTGTGCATCTCCTAAAGGAATTGCTTCAGAGCCATTACAAGAGGGATTTTACTTGTTTTTTCACCATCTTTAATTCAGTGGGCTTTGATTCAGACTGGGAAGTAATGAAAGCTCACTAACACACGTACACTTCCCTTCTTGGCCTACATGGGCAGCTTGAAAGGAGGAGGTTGCCACTGGGGATTCACGTTGCTCAGGGTTTGAGCTCAGGTACCTTGCAGCACCCCATTAATTTAACCCTGGTGGGGTTTTTTTCTACTTTTTTTTCTTTATGCACCCTGTTCTCCAATTAGCCTCTGTACTGGGAGCACATGGACTCTGGAAGACGGAGCTGCATCATGGAGGTGACCGTCCTGGAACCAAAAGGCATGGTGCAAGGGACCACCAGTAGATCCTGCGAGTGATCCAAACCCAAGGGCCAGCTCTGCCCCAACCAATGCTGCCTTTGCAGGGTGAGAAGAACTCCTCAAACCCCCGACAGGTGCCCCATGACCCTGATAGCCCCCCATTGTCCCCATAACCTCCATAGCCCCTGGGCCAGGAAGGTGCACATGTCCATGGCCACCTTTGCCACCGGGTCTGCAGCTGGGCTTCGCCCTTGAATTGCAAAGACACAATGGTACATTCTTCCATGCTGTCTCTGTAACTGCGTTAACAGCCCCTTCCTTTGCATTAAATCAGTGGCATTTAACCTCTAACTCCTCGTGTTAAAAAATAAAACCTAAAACGCAGGTCTCCCAAAGGTGTAAAGACAGCTGTTAACCTGGAAAAAAGCCCTCTCACCAAGAGGCGAGGTCGCTCATTTTAGATAAAACCCAACCCTTGCTTTCAACTGGCAGCTTGGGTTGATCTTCTCATGGTTACTCATAAATACTTATGAAAATGCTTCAAGTGCTCAATTTGCATAGCTATAAAGTCTCATAAATAATTCTAGGTACTAGTATTTAATTATGTGACCTATATTGTGGGGGAATTTTTACGTCATTTATCGAGATCAGGGTCCTTCTGAATGGAGACCAGGGTATTAAGTGGCCACGGAGTTGCTGTCAGAGCAGTCGTAGAGAAGAAAGGGATGGGGACCCAGCCCAAATGCTTACCTGCAGCTTCTTATCAATACTAGCACTAATCAAGGATAATTTAACTTAAATACAACTTTTATGCCTACTATTGGGAGCTGCATTTTAACCATTGGGAGTCCCAGATGAGCCCATTTAGGAGTAGGGCAATATTTCCCAGTAATGTTGAGGTACCTGGCCCTTGGTATGTGCTGAAGACTCTGCTCTGCAAACTGGAGGACCCTGTTACCTCTAAATAAGGTGCTTGTGAAGAGGATACTAGCCTTTATGCAGTGCAAATGCAAGCTAGCCATGCATGGGAAAATTCTGGATAAACAAAGGGGTTTCAGGCTGGCTCTGATAAGCAATGAATTCAGTGGGAAGGCTCCTTCTCTAGATTTAGCCCTCAGACTTCAAAGGGAATAAAGAAAATCCGATATTCTTTTTTTTAACCCACTGCACTGAGCTGCATCTAAAGCCCACTGAAGAGAAGAGGAGCAAGTAAAGGTTGTACAATGGGGACCAAGGGGAGAGAGAAGAGAAAATGAAATGAAAAGGTCTTTGTAGTAACTGCGCTTCAGCAAGAGACTTCCCAGCTGCTGGCTGGGGTCCTGTGTGCATCGCATGAAACACCACGCGGGGCAAAGCCGAATCCTCCTGGGCTGCCTTCTGCTTAAGGGAGCACACATGAATAATCCCAACCCCTACCCCAAACTGCAGCAATGGAGAGACGTTTTTAAACAAATATAACCCTCATACAGAAGAAAACACCTTTTTATTTCAAGGGGAAAACCTTGCCAAGGGGTTCCCCCGTAGAGAGGCAGACCAACGGACCCAGCCATTGCCCTGGAGTTTTTACCTTTCCCAATGGCAGAGAGTGGCTGAGGCAGGCAGACCTCTGCCCATGGCAGTGCCTGGCATCCCAGGTCCCCTCCTGGTCGTCATCCTGCCAGCATCCGGCATCACAAGCGGTGTCTATCTGCTAGCATGAGGCAGCGAGGTTATTATAAATAATTTATTCTCGGGGCGGGGGGGGGAGAGTGAGCTTTTAATTAAAATGATATCTTACAGATCAAATAAATATGAATAAGATGCCAAAAACAACTGTATAAATCCCAAACATTCTCTTGTGTTTTAATTATTTGTGTTGATAAAACAAGAGCAAAGGCATTTTACTCTGCTTGGAGGGTGAGGAGGCAAAAGGTTACACTAGCATTTTTTATGTTCTTTTCAAGGAACAAATGTTTCAGAAGCACAGATCTGACAAACTATAATTCATATCAGAAATTAAATTGGAATTTAGAGAACAATTGTTAATATTTCAAAGTAATTGTTTAAGAAATTATCATTTTGGTATCTGCCTCAAAAATAATTACCCACCGCTAATTTTTCTTTTTCAAAGGCTGCTATTTGTAGGAATAGTGGAAAGATGAGGAGGTTTTGCTGTGGGCTATTTACGTAGTTCAAATGAGGAGATAAATAGGAAGGGACTTTCATGTTCCTAGGCAAATGAGTCTGACTAATGTGCGGCTTCAAGCTCAAAAGTGGGCTCTGGATTTATTTGAAAATTAGGGGAATTTTTTCTGGATGAGATTTGCAAGTCACAGCAGGCAAGTGAAGAATCAAAACCTGTGCATGTTAATTAGAAACAGGGCCCCAAATAAAACCCTACTGCAGGGAGAAACCCTGCCCACCTAGCATGGGGTACCAGCACGGCAGCTTTTCCTCGGGGTGGGCAGACCCGAATAACACAGCCGCAGCTTGGGCATCTTTCTTTGCTCAGTGTCGATGAGGATAAGGTTGTATAATCACAGGTTATATGTGTGCTTTTACCACTGGTCTTTCAAACACAGCCAGTACAGCCTCCCAGACAGTCAAATGAGACATGATCGTGTCTACTGTACAACCCTACCGCACAGGCCTACTGCCTTTGCAGCATTTTGGCATGGAAGAGGAGGGCTATTCCTACTTCTCTTCAGATAGGGCATCGGTAAGTAGAGACATCTGTGGCCTCCTGGAAACAGGGCTGGGTACTTGAATATTTAAGGGATGATGGAAAAAAAAAAGGGTAGAAGGGATCTTAAACTTCATCTTCTGTGTCCCGCAGTGTCAGGGTGGGGTTATCCAGACCCTGTAGCATCCTGCCGTTACCCTCTCCTGTGCTGCACTGCTGGAAGGCGTGTCCTCCTCCCTTCAAACATTGCTTTCCTCAAAGGACAGAGAGAAACTGCAGTGGTGATAGCACCAGGCAGCAAACAGCAGTCTCAAGGAATTGCTGTAGACTTCTCTGTTCGGAGAGGATATTGCAAAGGGAAATTGTTTCCATGAAAACACAAAGTTTCAAATGCAAAAGAAGAAACTATTTTCTGGGTTTTGTTAAATGTTTCTGCAAAATTATTAATCCATCTTGGTTAGGAATAATTCTCAAATGCATTTTGAAAGATCTCACTTACTGACACACGCCCTTTTTTAACCAGCTAGATTTTCTCTAAGCAAAGCTGATGTTGATGGTAATTTTTAAAGGGCACAGGGAGAAGCAACATTTCTTACCAAGTCTTCTGGGAAAGGCTATTTATCACCACAAAACCCATTTTTTCATCTGAACTGTCACCTCAACATCAGGATACCCTCTGGCTTCCCCAGGCACTATCTGGGCCCCCAATAAACCTCCCCAGTTGTCCTGTTGGCCACCAGGATGTTTTGCCTGACATTTCCCAGCAGGTTGGTCCCTGCCCCCTGTGAAGGACCCGTGCTGCCAATAAATCTGTCCAGCAGCCTCCTGGGGAAAGATCCTATGGCTTTTGGGTTGTTAATGTGTCTTCTACCCCCTTCACGCTATACCTCCCTCTTCCCTTTGATCTCACGGACTCTAGACTCTCATGAAGACACTGGTCTGGAGACTAATGAGGAATACACTTGACCTTTGCAGATGCTGTGATTAAAGATTACCGGAGAATGTGGGGGAAGCAAAAAAAAGCTCCTTTTGGCTTCGTCCTCCCAGCTTGTTGTAAGTATCCCAATTACGAAGCAGATCACAGGGGCTGTGTTGGAAGACATTGGTATCAGCAAATTAGCAGGCTGCAGCGGGAGCAGTAATTAAGGCAGCTTTGTGTTTGCCCGGGTTTGGGGCTGTCACTCCTGTTTGCATGCTGCTTGGATTCACGTTCCCCTTGCACGCCTGGGGTTTGGGATCCTGCTGTGCCAAGCTGCGGCTTGTGCTGTATATGCCGTGCTTTTTAAATAATTGTCATGTTTTAGGAATTAATTGTAGTGATTGCAGGTGAAGGACAAAACACAAGCAAAATGGTAATGGTTTGTGCGGTCCCGCTGCTGCTGCAGCCCACAAGGGTATCAGTAAAACACTGTCCATCTGAGGATGGGCAAGAAAAATCAGAGAGGAAAATGTTCTCTTTCCCCATGGAAAAGGGAGGATGATGGATTTATACCCTCCCAGGCCTCCTGCTCTTGCAAGGCAGCAGGTAGACCCCTGGTAGCTCCTGCTACATGGAAGAGCTTGGAAAATGGGAATCGATAGGTACTTTGCTCAGCTGACCCATCTGCTGCTGGAGGAGCAGAGCGGTCCTCTGCTGCACGATGTATGCCAGTCCACCTTTCGGTGGATGAGGGAATAGGGTTTGCAGCCCTTCCTTTGGGAAGTCAATTTGTAGCATAGATCTGTTCATAACAGACGTCTCTGCCAGGAAGGTTTCCCCTACTATTAAGCCAATATTTTCCTATTCTTAATTTAAGCCCGTACTACTTGTTTTGCATCTGTGTAGAGGCATTAAAAAAAAAAAATCTCCCTTTCATGTTGTTTATCATCTCTAAATATCAGAGCTAACAACCTGGGTTTCCTTTGCTCTTTACAGCCTGCCTCATAAATCATCCGCAGACTATTGGGATCATTTCAGAGCTCTTCTCTGCCGTCCCTGTCCATGGGAATGGGCTGCAAATTTCCACGTGAATCAGATCTGAATTGGTTGTCTTAACCCAGAGGCTAAAGAAACAGTGATCCTTCTCTCTCTTGCAACACATTTATTTCACAAAGGCTAAAAACTGGGTTTTTTTTTTTCTTCTCACAATAAATCTTTTTTGGGGTTTTTTTTGCCATAAGGTTCATTATGGGAAAAACAAAGGAGGGAAGCCAGAGAGGGAGAAGCCAGTCCCTTCCTGGGTAAAGCTTGCCACCCCCGAATGCATCCACGTACTGGGGTACATAGACTGGGGTGACTTCCTTGCAATTGCTCTAGGAGCAATCTGCCCACATTACAGATCTTGCCAGCAGGCCAAGGAGTTCCTCAGGGTTTTGAGGCAGGATTTAACCACTGAAAGGTGACATTGCCATGTCACCAACCCGTTCCCCCTGGAAACACAGCACTTCGTAGAAATCCTCTTCAGCAGCAGCCAAGGGCTGGGTTTTGAAGCACTCCTGCTCCCTGAAGGATGCTTGCAGGGTCAGCAGGGAGGATGCTAGGAGAAACGGCAGATGCCCAAGTAACTTTTCACATTGGTTTTCCAGAAACCCAAATAGTCTATGAAACATGACCCCTGCTTGCTCTACCTAGGAGCATGCTTTAGCATAATGACATTACCTTTGGGCTGAAGCTCTCACCTTCCTCTTTTTATTCCTTAAAGCCTTTATAATAAACCAACTAATCTGATCTGTGTTGTGCTAGACCCAGAAACAACCCGACAAATCTGTGAGCATCCAGAGCATCTTCAGGAGTTTGAACAGAATAGTCACACAGCTGGTACCCGAGGCAGGTCACCACTAAGCAGGTGGAAGAGTTCATTCACTGTAGGACATCTCAGGCACCCAGGATGCTTTATCTACCTGCATATGTTCAGGTATGTTCTACCTGAACATACATATGTTCACAAAGGGTCATGGTAAACCATGTTTTCTTAGTAAATGCATCACAGGCATAGTGCAATTTATCATAACAGCAGCGGGGCACAGCCAGTGCAAGCAGAAATACAGAGACCAGGTTTCTGAAAAAGGTTTTGCAAATGTGAACCAGCTCTCCCCAATAGTCACGAATGAAGCAAAACAGCAGAGGCTCTCAGACTATCAGGAATGGATCAGCAATGCTCTGCAGAGCCATTGCTGGGCATTTGGGGCATGCTGGCTTCTTTGGCCAAGGGACCAACTGTTTCAGCTGAGCAAAACCAGGCGGAGGACTGGAGAACGTGATCTGATGAAGGGAGGAAGAGAGGCAGTGAAGAACTTTTTCCCTCCTGGGAAAGCTACATATTTGCACCGAGGACAATTTAAAAGGGAGATGTGTGTTTCTCTATCTGTGTTGGCAATGCTGCAGGTCCCAGGAGGCTCTCTGGGTAGTGAGGGAGGTGTCGATATATTTTTGCATACAGGGGAGCTGCTCGCGAGGAAAGCACTCTAATTAGGGGAAAATATTTGATCTCTATAGGCTTTTGGTGAAATATCTTAGAAAGGCAGCAGATGTTGCTGAAATGATTTCATTCAACTGTTTTCCCTTTTCTCCCTTCTTCTTCCCTTGTTTTTTTTATGAGGCACATTGAATTACAATTCGATAAACAGCTCATGGCGGTTTGTTGGGGGGTGCCAAAAACTTGCTCCAAATCAAAGCTGATGCCTCATCCAAAGCAAAGTACATGCACATGCACCAACATCCCTTTGCCTTACTTTTGAAAGCCACAAGTTATCCAGAACCTCCAGCTCACCCTGGGAGCTATCAAAGACTCCCCAAAACATGTCGTAGCACAGCCAGCACATATTCGTCCACTGCATCTGGTGTCACCCTGGTCAGCACAGCATCCAGATGATATGCACTCTACATGGTCCTGCCTTGTATCACTCCTTTGCCTAGTAATTCACCTTCTCTGATGAGCCAGAAGACTGCAAATCTGTCTCCTTAGTCCCAAAAGAAAACATACATAAATATATGACTGCATTAAAGACCTTCCAGAAGGTCTCGTGAAGGCATCTGACTTCTTCAGAGTGGATTCAAATTAAGAACTTTTCCAGACAGGAACCTGAATCCAGGTGTGAACTCAAGGAGACTTGGGAGACCAAAAGCCCCATTTTAGAATATTTTGCCCCATTGTACAATATTATATTGCAGTCCCGTCTGTCTCGGCTGTGGCAACACTAAGCTAGTTCTGAACTGACGTACAGTGAGAGACAGCACCTGCCACAAGCTTCACTGAACGGGTGGTAAAGCGGAAAAAATTATTCTTCTTGTGTAAATGAGGAAATGAGGCATATATGGAGAATATGTGTTGTGGTCTACAACAAAGGGTGGGTGGAAGCCGACAAATGCAAAAGATGGTATTGCAATCCTGTGTGAAATTTTGCCTTTAATGTCAGAAGTAAAGGGATTTTCCCCAGAGAAGGGGTGCTGTTCTTGAACCCCAGCAGACCACATCCTAAATGCCATGTCTCCTACAAGCACAGGCAGCACCATTCAAACCGGGAATAATCACAGAACTTTCTCCTTGAGATGTTTTTGTCCAAGGGTCTATGGAGAACCTGCTACACAGGCTGAACATCAAATGCTGCCTGAAATCAGAAACCCTGTCATTTCGATTATAGAATCAAAACAAGGGTCTTTATGAGTTTGCTTGTCTTGTGTCACCCCAAAAGCCTCTGCAGGACACCACATTCAACCCCACAGGACAGGTCAGTTAATTATGTTGAGTGAATCAATACATCGATCAATTTATCAAATGATAAACAGAGTTTCTGCTTTCATCAGGGTTGTGAATATTAATTGATTTGACAGGCTGAAGCCTGGTAAAACAAGTATAAGGGGCATCGGGGCATCACTGTATTAATTAGCCATGTTGAAGCTGCTTTTAGCTGCTTCCAAAGTTTAATCAATATGCTACATTTGAGTCCCAAAAGACTTATGAAAACAGCCTTTGAAATCCTGTAAATTGTTGCCTCTGTGAGGTTTTAGGCTCTTGGCATATTCTTGTTCTGCAGTTTTTCTTCCTTTTTTTTTTCCCCTCCTGAAATCAATAGTGACCCATAAGAACTGGTAGGGGTGGGCTTTCTTATTTGTATCACAAATTTGCATTCACTAGGAATAGAAATAAAATGAAAAGGTTCTTCTGTTTTAGTACAATAATAATAATAATCCTAGACGTTAATGAGCTGCCCTCTGCCTTCCAGTTTCTATATGCAGTAAATTACCTCTATAGACTTAATCTGATGTGAATGGGCACGGCACCATTTAAATCATGTTTTCCTGAGCCCTTGCATACTGTTCAGACTTTGATTTAATACAAAGTAAGGTCTGAGCTTGCTAAGACATTTTACTGAGATGGAGGAAGGAGAAGGTGGAGCTGAAAATAAAGCCAGGAATGAAACTGTGGAGAGAAGGGGATGGAGGGACTGCGACCACGGGATGAGGTGGGGAGATGATGGGGAAGCCAGAGCCGCTGCCATACGCTGAGTCTTGATGTTTCCCAAGGAGGGGAAAGGAAAGCAAGTGAAGGGGACAGTGGGAACACGGGGCACATGAGGAAGAAGACATGAAAGCAGGGATGAATCGGAGAGAGCAGGCAGGCTGGCCCATGATGGGGCTGTTGGGTGCATGAACAGGCTGGCCAAAGCAGGGATGAATCGGGAGAGAGCAGGCAGGCTGGCCCATGATGGGGCTGTTGGGTGCATGAAAACACCACTGAGGAAGAGCAGTTCACCAGGAAAGGCACCACAGGGAAGGGGATGAGGGATCATCCTGTAGACCGGGTCTTTGGGAAACATCTCTGACCTTCATGCTATAAGACTGCCTGGGGAGGGCACGGTGTCTCTGCCACCAGCCAGCTTTACAGGGAGGATGGACAAGGTGTGATGAAGGAAGGGCTATACATGCCTTGCAGAAATATCCTGGTGGCCTGCCTTCCTGTAGCCTTTTCTATGGCTTTGTGATTAACTCAGTGCTTGCCCAAGAGCCCAGATGAATCTGGGACACCCTCCTCTCCCAGGGGATGCCTGAGAGCTGAAGTCTTCGGTCTGTCCTCATGACCTGTGGTATGCCAGGAAGAGGCCATCCCACTGTGGGGAGCTGGGAAGCAGAGCCCCAGAAGAAGACCACCTGTTGGGACCTTGGGCCACCGCTCCAGCAGACCTGTGAATATGTGGAGGCCTGAAACAAATCTTCTGAATCCATGAGTTTCTGACCTTGTAATTTGTTGCAGCATCCTGCTATTTTGACTTCTCATCCCTTTTCAAGACAAAACTTCCCCAGATGTGCCCATAGCAGGTTTCCCAGCACACTTCCCTCCATGCCTTCAGCAATTCCGCTTGCGTTGACTTCCCGAGGTCACCGCTACAGATGTCACACCAGCACAGTCAACATGGGGAGACCAACAGTGCTTGCAACAGTTCTCAGGGCCCCAGCATAATTATAACAATTACAGAGTCAGGCCCTGAGCTGTGCTTTCTGACGCACACATCTGCCACACAGACTTCATTGCATGTGCAGATCCTGTTGTTAATAATGGAAGATGCCCCAGTCTCTCCGGGGGCAACACTCTTTGCTACAGGCAAGGTACTAAATCACATTTGAAGTTTCTAGGCCAAAATACTTTACTTTTATTTTTGAGGAATAAAGTTCCCAAAAAGTGTGAGGCAAATTTCCAGGACTAACTTGGCTCACCTGGTAATGGGTAGAAAAGGAGGCAGCCTTTCAGTAGGTGAAGGCTAGACCATCCCGTAGTGATGGTGTACAAGTGATGAGATGAATTAGAGAAAAACAGGGCTGAAAGGGACCCAACAGTTGTGCATGCCACCCCACTCCAAGGCAGAGTTAACTCTTCCCTTATCACTGCCAACGTAGAGTCCCAGGAACATGAGAACATCTCAGCAACATCCCTGGAGGCACGAGTCATTTCTCAGGTCTTTGGATCAACAACAGTTCCTGCTACCAATCAGCCCCAAATACACTGTGACCCTTGGAGCCAGGAGAAGGCTCCCTTTTACCAGTGGTATTTTGCAAGCGTGGGCTGGCCAGCATGTGATGAGGACAGCTCTGCTGCCTGTTGTACCCCACTCTGGCCTGAGTTAATCGCTGCCACAGTCATATTGGAAAGAAGTTCCTGCAGAAGATGAAATGAGGGGACTCTGATGACATCCAGACCTGTGGGTCCCTCCTGTTCAGATGTCCCCTTGTTTGTTCAATCCCTCTACGCCTTTAGCCAAAGGATCAAGGATGTGTCTACAACATGCATGTTGTAGGGTACATCTCAGGCTCATCCTCCTTCCTCCCAGCCTCAGGCACCATCCAGCTCTGCCTGTGGTGGGTAGGGGTGGCCCATCAGGTCCCCCTTTCCAGCAATTCCAACCTTTCCTGTCACACAGATGTGCACTTGAGATGTCCTCAAATTTGGCAACACAGCAAAATCCCCTTTTCCCTGTGGGACGGTGGTTTGGGAAGCTGATCTCAATGCAATTTATGCATCCTGGTGATGAAACGGTTGTGCTCATGAATGTCTCTGTAGGTGCAGAACAGACTGTACAAGGTCAGGACTCCCTCCTGGGCCATGGACAATGGCAGTAACTAACATTAATAGCTTCTGCTCAAAGGGATGGGTCAGAACACTCAGAAGACCAATTAGTCTGTGACTCCTCCACTGAGGCCTCCCAGAGGAGGACAAAAAGACAGAAATGTCAGGGCTGGGCAGAAAGGCACAGAGGAAGAGAAGGGAATGAAAACGCACGTTCTGCAGCCAAGTGAGCCCCTTGCTGGCTTGCTTGCTGCTGGCAGAACTTCGGAGGAAGAAAAAATTGGTCCTGGAAGCAATTCACTGTGGTTCCTGCCTTGTGCATGGACTGTAGGAAAGGCTGAATCTACGGCCAGGACACCATGGCACAGGCAGAAATTAAGAAGACAACATTTGAGAAGGAGGCACCGAGGCAAAGCTGCTGGCCAGCTGTCCTGGTGCTCAGGCCAGGCAGATAGGAGACCAAAACAATGCTGATGTCTTCCAGCATCACATATGGGTTTGTTGCCCAAACCTGTCCCCATGATTTTCCTCTGAAGAGTCTTGAAGGGTTTGGTGGTCCACTGGTTCCTAGACCCCAAAGCAAGGAGTGAAGCCACTTGATGTGTGGAACATGGGTAGGAGAGGTCAAGGCAATGCTGCAGGACAGCATGAACTAGTGGGTGAAGAAAGTGCTGAGAAGAGTCACTGCAGAGGAGAATGACCTGACAGCTTCAAAGTCAGTTTGGAAATGAGCCCTGTGTGAGCGCTTTACTGTCTCCATCACTCCTCCTGCTTACAGGAGACCAGAGAAAGACCTAGGAGTGTGCATCGCCATTTATGACGATCAATACTTGGGATTTGTCCAGAAAAAGAGCTGCAAAATACATGTCCCTTGCCAGTGGAGCCTGGTTTTATCCTAGGGAAGCCACAAGTGGTGTCAGAGGAAAGCCTGGTGAATATATATCTTGTATACATTTACATACACTCAGCTGTTTTTGCATTGCAGCAGTGGGAGTTGTCTGCCCTGTACCCCACTCTCTCCAGCATTGCAGTGATGACCCCCCCACCCCAATAGGGCAGATGTGATGGAGACCCACCTCGTCTATGGGGTTAGTGCTTCCTCTCCTGCTAATCTACCTCCTCTGGGGGGGTGAAAGCCCTTTGCTGAAGAGAAATAATACACGCCTCATGTCATCGTTAGTTTTAAAATTATAAAGGAAACCCTCCATCAGCACTGCCACAATTACCTTCCCATTTTCCTGCTTCACCTCATTAAAAGGAAAATGTTACAATTAAGGCACGGATGGGAGGAACAGATTAATGTTCTGTTTCTAATGCATTGATGAATTGGCACTTAGTCAAGGGGTTTAAAAATATTAAACCCTTCTCAAGAGCCATCCCAAAAGGGAGCATTTCTTATTCAAGGGGTACTTTCTCAGCTCAGACCAGTGGTTCTCCATCACTGGTGCTAAGGGTGTATTGTACAGCGGTGTTTGCCATAGGAGCGGGGTTTGCTCGGGCATGTCTGTTGGTGCTCTAATGGGGTGGTCATACGCTCCCAGGATGGGACTTTCTCCATGGTGAGTCTTTTCCCTTCGCATCTAAGGTGGGTTTTTTTTGGTGTGTATACAGTATTTTACATGGAATTGGACATCACCCGCTTTTATTCTTGCTTTTCAATCCCATTTCTCTCCTTTCAGCACGTCTTCGTTAGAGCCGTGGCTTTGTTCTGTCAATTACAAAAGCCCTCCAGGTTTTTATTCTTTTTTTTAGGTCAGGTCCCCACAGCGTGAAGGGAGCGGTGAGCAGGCGAGGGGGCAGGGGAAGGGTTGTTCCCAATCCCCAAAAGCAAATCCCTATTTCCTTTGGGATAGCGGCATGCCCTGGGCCACCCCAGGAGTTACCCTGGGGAGTGGGGTGCACCTTCAGTGAACGACCTACTAAACTAAAGCTGCTTCAAAGGGGGCATAACAATGCCTATAATCCATACCCATTTTCAACATATTTTCATCCCATTTCAAAGCCTTTTTTTGCTGCCCTCGTGGCCTTGAACCGAGACTTGGGGCCTGCTGTGCCCACGTTTGCTACACAGTCTGTAAATCCCAGCCCTCCTATAATGAAAATGTCACTAATGATAAATATTTAAAGGGATACGATGCTTATCTTTATATTTACTACCCTGACCTTTATATATTTGGATTTTATTTTATGTTTTATGTGGCTTGCTTTTGCCTTTTCACAGACACGCGGTGCTGCGGAGTAAGAAGTACTGCAACAGCTCCAAGATTGCTGTTGTATTATAAATACGCGCACAGTACATACAATTACAGAACTTTAATGCCTGGTATAATTACTGTCTGCAGTTTGCATTAATGCTCAGGGTGATATAGTGAAGCAAGCCGTTCAGACACCAAGAGATCCGCATCCCGAGGGGCAACGGAAAATCATTGCTTACGATCTTGCAATTAATTATTGTGCCTTGCGTGGAGAGGCTGAGACTTTCCAAATCACTTTGCACCCACAGTTGATTGAAATGCCTACAAGGGAATGACGCTGCTGTGCATAGCCTGCAGGCAGGGCGCTGCTTTATAATCAAGCAAGAGTCTTCAATTTTATTCTTGTAATACCAAAAAGGAAAAATCGAGGAAGGAGGAGAATGTGTGTATAACTGGTTGAGGCATCTTAAAAGGTGATGTACGTTTACTTGCAGGACTTCTCCCAAAGTCTCCTTGTGTTGCCCAACCTGGGACCTGGGACCATGCACTGGGAGATGCTGGAGGGCATGGGGAGCTCACCCCACTGCAGAGGGACCTGTGCCCCAGCTTGCCCTGCTCCTCCTGGGCAGGGCAGGGTGGCCAGCCCCTGCTCGGAGCCCTCCAGGAGCAGGGACAGGATTTATGGGTGTTTAGCAGATCCATGTGGACACGGCTGCCAAGAAACAGGGCATCTCCCGCAGCAGTGGGGAGAGGGAAATTCTCCAGATGGTTGCATCTGGCAGCCTTGGCTGAGCCCCATGGCCATTTTCCTTTCAAGGAGGGGGAAAAAAATGAAAGCAAGCAGTTAATAAGCTTGATTGGATTTTGCTGAAAAACTTAAAAAAAAAGGGGGAAAAGAAAGTGCTGAGGCAGCTCCTTTCTGTGTCTTTGAACTTTAGGCTTTGAAAAGAGGTGGAAAAAATCTTAAGGAATTAACGAGGACTACTGGGAAATTACTCAGGAGGAACTTTCAGTGCTCTCAGTTTGGAAAGAAATAGGAAAAAACCCCCTTTTTTTATGTGTGTACACACACACACACACACACATGCACGTGTATGTGAGAGTGTGATCCTTTTGGCCAGCCATTCATCTTCGTTTCTCTGATTTTTTTTTTAATGCTGTATTAATTATTTGATTTGTTGACACAGCAGCTGGGAAGGGTGAAATCTGCCTTTCTCCCACTTTAGGGGCTGTGGAAGAGGCAGAGGCAGCCTGGCAAAGACCCGGGGCTGCTGCCACCCTGGCAACATTTGCTGAAACTCAGCCTTGATCAGAATAGCTCTCCTTTCAGGAAATATCAACTTTTTTTTTGTCAAAAAAAGCCTCAAGATAAATATTCTTGGATGAAACCCTATAAAAAGCTCAGACTGACAAACTATTTTTTTAGGCACTTCTTTTTCTCCCAACAAGAATATATCTGTCAAGAGAAACAGATGTTCTCTATGAAAAATCTTCTTTAATTACAACTCTGCCAAAAAAACTGGAGACAGATTTCTCTTTTTTTCCCCCAAGCCCATTAAAATGTATGCGAATGGCCAAGGCTTTAAAGCCATGGCTCCTGTCATAATATAATATTTAAATAAAACATTTCCCTATTAAGCAAGCTGAGTACCAGCAAAGTCACAAGTTGAAACACATGGACAAATTCAAGTTGCTTAAGGTTTGCTTTTTTAAAGTGAGGTGTCAAGCCTAAACTTGAGCCTTCCCTGGCCGTGGCTGCCCGCAGTGCCGGTCTGTTTTTGGGGACCACCACCGCCGTGAACAACCCAGATTTCTTACTTAGTCAGGTGAGATGAATCCTTCCTCTGGAGTTTAGGACTTCTGCAAATCAGGCCAAATATTTGCATAACAAAATAAGAGTTTAAGATCCAGCCATTAGCCAGGCATTTCTTTAAACCTAAATATTACTATTTCTTCAGTAATTCTCGCTGTGTGCCCAGTAAATACTTTCTTTAGTAAATACATTAAAGCACTAACTAGCAGTGTTTGCTTTCTCGGGGCTAGTCTGCTCTCCAGAAGCTTGCAGACGATGGCAATGTGACATAAATGTTAGAAGAGGTTTCTCCGGCACAGCGTTTCCCCAAGGCTGGCACGACACGTGTTATCCAGGGGAATAAAGTTCTACTGGAGATAGTGGCAGGAATGCAAGGTTGATATTTCTTTATTTATTGGTTACAGTAATTGGCTAGAACACGGCTGAGTAGTTGGATGAAAATAATCAATAGTTCTTGTCCACTAATGAATTATTTTCCAGCAGTCACTAGTGTAAATAGGTTTCATTAAAATAGCAAATCCTCCCAAACAAGAAAATTAACGAGAGCTTATGAAACCTATGAAATTGCGTGGGTCTGAATATCTGACAGAGATGACAAATACCTGCTATTGTTATTTTTGGTAAACAGATTGTCTTTTCAATTTTCACTCTTGTTGCTTAAGTAATAACAATACTTAGCAAATCCATTATTCCTTTCCCAGAAATCTTCAAGTGCAAAACCTGTCGGCCCCAACTCAGGAAAACGTCCCTCTCCTGAGCAACCCCCACATGTGTGTGCTCAAGTCATAGAATCATAGAATCATAGAATCATTGAGGTTGGAAAAGACCTCTAAGATCATCGAGTCCAACTGTCGACCCAACACCACCATGTCCACTAAACCATGTCCCTAAGTGCCTCATCTACTCTTCTTTTAAATACCTCCAGGGATGGGGACTCCACCACTTCCCTGGGCAGCCTGTTCCAATGTTTAACCACTCTTTCAGTAAAGAAATTTTTCCTTACACCCAATCTAAACCTCCCCTGGCGCAACTTGAGGCCATTTCCTCTTGTCCTATCGCTTGTTACTTGGGAGAAGAGACCGACACCCACCTCCTGCAAAGTCGGTGCCCTGTGACTGCAGTAATAAACTGGGAATTTTAGGAGTTGAGTCTTCAGACTAGTCCACTTAAATCAAAGGGCCCGTGCACGATGCAGCCGTTGCTTTTCTTGACTCCCGGGAACAAAGTGGTGTGAAATCAACCTTCTACTGACGGCTTTCAGCCCAGCAAGGGTGTGTGCAGGGCAGAGGAAAAAAAATTGAGACTTTGTACCAATGTTGCTAGAGGATTCTGGGGTCAAAAGAGAGTGGGATAGAAGAAAAAAGGTTGAACTGCTTGGTGTTGCTAATTTTGATATTTCTTTCAAACTGTTAGCTTCACTTCCATTTCTTTTGTCCAAAGAAGAAAACTCAAAAAATTATTTGTTTTGGCCAGCCTGGAACATAGCTCCTTTTGCCCCAGAGGAAAGTGAAACTCTTCATCCGCAGCTCAAAAAAACCAAAACCCCAAAGCTACTTGGTGAAAAGTTTCGTGACACATTTTCTCAGTTACTGCTGGAAGAGTCTGGAGTCCTTTGGGGAGCAGCAAGGACATTTTTGCAAGTGGCTAAACATGTTACCTTGTTACACGTAACAGAGTAAGAAGCAGAGGAAGCTCTTGCTCTGCTTCTTGCTCTCAGAGGAGACCTCCTTCTCCTTCTCCTTCTCCTTCTCCTTCTCCTTCTCCTTCTCCTTCTCCTTCTCCTTCTCCTTCTCCTGCTTCCTGCTCCTCTCCTGCTCCTCCTTCTGTTCCCCTTTTCCTTCCCCCCATTCCCCTAAAACTCTGTCTCCCCCTGGTCTCCCCTCCCTTTCCTTCTCCCCATCACCCATTGCACGCTTGATGAAGAAGGCTCTCAAAGGCAAGAGCAGGTTTGGGGCACCATGTGTCTGTGCCAGCAGCATCGACCAGAAGCCAGGGTTTCAGACTGGAAATTGCGCTGGTAATCTCCCTTCGAGGGAGGCGCTTCCATTTTTCATGATGGCCAGCCCTTTTGGGATGTGGATGAAAAAAGAAAGCATTTCATTTGCTCTTTGGAAGACGGAGCTATAGATCAAAGCCCTGCTCATTCCCCCAAAGACTAGAAATAGCTTTTTCGTGCAAGAATTGAGGCTATCCTCTGTGAAAACTAAAACAGTTAGCTACACTTTCATCTAGAGGTCAGCAGTAGAGATTTTTCTCCAAAAGCTGGATAAATCCAGGCTGCTAGTGCGTCTCCTTCCCATTCTCCTTAGTTATTGCTTTTTATTATATGAAGGGTGAGGAACAAGCAAATACCTCTGCTTCCTGACTTTGCCCTTGCCTGTTTGTATGAATTGGCCAAACATCTTCTTGCTGATGCTCTGGACCTGAGCAGCTTTGGTGCCTGTGATGTTCCTCTTCGCATGCCATGACCTGGATGCAGATGCCCAGGTCTGCTTAACCCTGGCAGACAGCACAGGAAAGATTATTTTCAGAGCACAACACACAGCCTGGGTGGAGATGGAGACTCTTCTCTATCATGAAGGTGGCGGCCCAGTACCTGGCCCATCAGGTGGAGTGGGTTTTGCTTCTGCAGAGCCTTTAGGGGTGTCTTCTCCTCCAGCCAGTGCATCCTCCTGCCACACATCACTTGTCTTCTGCTCCCTGTGGGCTGGTTTTGGGGAGATAGTGACCTCTCCATCTTCGCCTTGTCTTGGTCGCATGGAAAGCTAAGACCACATCTCCCTGGTAGCCGCCCAAATGGCCAAGCGCTTGTGGGCAGCCAGGCAGAGCTCTTGGGTTGTGTTTGGGTACCAAAGAGATTTGGGTAAATCTCCATGGTTCAGGCTCAGCTTTGTGAGGAGATTGCTTTGGCATCAGCCATCCCAGTGCAAGTCTTCCTGCCCTGTGAGTCATAGCTCTTAGGGACTTTCCAACATTGCACAGAAAGTCTTGTTACATGGGTGAGGAACTGGGAAGGTGCAAGACAAAGCTGGATGAGTATTCTGGCCATTGGAGCAGCCTGTTTTCATCATATTAACCCCATTACCTCAAAAGCCCAGCCAAAGATCACAGCTAAAGTTGCAGGCACGGCCTGAACATGAGGAATGTGCTTGCTCTTGGCTCTGCTACAGAGGAAGCCACTTCCCAGCTCCTTCCCCTCCACCTCTCCAGAGCACCACGAAACGTTTATGATGATAGAAAATGCCATTCAAGTGACCTCAGCCAGAGCCCTGTGGATTTGACTCTGTGTCTCAACCTTGTCTTGGCTTCACCATCATGGACAGCCTTGGCTACCGTCCCTGTCCCTGTCCGTGTCCCCACTCCATTCACCTGCCATGGGTGCTATGGGACTGGGCCATTTCTCCTGTCTGGGTCCAGTATCATCGCAGATAACAGGTTCCCAAAGCCATGCTGCACTCCCACGTCCGTGATCCTTGCAGTCGTAAATCCTGTGCCTCTGTCATGAACAGTGATTGAGCCTGTCTGGCATAATTTATTCCTTTGGAGCCCATGCAGTTACAGCAGACATGATCACCCGCTCAAGGAGCAATGCTTGGGATGAAATCTTTCCCTCTTGAGAGCTCCTATGAAAAAACAGCAGCGTCCATAAACCGCCAGCATCAGTATACACGCTATTTCCCCACCTGGCCACTTCTCTATGATGCCCTCATCCCCCTCTCGACCCTTTCTCCTGGCACTGTGGCTCATGTCTATTTGTTATGCTGCAGCTGAAGAAATGGAAGGATGGACCAGCCCCAGGGGGGGATTGAATTTTGGAGCCTTGCAGTCTGCTCACACCCATGGCCTTGCCCTTCCCAGCAGCTCCATTGCTAAATAACCCAAATTGCCCCCAAAAGCAGGGCTTTGCTTGGTGCTGACACCCAGAGAGGGACTCAGACCAAACTGCGGGATGAATAATTTTTCCCCAGGAGAAATCCCCTTCGTAGCATCCCCTGCTCCCCCCCTGCCAGCCCCTTGCCTCACTGTGGTTCTGGAACCGAGTGTGAAGTGTGCTTTATTGTTTGTCACCTGAAGCACTTGAAAAAATTACACAAATCCATCAAAGTAATGAATCTTCTCAGCAGTGGCAAACAGACAGAGACAGACAGGCACTCATCCGAAACAAGTAATCTTTAAAAATTAATACAAAATAAACATCTAGCCTTTCGCTCTGTTTCCAGGGGGTGGTTTGGGCAAGAGGATGGGCAGGTGATGGCTCTTGATGGGAGTGTGACGCCAGGGTAGGGTCATGTCCTCCTCAAGGTCCCTGTCACCATCATGGTGTCACATGACACCTCCATCTTCGCAGCATCTGGTGGCTCCGGGAACGATGGAGCAACACGATGGTCGAAGCTGCGTTACGCTGACGGCTGCCAACGGGGTGCTTAGGAAACAGCTGGATTTTGGGGAGTGTTGGAGCCTCATCACCTTCCTCCAGCCTTGGCCGTCTCACTCCAGCCCTCTCCGCTCTCAAACCAGTTTGTCTATGTCTGAGCAAGCTTGTAACTCCTTAGGGGAGAGACCGTGCTTGCTTTTACGCCTGTACATTGCTTGTCACAGTGTGGGCTCTATAAATAATAAATAGTGGTGTTTCTGTCTTCTCCAAGCTTTCGTTTTGTTACCCAGGTATAATATATCTATCTATATATGTGTGTGTGTGTGTGTGTGTGTATATATGTATGTTGTGTATGTGTATATAAACACAGACATATATATTTATATATAGTGTATATATTGCTATTATATGGACTCAGAGGGGACACGTCTGAGACCACTGTGTGCAGGATGGTGGTATATCAGGTGCACACCGAGCTCATCTGCTCCCATACCGTTCCTACACCCATGCACGTATCCCGTCACCCCGTGCTTGCTCCCTCCTTTGAAGTCCTGGCCCTTTTAGTCCAGCTGTTGCAATGAGTTTTGAAAGATGCAAAAAAACTCTTCTTGCTCAAAACTGTTTTTTCACAAAAAAGCTCACCAGTGGGGGAAAAAAAAAATCAAACCCAGCTCTCATTTGAACAAAACCCAGAGAAATATAGTGATTAGCATACCTGGGGGGGAATGATTTTTATATGGGATTCCATAAACCTTTAAAACATTGGTGTTGCTTCTTGAGGCTGGCATCACCACTGAGTGCAGGCTGAGCTGGGAGAGCAGGCACGCTGTCGGGGACGTGGCATTTCACCTACAGCCACAATCCCGCTCCTTCGACAAATCAAAAGGAAGGAAAACAGCAGAAGGCAAATTGCTTTCGACCACAAGAACCCCTCTTTTGTCTGAACATCTCCCATCTCCAGGTTTTTGTTTTTATTTATTAGTCTACAAAGAGGCGGCTGTGCCAGTACCTGCGGAGCCTGCCCTTGCCCTGCAGAAAGGTACGGGGACAGAGAGTGGGACAGAAGATGGATGTATCCTGAATTGTTTCTAATTTATGGGGCTCCATGATTCCTGCTGCCGTATGTCTCCGAGAAATGACACCACTACTTCAGGAGCAGAGATTAATCTGAGCCGGCAGGAGAAGGACAAAACAAATCATCTACTGCAGGAATCTCATTTGATGCCTGTTAGTAAGAGCACCGGGATGAATGGCTTTTGTAAAGACCGCACTGCAACATGGTTTTTTTTCCCCTTTTCTCCACTGTTCTGCAAATTGAGGTCTATAGGGTGTGCAGTGGAGGCAATCCCGGGGCTGCTTTTGGCAGCACCAATGCTGGAGTGCAGGAGCCACCAGTCTGTGTCGGCTCTGGCAACCCGCAGGCATGGAACAAGGTATTTTGGATCGAGGCTGTATGAAACTCAGAGCATGGGATATAAGAGCAACAAGAGAGCTGGAAGTTAAGCTAAAGCTGTAGTGGTGCTTGTATGCACAGGGACAGGGGAGACGTGGACTCATCCTGCAGCGTGCTCCCTCTGAATGCATCAAACCCACTTTTTTTAACTATGAGATCACCTAAAGATCAGGGAGAAGGGTCAGGTTGTGGAGAAGGGGCTGCCATCCTCTGGAAGAAAAAAAAGCCATGGAGAAAGTAGGTGCACATCCCATGCCACTGTGTCTGGGGGACCGGAGGGTCACAGATGGACAGCCAGCCATCGGCAGTCGGGACTGCCCGCCTGCTGGGGCCTGGCCACTGCCCATTTCACCGCTACGGTACAGTCTGAGACAGCTCCTGCACCCACAGATTGGGGCCTGTGTGACGCTGCAGCAGCGCCGCAAGTCTCCTGAAAGGGCATTGCGTGTGCTTGCTGGGTATCATCCCCATATGACAAAGGAAGAGTCCATTCTTTATGAAAAAAAGAGCACAAATTCTCAAATTAGGAAGCCAGCAGGGTCATGGCAGCCTACAAACCCGGCTGTGGACCTGTAGGCGAGTCCTACACAGCTCTGCGGAGCCCAGCCTTTCCCTTTCCTTACCCCATTAAATCCAATCCGTTGCCATTGCAAAAAGTCCCATTGATGCTCCTTATCCTACCCAAGAAGTTCAGCTGGGGCGGGAGCAGTACCTAGTGCTGAGCACTATTCCAGTGCTACATGGTGCAACTCAGATCGATACAGAATCAATTTAATTGATCTTTTTTTAAGGTGCAGTCTTGGAATAGCTGAGACTGTGGAAGGTGCAGCTAAGCATATACTTCCACGAAATAATTTGTCAGGCCCCACTGTAGAAACCTAATGATGGCTGTAATTTATTGCTGACAGACGATATTTATCACCACAGCATCCTCTTTCTCTTTCTCTGTCTCGTTAGGAATGGCATCAATAATGTTTATTGTAGCTTTTAATTTTTTATCATTGGTATTCTTACCTGTGCTGATGATACCTGGCTGGAGATGAGAAAAGGCATTAGAGCAGACAGAGGCTTTGATATGTATTCAAGGGTAAATGATGAATTTAGGAAATTCTTCCTGAACGCTCACACAGGGTGTATGCTACAGTGGAGCCTGCCCTGATAGCAGGGAAAAAGTTGGGTGTTTCTTCCCAAAATCTTGCCCTCCCCTTCCTACTGAGTCTGTTGAGCTGTGCAAGGTCTGCAGAGGATACTCAGACCCTGTGCCTGCCCCAGGAAAAGCCCCAGAGCTCACCCATGGGCTCACGCTGTGGGATTTCCTCCAAATTACCCCCAAAAGTGCTCCTGGCCCAAAAACCGTGCCAGCCCACTCCCATGACGGCAAGCGGGAGCATCTTCTGCAGTGTTTTCCACCCAGGCTTGTCTTGCTGCTTGTTTTACAACAATACTGCCTTGCCGTCGAGACCACCTCCAAGTAAATGTTATTTACTTGTTTTTTCTGTGTAATTTGCCATTGACCCTCCACTAAATGAAGCTCGGTGTTCCTCGATAGATGTCTGCATTTTGCATGCAGCCTCTTTTCACACCTATTAAGCGATGCCCTGGTTAAACTGAAATCTGTGAGTGTGCTGGCAGTTGCTTCGCTGCAGGGGGTTGTTTGCTGCCTACACTTGAATATTCAGGTGTTTGGACTGGCTGACAGGAAGATGCCCTCATGAAAAATGATTTATCCCAGGCAGTACTTCTCCGCCAAGCTCAAACCACTCACATCTTCTCACACATGATGCCAAGAAGCCCCTGGGTGCCCCAGCTTTGCCCCCACCCTACATGGCCATTTGCAGAGTCACAGGGCACCTATTTGTGTCCCTAAAAATATCTGAAATCCCCCTCACCTTGATTTTTTTCCCTTTTGTCCCATTTTCTTACACTTTCTACTAACCCTTGAGGGAATGTGTTGCACTGGGTTTTGAAGCCCTCTGAACTGCCAGGGCCAACAGTTCCGGAAGGGGATTTTTTTTCCTCTTTCCAGACATGAATAATTACCAACCCAATGGTTATTTTAGCATCATTATAGGAGCCTCTCAGACTAGCTGGTCATTTACAGATTAGATAGACGTTGCTTACATTGTTCATAACTGATTACGGGATTGACAGTTTGGCTTTCTCCCAAAATTCAGAGTCTCAATTTAGCGTAATTGGAACTGAATGGCAGAGTGGGTTGGGGGAAGGGGATAGTAACTGCTGACGATTTAGTTAACGCTGATTTTATTGATCCCTGAAAAGCCTCTGATATTGCAGGTTACTCTTTATAGGGCAATAAAGTTTATAGTTTGGGTTGTCCTGGGGGAGTAACTTCTATGTGTCTCTAACTGCTCGTGGGCAATTGCAGAGGCCATTGCCAGCCCCAGCCCCAGTTTGCTGATGAATAATCAGAATTCAAGCAAAAAGCCGGAATTCATTTCTTGTCTTGGAATCAAAATTCCAGAAAAGCAACGATGACCAAATTAAAAAGCAAACCCTCCCAAGTGTTTCCTCTTTCGACATGAATAATTACCAACCCAATGGTTATTTTAGCATCATTATAGGAGCCTCTCAGACTAGCTGGTCATTTACAGATTAGATAGACGTTGCTTACATTGTTCATAACTGATTACGGGATTGACAGTTTGGCTTTCTCCCAAAATTCAGAGTCTCAATTTAGCGTAATTGGAACTGAATGGCAGAGTGGGTTGGGGGAAGGGGATAGTAACTGCTGACGATTTAGTTAACGCTGATTTTATTGATCCCTGAAAAGCCTCTGATATTGCAGGTTACTCTTTATAGGGCAATAAAGTTTATAGTTTGGGTTGTCCTGGGGGAGTAACTTCTATGTGTCTCTAACTGCTCGTGGGCAATTGCAGAGGCCATTGCCAGCCCCAGCCCCAGTTTGCTGATGAATAATCAGAATTCAAGCAAAAAGCCGGAATTCATTTCTTGTCTTGGAATCAAAATTCCAGAAAAGCAACGATGACCAAATTAAAAAGCAAACCCTCCCAAGTGTAGAATTTTATTGCTTTTAAAAAAAACTTTTAATTATTCTATTCTATTCTATTCTATTCTATTCTATTCTATTCTATTCTATTCTATTCTATTCTATTCTATTCATGTCCCATCCCATCCCACCCCATCCTACCCTTCTGTTAATTCTTCTGTTTCTTCTTTCTTATTTTGTCCCACAAAATGTTGGAATTTATGATGTTCACCCTTAATATATTTGTAGCCTTTCTTGCATTTATTCTCATAATCCCTCTCTGATGTAGGCTGGGATTGGTACCTCTAAAAGCACAAAAAGATTAAGTAATTTGTGCAAAGCAATAAAAAAAAAATCCATGGCAGGAACAAGATACATTCTGGATCCTCAACTGCCAGTACTAGTGATGGACCACTGAAATTTTGGTCAGATCTGCTGGCCCTGCTGCTAAAATGCCAATTAATAAAATACCTGCCCCAAAGCAAAGGATGGGCAGGCTGGAGCAGAGAAGCCTTCATCAGGGCACAGCGCTGCTCAGCTGGGCAGGGAAGCTACCACCACATGCACAGATGTGAAAGCAGCAAAGCCACTGAGCAAAGGTAAATGTTTAAACAAGTCCGAAGCAGGCACCAGGTGGGTTTCAATCTGCAGCCCAAGGAACCTGAGTAATTGCAAGCTGGGAGGCTGGGGACATTTCTGGAGGGGGTTGAGGGTTTTTTTCCCCCCCTCCCAACCCCTTTGCTCCTTCCCTCTGACCGCTGAATTCTCTCTAATGTACTGGCAGAGCTCCGGTTCCTAGTCCTGTGGCTTTGAGCTCATTTGTCAAACCCAGAGATCTTTATGAAAGGCTGTTAGCAGAGCATTTACTTCCCATTTCTCATCCTACGCTGTCATCACCTTCCAAGATTAATTAAGGAAAAAAGAAAAGACATCTTGTCTCTCTTTTTTTCCCCCCTTTCTTGCCTTTTTTTTTACAGCCCCTTTCTCTCCATTCATGTCCTGAATACTGCTGGGGAGCAAAACAAGCAAAACCCGATACTTTCCTCTTCCCTCTTGTGGATAATATATCTTTTTTTTTTTTTTTGCTTCTCTGTAAGTGGAAGTGGTTGGGTGAGCTTTGTCCTGAACATCAATTCTCTCACATGGCCTCAGCTGCTAAAGCTAAGCCAGGAAAGATCCCAAATCCATTGACTTATGATTGCTCTAAGTGCTCGTTTCAGACTTACAGACCCAATCCCAGGGGTCAGTGTCCTGTCCCTGAATCGCTTCCAGGGTCTGACGATGCTATCCATCTTGCTCACCATAGGGTAATTAGGTGCTTTTGTTCAGGCACCGGTTCATATACGTGCTCCTTGTACCATTTGTTTCTATTAGGAACCATAACCTATGGTTATCATGGTGCAATGGACTCTTCCATGGCCCCATGTGCCTAAGATCCCAAATGCAGCGCTCTCTTTGCTATAGCTCAGGCTATTTGGTCTGCTCCTGAGCCCACCCTGGTCCCAGCTGTGTGAGTGAACTATACTTAAAAACTAGTGCTACCTCTTGCCTGCTGCCACCTTCCCAGCCCTGCTCCCTTGGTCCCTGCTCTGTCCCCACGCTGCCCAAGCTCCTCTTAGCGCAGCTCCAGTAACCTCTGTCTCAGGTGATTATTTTTCACCCTTTTATTCAGTGGCAAACTCATGTGTCATGTTACACAGAGGTTTATTTTACAGCTCGACTGTCCTCACAGCTCTCCTCTCTCTCCCCAGTCGGACCAGTTTACCCAGTGGCTGGCTGTGCCTGACCTGCGGGTGCCCAGGGCGCTCCCTCAGGCCGGCAATTATCGGTCCCTCTTTGCAGGCAGGTGGAGGAGGACATGCCTCCTCATGCATGTGTCATCGCTGACCCAGAAAAAACTGAAGGTAAACTTGAAGAAACACAGGAAAAATGCCTGTCAGTCGGCATTTGCATCCCTCAGGTATTTGCAATATGCTCTTCTGCGCATTCACAAGCCTCATCCCTGACATTTTGCCTCGCAGATGTGAGTCAGCCAAAGAAGAAGAAAAAAATATCTAGCTCACCCTGTCTTTCCAACGGTAGCTCCCAAACGCTGTCCTCACTGATGTGTGTGCCAGTGGGGACACTCCCCCGCCCCGTGGCACCGTCCCCATGTCACGAGAGCTGCCACCATCGTCACAATGGCGGCTCTGGCTCCCTGCACTGAAGCGGGAGACCCCAGGAACAGAGGGCACTACGGGGAGAGGGTGGAAACATTTTTTCCTTTCTCCTTGCTCTCCCAGCGAGTCATCCTGAGCTCACTCAGACCAACAAAAGTCTCTCCCTGACTTTGCTGGACTTCAGATCCAGTCCTGCACTAGTGCAAGTTTAGTCCCCTGTTTTTTTGAAGCCATCAATCACTACCATCTCTATAACCCGAAGCCACACACAGAATAAAGATGTGAAGCAGCGGATCCCCGGCTGATGTAAATCAATATGGATCTCCCATCGATGGTGGAGTTAAACTTACAACCAGTCAGGGAGGTAACCCAAAATGCTGCTCGCTGGAGAAAAAGAAATTTCTGCAGTAATTAGATCTGGAGCATGATTACCCAAAGGGAAACAAAAAACAAATGTGGGTGACAGATATTTCCAGGATAACTGCAGTTATTAATGCTTTTCTCTACCAGTGACAGGCACAAGGGATTAGTATTGCCTGAAAAAGTCTGGTTTACTGTGGGAAAAAATGAGGGCTGGAAATGAAGCAAGTAGAAGGCCATATGCTGCTCGGTGTGCTTGTGGGGCCCTGGGAGGATAGCTTTAGCCAAAACAACAAAAGGCAAATACGTGAGGCATATGTGAGAAGAAACATGAACCTGTTGCTTATAAGTTTCCAGTTAAAAAAAGAAAAAAATTAGGAACCTGTTATTCTCAGTTGCACAAGCTCACCCTGAATTAGTGACCCTGTATTTGTGAGTGCCCCAGCACTGCTGAGCACAGTGGGGTGCACCCTGGACTACAGAGCTGGGGCTTGGGGTAAGCATTTTCAATTTAAAGCCTTGCCTTCCCTACTGCCTTGTGTTATTTGGGTGGTAGCATGAAATACCAGCCCTCCTTCCCATATCTGTGCCCGCACAGCTCAGCAGGGAGGAGGTGTCCATTGCCTTGCAGCCGGTGGGGCACTGCCAAGCTGCCGCAGACCCTCCGTCCGCAGCACATCACTGCAAGAGACCTGGTCCTTCCCAGCAAGGGAACGGTAGAAAATGCATGAGCTGGCCTGTGTCCTTGCTGCACAGCTTGGGCAAGCAACCACCAGCTCCAAGTGTGACTAAGCATGGCTGAGAGCTGTGTGGGGGCTGGTAAGGGCAAGGGAATAGCATGGGCTAATCCACCCTACGGTCTGCTTTTGGGTGTGTGCACTTGTAAATGCCTATCTCTGCTCTGAGAGCATCACTCAGCACCTCTGGCTACTGCGAACCATATGTGCTCACTCAAAAATATCAAATCCTTTTTTTAATAAAAAGTTTGCAAGCAAGTAGGGCTAAAAAAACAACATTAAAATGAGAGCAAGGATTTTTTTTTTCTTTTAAATATAAGGAGTGCTGACATCTGGGGAGTAACCAGATTAATTTCTAACGCGGTTGTTTGTCAATAAGCATAATTTGGAGCGGTTTGTTTTCTGTAGTCTGCCCTGGTCTGTGCTCCCCATGGGTGCCGGAAACGGCCTGGCAGAGGCTCCACCAAGTCCATGGCCCCATCTCTCCCTTCAGCCAGATGCTTCAGGGAAAGCTCAAGACCTTTATAGCAGGCAGCTGTGTGATAACCTGTCCACATTTAAGCTGAAATTTTAGCTAAAAATCAGATATTTAATAGACCATCCAAAATACATGGCACCATCAGGGCTCCTAACCACAGTCTGTCTTCTTACCTGCTGAAAAACCACTTATATCTTCATTTCTCCTACGGATTTGATACGATGGGCAGCACCACAGCTGGGGTACATACACGTGGTTCTGCTGAGGCAGGTCTAGCTCATGTTGAAAGCATAGTGAAAGCCCATCTGCACAGATCTGTCCTTCCGGTGGCAAGCTGTAAAACATCCCACCAGTACTGCGAGGGGAGGACACCCATCGCCTGGCTGATTAGGTGACAAGAAGGTGTGAGAAGCTACCAGGGAGGTGGGAATTGCCATGGCTCAGGGCAGCATCAGCATTTCAGATGTGGCCAAAGGCAGGCAAATTTAAAGACAAGAGGGAGGAGACATCCCGGTGTGCTTGGCAGGTGGTAGCTGCTGCCAAAAAAACACTCGAGCTGGGTGATCCTTGATACCTGTCCTTTTGGGGTATTCCTAACTGGTATAATTTGACCTGTCCTCGGACTTTCCCCCATCACCCCTAGCAGACAGCCCCACCTGCTACAGCATCTCATTCCACAGGATGTCTGGTGTATTCCAGCTTTCAAGGCATTTAAGGATGATTTGGCTTTTTTACGATGAAATCACAGTCTGACAGAAATTGACTTTTGCTGTTGATGCTCCAGTTCTCCACAGGATGCCTGGCCTGGAAATAGGGGAAGGGAAGACAGTACCAGCGGTTTCCCACCTGGCAGCTGGGTTGGCTTTTACAAGGTCTCATGGATGAGAGAGTGGTTTTTAAGTGTGACACTTACCTTCCCTCTGTACTTCAAATGGGCCCTGAAACATCCCTCCAGGTACCCGGGAAATGCCAAAGCCTGTGCTGAAAGAAAAGTGCAGGCGCCTCCTACAAGACATATTTGGTAGAAGCCAAACATCTCACAAGTCAGAAATTCACATAAACACCAAAACCACAATGCTGAGAAGGACAACAAGAAAAACTCCCTCTCCCAAATCTGAGAATTGCTTTTGTTCATGGCTGGAAAACATCCTCCCCCAGTTGTTACCTAGCAGAGTATTTCATTAAACGTGGGGATTCCTCCTGTCCCCCCTTTAGAAAATTGTGACTTTTCTATTTGACCTGAAAACTGAAAGTCTTTGGCCAAAAGATAACCAAACACAGAGGACGGTGGATGCAAACTGCTGGACTCTGATCTGGTGTGGCTCTTCCTTGCCTAAAACAAAAAAAACCCTCCAAACCCCCCCAACCCCTCCATGTTTCCATAGCTCAATGCACCAATGAAGAAACTCTGACAGCTGGAAAGATGCATCCCAGGTAGGAGCTCCTGGACCTCTTCCCATGGGAAAGCCAGGTATTTATTTAAAGATAGGACTGAATTGCAACAGACACAGGGAAATGTCAAAATATTCCACAAATAGGAAGAGGAACGAATACAACTGTCTCTGCAGCCTGTGTATAATGAATAACTTATAGCCCGGGTGGAGCAAAAGTCATAATACAGCAAGTCAAAGCAAAGCACTGCTAAATCTTTGTTTACAGAGGGGAACAGCAGTTCGTGCCTTGGCCAAAACGTCTTCAAGCAGGTAGTGTAAACTGAGTGCTGATAGGGCAGATAGCAAAGAAAAACATAACATACTACTCTAAAAATATGAGGAGGGATAGCGAGAACTGGGCAGGTGTGCCTTCCCCTGAATGCGGTCATCTGGCAACAGAGCACCTTGACTGACGTAGTTATAGGGGAGATCGGTGCTGCTGGTGCCAATCTCCTTCTGAAATACAAGGGAACCATGACAGCGAGTTTAGGCTTAAAACCTCAATTTTGAATGGCTGAAGTTAGATGAATGACCACCCTCCTGCATGCTGTGTGAATGATTTGCAGCAGAGCAGAGGGATATGATGAATTAAAGTCTTTGAAGATTCCTGCTTGAAACCATCCGAGAACCGTTTTCCAACAGAGATGCATTTTGGGGAGGACAGCAGCATTTAGGATTTGTTTTCAAATCACAACTGAAACCTAGAATTAAATTTTGCTGCATATAGACTTGTATAGTCCTGCCAATTCCCATTATAATGCCTGCCTTTATCATCTCTTTCCTAAACACAAATGTGAGATAACTTCAATAGGCAAAGTAGTTTTGCTCAGTTGGCCAAGACTGTCACTTTTAAAAATACTTTAAAAAATACTTAAACTGGTGGGAAAAAAATGTAGAAAGTTCTCTAAAAAGGGACAGAATAATTTTAGAAATCAGCTTCAGAACTGGCTGGATTCTGAAAATGTCTAAAACTAAAAATAGAGAGAAACAGATGATTTTTTTCACCCCCCTTAATTATTTTCTCTTTTTTTGCTCCTTACATTGGGGTCACTTCTAAGTTTACATCCAGCCTACAAGCCTGTACACAGTAAACATTTTTGTTGTTATTCTTGTCTAACTGACAGCCCTGGGTGGCATCCAAGCACAACCACAACAAACTCTAGTAAGCCAAAAGTGAGTGTGAACACCAAAATGCCTTGGAGCAGCCTCAGAGCAATGTCACCACCAAATTCGGTCCTGCCTGTGGGACAGTCACCTGTACGAGGTCCCCAAGCCACAAAGCCTCTGGAGGTTTCTTGGCTGGGATCTGGCAGGAGCGAAGCCCTGATACAGGTGTCCACCTCTGCTGGAAATACGTTTTGGGGTGTGCAAACTGGAAAACTGGCTCATCACTAACCGCATCTGCCTTTTTGCACAGTCGCGCTGTCTGCGTGCTGATGGCACCTTATGGATATAATGCGGATGAACGCTGCTGCAGCACCACAACCCAAACCAGAGTCCCTGGGCGAGGGGGCTGGAAATTTTTTGATCCTTTAACTTTAGTGATGGGGATGACAATGACAAGAGCAGCATGGGTCTCAGCACAGCCAGGCTGCTTCCCGGCATCTTGGCTCGTGGAAAGGTTTCTCCTTTAAACTTACCAGCTGCTTGGCATTTGAGAGTACTACTGCGTCGATCAAAGCAGGATGAATTAAAAAAAAAAAAAAAGAAAAAAGGAGAAACCATGATGAATTCATCCTTCACTGTGGCATTAGCACAACCCCAGCCCCGTCCCTCTCCTCCTCGTCAGCAGTGAAAAATGCCTCCTCTCCACCAACAATTACCTGTTTTGGCTCAGCCCGTTGAACACCGGACCTTCTGTAAATGGCAGTGGTGGCCCTGCTGCCGCCCAGGCACTCTGCCCACAGCGGTGATGGATGAGCCCCGGCTCGGCCCCACCGCCGCAGCCATCTGCCGCCCCTGCCCCCCCCCCCCCTCCCCGGACCCCGCCAATTGACACTCTCGTTCCTTTGCTGCGGATCAAGGGCAAGCGGAAAAAAGTGGCAGTGATAAAAGGCGCCTGGAAAAGTGTGAATTAGCCCACGGAAGAGAGGAGATGAATGAAAAGGCGTAGGGCGGGAGGAAAGAAGATGAAAAGACGGAAGGAGATGAAGGGAGGGACTACCTGGCCCACGTCCAGACCCCTTGCTGCTGAGAGCAGTGCAGCCCCGTGGTTTATTAGGCTCCTGTTGGTTTGTTTGCTTGCTCGTGGCGAGCCCTCTTTGCCAGGACAAGCACGCTCCTGGGCTCTCCCTAGCAAACGGAACGTGTCCCGGCTGACACGCTGCTCACCGCCAACCGTGATCTACAAGGCATGGCAGAGCAGGGCACTGGATTAAATTATTCAAATGGCAGCTGTCAAGAAAATGAAACAGGGCGATGCTGGGCAGTTAAAGAAAACTTCTCCTCTAGTGCCAGGGTGACCGAAGGAGAAGGTGTCTTGGTAGCAGGAATCCAAACATCACCTCTGGATTTCTCTTGTGTTTCATTGTCCTACAGGATGCAGTAGGGTGTCTGAGGATGGGAAGCTTTACCTGGAGGAGTTTGGGCAGTCTTTGGAAACCTCCATCCATCCTTAAGGAGAGGGAGATGCAAGCCTCTGAGAAACCACTGCTTTGCTGACAACACTTTTCCAGGCTGGGTGGATCACTTCCACCTCCAGAGCAAGCTGAGAGGGACCTGGTTGCCCAAACCCTTCCAGTATTTTTCAGGTTTATCATGTCTTTAAGACTTTCAGCTTGGGCAACTCTGCTTTGAAGCAGAATCACTTTGGAGGGTAGCTGGTTATTTTCACTAAACGCTCTGGATTAAATTTATAATGGTCATAAACCCACTTCCTGTGTTTGATCCCAGATTTGCCCTGAGCTGCTCAGGTCAAAGGAAGCTTTATGTTTGAGCTGAAATCCTTCCTCAGTCAGGATTTACAAACAAAAAACATATTACAGAGGAGAGGCTGGCACTTCTAAAGATGCTCTGAAAACGCTCACACAACCAGAAAGGGTCCCACAAGAATTATTCCCCCCACGCCAGCCATGCCAAAACCCAGGACACTGTCCTTGCCCATCTGTCAGCTCCGCTTCTGATACTGAATAAATCTCATTGATGGTCATCATAGATTTAGCGAACGCTGTACAAGGGCCATAATACGGCGAGCCCCTTTAAAATGAGAGATAAACCATTCTCTGTTTCAAGGCACACTGGTTGTAAGGAAGATATAAACACCAACATGCTTCCCAGGGACACTGGAGAAAGGCCAGGCCAGTGGCGCACCAGTATCTTGCTTGCATCTGTCCGTTGGGATGAGACCAAGTACCAGCTACCAGCAGCAATGAACAAACATTTCTTAAGACTGGTGGAGGAAACAAAAAAGCTTTCTCCAACATAAGGCTATCGCTAGCATTAATGCAATAACAATTACTTAAGCGAGGATCCCAGTTAGTGGAGTTAGTCCTTTTTGCAGGTGGGAATAGCTGGGTTTACTCTTTGTCCCTTCCATTTAGAAGTGGATTTGGCAATAATGCTATAGAGAAGGCTTTCGAAGGCACATCTGGCCCCTGCAAGGTCAGGACTGGTAGTGGCTTAATGTCTTTTGAGGAAAAATACTGGTGGAAGAAAAATAGGGGTTAGTCACAACCACAATATATTTTTTTCTCAGAAAGTATTAATTTGGGAGTAATGCATTAAGGGTCAGGAATTTTTCATTCCAAAAGCACATTTTGGAAAAACACATTCTTCCTAAAGTTTCACAGGTTCAGAGTATTTTTGTCTAGAAAGGATGTGTGTTTTCTGATGGACAAAAGTTTGGGAGTCAAAGAGGTAATGGTGGCAACAAGGAGAAAACAACATTTCCCTGTTACTCTGGTTTTTAACACCTCCTAATTTTTGCAAGCCACCTTAACACTTGTAAGCTAAAATATTAATTTTAAAATAGAGAAAACATTCTCCCCCTCCTTCCTCCTCTTCCCCGAGTCCTTTTCTCACACGTTTCTCTAATAAAAAGAGCCGAATAATCTAATTTGATGTTTTGGGATATACTCCCTGCAGGAACTGTAGAAATGCCACCTGCTACTACCTGCATGCTAGATTTGATCACAAATCAACAGCACCCAGTGCTGTACAGGATCTCTTGATATTTTAATGGCCAAGAAATGTCTGGCCACTAATGACAATACATCCTAAACCACATAGCTTATGTTTTTCTGTAAATGCCAAATGCTACCTCACTATTTGTATCACTCTTAATTGCACCTCCTTAATTACAAGAAGTGAAATCATTAATTATATTCAGTGGAAAGATCTCCAAAACTTTGCACTTCAGGCTTGGCTCTCTCGCAAGTGCAGAATTATCATTGGGAAGGGCATTTAGCAGCTCTAAATGCCAAGAGGAGCCCAAGCTCCTCTTCATTCATGTCCATGGTAGGAGACTTGTTCACTCCCCACCTACTGACACTGTGTGCTGTTGCTGAACCAACTGAGCATGAGTAGCTCCAGTCTTCTGCTGAGCCCAGCTGCCAAAAGCCAAGCTGGGAGAATACGAGTGCTGCTGACCAGGACCTGGAGGGCTGCAGGTTCTCCTAACACTGGTTCCAGAAGTCCTGCTGTCACTAGTGGTATTGGGAGAAATGCTAACATTTTTCAGCTGAACCGCAAAAAACATTGTAATTGGGAGAAAAGACTCTAAGGGACCTTGCATTAGGCTCTGCAATCAGGACCTTGTGCAGCCTTCCTCCCTTGGCCCATGGCAGAATTACTGAGGAACAGCTAGGCACCTCCTGACATGCCATGAACACCCACGAAGGACAGGGAGGCACTTCTGAAGATTTCTAAAGCATTGCCCTACGAGGCTCCTTCATATCCTCTTCTTTCAGGCATTGCTTCTGACCAGTGTTCATAGATACAGGGAAAAAACCCCAACCTACGCATTCACAGCTAAATGCGGTGCCAAGAAGGATGCTAGTGCATCAGTGAATGTGACAATGGGGAAAACCAAGATTTCTGTATTTCCAGGAGCTTTTTTTATAGTTATTATATCTGCCAGCATGGCCAAGAGAGACAAGAACTCGCTTAATTTGTGTATTATGGTGCTTAAAACACCCGGTTAAGGTCCACACCTTGGCTGACTGCTTTGCTCTCAAGAAATCAGAGGTCAAATGGTTGGGTACTCACCTAAGTCTCATGCCAGGTTATGTAGCCAGCTGCAACACTGCTGAGTGAGTTGGGAAGCCTCTCTCCATCGGTGAGTTCCCCTTGCCACAGGCTACAGTTTCTGTACCCTCATTGGGTTATGAAACAACTGAACCTGCACTGAAATGAGAAAGTTTGCACTACTTTGCTCGAGAAGCCAATTGACCACCACCTTTCTGCTCAGTGCTGCATAGCTGGAAGAAAATTATGTTCAGCTTCCAAGGATTCCAACTAGGGGGGGAGGGGGGAAGAATGAATTGGGTAATGTTGCTTTAAGCCCTGGCCTCAAACTTGGGAAACACAAATACATGCTCTATAAGCAGTCCTGTTTGAAAGCAAAGAGATGTTGACCAACATGTCCAAGGGGGACACAGCTTCCTAGGGCTGCAGCATCCTATCTGAAGGGATGCTCCCAGACAATAGATCTACTACGACATCTTTGGTTTCCACTGTCTTATTGCTACCCCACTTCTCCAAGGACCAGAAAGCAGTGAGAAGCCCTGAATGTAGCTCTCAGTGCCCAGGACTCTTTTGGCATTGGGAGAGGAGCATCTTGACCGTCTTAGGGCCAAGCTGTATTATAAACAGCCGCCAGAACCACAAGTCTTCAAAGTTTCCACATGATTATGTGAGCAAATATTTGGACTGGAAGTGCTGTTAGTCATTATTTGCAGTTCATTTTCTCTTATTTGTTCTCTGTCTTTTAAATAATAAAAAAGAGAAAGGCAAGATGACAGCTCACTGTATTCACATCCAGGAGCAGAAACGACACCTGTTTTTTTCAGCAAACACCTCAGCTGCACACAGCCAGCCTCTGCAGCTCCCTGGGAAATGCTGCAGCAGAGGCAGCCTGTGCCAGGGAAGCCACGCTGCTGGGTACTGTGACTGCTATGGCACTGACGGGTCCTGAGCATCTACCGTGAAAACCCCCACTCCTGGCCTGGCTGTGCTCATACACAGAGTTTTTCTGGATTTACACCTGGGGCAGAGAAACAAGAACCAGTTCCCTGTTTCCAGGCCTCCCTGGATTTGCGGGCTTTCCTGCTTCATTGTTATTTGGCACCTAATTTGGGGGCCTGATCTTGGCAACAGCTATTGCTCAAGCTCAGGGCTTAGCACTATTAATCATGTCAGAAGGCAGCGGTGTTACCTACAGCTGGAAATACTGCAGCTGGTGGCAGGTGTCTGCAGAAACAGCCCCCGAACATGTTTGCCAAGGAAGGGTTTACACCTGCCCATGTAAGTGCAAGGCTCCCTGGGCACAGAGGCACGAGAGGAGCTATTCTGTAGCAGAAGAGCTCCACGGTAATGCTGGCATCAAAACTTACTCAGGCATCTTCGTCTCGAAAAACACCTCTCCAAAACACCTACAAATTACATTTCCAGCAGCCTGTTTCTCCATGCCTCCGGTACCTTGTGCCTCCAGCTGTGTTAAAAGCAACAAGTACCAAGCACTGTAGGAAGGACTGAGCAACATCTAGAGGTGAGCCAGCACTTCAGTATAAACAAGCTGAAAAGAAAGCGTGGTACTACTTTCTTAGTGGCTTAGCGAATGGAGGGAGCCAGCACCCAGTGCCTGGATCTGGCACCTTCTGCATCAGGGTCATTTCTGCCTATTGTAACACCTTGCTTGCAGGACGTGAATGGGTAAGAGCTGGCTCCTTCCAAAAGGATGGCTTGTTTACCCCAGAAAATCTAGACAGAATATGTCAGTTTAACTTGTGTTTAGGTTTCTGGAAGCATTTCAATTTTAAGAGAAGCCCCCAAAGCAGAACATCTCCCCAAAAGGCAGAAGCGTCCCAGGGTGGACATTTCTGCTCTGGCACTTGCTCCCTCAGATTTGAGCCCACAGAGGAGACCAGTGACACAGGAATCTACACCAAAACCCTCCCAAATCACATCAAATCCTTCCATCTCCAGTGAGATATTTTTGGCTTTACATGGTCACTTGTAAAGATGGAGAAAGAATCTTGTTTCTGTGGACAGTGTAGACTTACTGCAAACGTTCGTGCTGAGAACAAATAGGCCTTTCTGTGGAAATGATTTCAAACATCCTTATTGACAAGGAAAAGAGAAAAATCCCAAACTGGTAGAAATACTTGGCCCAACAGAAATAACGTTAATGTAATATGGCAATATCCCAACCAGCCTCTGTTTACCAGATAGTCTCTCCTCTGAGTCATGCATTGATGTGACTATTAATAATGCACTGTTATAAAAATCCATCCTTGTAGGAGGAAGGATGCTGTCAAGACTCAAGCAATTTCTTGTTTTCAGTGAAATATGGGTAACATTTGTGTTGTGTTTTCAATTCCTCTTTTCAGGTTATTTTCCATTTCCACTTTAATGATAATCTTTATGCCTAAAAATAGCATCTCACTTCTACAACTGGAGTGACCTTTTATATTACGTGTGGATTAGCACAAAATAAGCAACTTGTTCAGTTCATAGCTGACAATAAGTACTGCTGCTTTCACCTCTGTGGCTTTCACCAGTTTAAGTTGGTCCCCATTACTTCAAGTTTGCTCATGGGGAAACTGAGGCAGAGGGAAAGAAAACCACTTACTTGGCATTGTTGGCAGGCCAGGCCAGGGTCTGGGTACAGCGCTGGGGATGCTGCGCTGGTTAGGGGATGCTATCTATCTTCCTTGGGAACAAAATCTGAGAGTCATGAAAAATGTAATTCACTTCATCATTAGCATTTTTTAGTTTTTCTCCCCTCCCTTACCCCAAAATAGTGACAATTATCTCTCTGAAAAGAGACACTTCTCTTTCATATTTCAATTCTAGTATTACAAAAATGCCTGTTTCTTTAGAAGCCATAGTTTGTAATTAATGGACTTTGGTACAGCACCAACAGGACATTTTTTTCCTCAGGTTTCATACTTGGTCCAACTGGGACATTTCCTGCTCTAGCTGCCTTAAGTATCCCTCTTAATTTTGTACTTTGTGAGAGCATTTGAATTCAGTGGGGACTACAGCATCAGGTAACACTTGACTTTAATATTAATAGCTACTTTTTATTCTGGAGTTATCTGGCTTAGTTTAGAGAAGATATTCTCCATGGCAAAGTCCTCGTGCCTTGTTTTACAATGGACTCCTGGAATATTTCAGTATTGCTGTCTCCTTGGACTGCCTCTTCCAAGAACCCATGTTAATACTTCCTAAAATACTATAGGAACTACCTAGCAATTTCAGGCAGGATGGTTTTCCTGGCCCAATCTAATAAGTGTTCTGATGCTTTCCCCCAAAAAAGTCAAAGTGGTGCCACATTAAATGCCTAAACCTTTTAAAGAAGAAATAGTCCGTTCACCCAGCACACCTACCAGGGCTGATAGAGACAGGGAGAAAAGCAAGTTCAGCATTACAGCTGCAATCTTACTCAGGCCATTGCTTCTCAGAAATCAACCCGCACCTATGCAGGGAGCTCAGATTTTCTTGCTGTAGGGTTCAGGGCTATCCTTGAACTAAATGATACCTGCAGACAGCTCTTACGTCCTCCATGATGCAGCCAAATGGTGGGGAGCAATCCGATAACCTAACTGCCATACTGGAGCAAACAGACGAGCAGGCACCTTGGCGTGATAAGCCGAGGGAAGAAATGGCAGTGCTTCTCCCAAGAGTTCAGAAATCTTCAGTCAAATCAGAAAAGCAAGGAGAGCAGCTTAAAAAAAGAAGAGATTAAAATAATAATTTAATGTTGCATCTTACTTGCCCTGGGATTCTTTTGTGCCATTAGGGTGCATTTTGGCAATGCTTTCTTGCATTTTCAAACAGCCCACGTGGACTAGAAGTTTTTCAGATGAAAACAAAAGCTCTCTTCCGTGCACGTGAGCTCAGAAACTGGGATTTCTACAAGAAGCACTGCAGACAAGATGGGCTGAGGTCACCAAGCAAGTCCATGGCAATGAGGCAGGTCCAAGTTCTAGCTGGGCAGTTAAGTCTGCATGTCAGGGTTTGGATCAATGGGGTATGTGGCTGCCACAGGTATGGCTGCAAGCAAGGACCCAAAATATCACTCCGCTGCCTTCCGTCCAAAGGAGAGGTCAAGGAAAAAGAGGGAAAGGAGCCCACAGACAAGCATCAAGTTCTTCCCCGTGCACAACCTAGCACCAGTGGTAGGGTGGCCCTGCAGGCGGAAGCACAATGCCCACGTTTGTCAGGTCTTTGTCCTCTTCTTTGTCTGCTCAGGACATATTTTCCCATGGGCGTCCTGATCTGGCCAGCAAGGCTTGGAAAGGCAGGACCACCTCCCATTGTTTCTCCTCTTCGCCTATGGCACTCAGCTTTGGGCCCTGAGCTGACTGTCTGGGGACTGTAGGAGGTCCAAGCCCCCAATGCCCACATCCTGCAGCCCTCAGAGAACCTCTTCCCTACTGGGGCAAACATTCCTTCATCAGGAGAAGTGATCCATATTCTCTCAGTGAAGTCATTTTTGTCCAAGAAGTGCTTTAATATCAAACAAAACACAAGCTTAGAGTTTTCAGTCTGCTCTGTTGCCACCCCTGATGAAAGAAAAACTTTCTTCCAGCTTTTGAAATGGTTTTCCACCCCCTCAGCAAGACCTTGGGCTAGAGACAGACTGAAAAGAACAACAGCTGCATTTTTTTCTTTTTTTTTTTTTAAGAAAAGATTTTTCCCCTCAAGATTTTTTTCACTTATGATGGACTTCAGTTTCACAGCTCACTCTAATACAGATCAGTGCCAAGCACAGGCTGCCTGGGATGGTTTTTAAGGCTAACTGGGTGATCTCAGACCCTGTTTTACTGCCAACCTCCCAACCAGGCTGTGATAAAGGCTGTATTTGGAATTGTGTATTTTCCACACGTCCTCCCCAGTTGCAGTCTCATCACTACACTAATACTACTCTTTTTCTTTTTAAGTATCCCCTACCTTGCTTGTAGAAATATGATGTGGATGAGAGCGAGGGACCACGCTCCCGGCACCCAGCAGGGTGAATCAACCACCATACCCAGACTTGCCGGGCACCGTATGCCAACCTGGAGCAAGTCCTTCAAGCACAGCCTCCTGGACACCTGGTGCCAGCAGCAGCCTGGGCACCATGAGGAAAAACTGCCCCAGCTACAGCAGGGAAGATACTGCTCCAGCCGTCCCCACCTTTCCCTGCTTCACACTTTGCCTCCAGTGTGATTTAGCAAGTACAGACTATTTTTTGTTATTTTAAAAAATTATCAGCAGTGATTAAATATGAAAGGACATCATGCCAAACAATGTTTGCATGCATTTTAACTCACCTAACAGGAGTGAGTTAAGGAGCATGGTTGTGTCAGCAGGACTAAAGCAACAGCAACTTCTGATGGGAAGGGAGGTTAAGGACACGGAGGAGCCAGTGCCAGGGCAGTAACTGCTCAAACCAGATCAGCCAGCAGCAGAAGGGATTGCCTGACTGCACGCTCAGCTCCAAGCATTGCCCTAATTCAGATGAGTCTATGCAGATCAATGCTACAGCGGGCTCCAGCGCGGCCCACATGCTCTTTTATCTCCTGGCACACATCCTCCAACAAACCAGCCTCAGGGCACGCACGCCACCCGCTTACACAGCGTTAGGGTTGCTGCTTTGAAGGGCTGCCAGAAAGCCCTGGAGGCCTCCACACCCCACAGCTACAGCTAGTCATGGTGACACAAGTGGATAAAAGTCACTTTTAATGACCAGATGCAAGACAGCCTCATAGGGTGCAGCTGCAATATCTTCTCCTCTGCCTCATCCTGATTTTGATACAGTGGGATCTAGTTTCTCACCTGCCTTTTTCTTTTGCAGAGACCTATTTCCCTTATAAGAGGGAGCAAGAGCCACCTGAGCTGGCAGATACTTCTATTTTCTTCTATGGGCAATAGGGATTCCTCCAAGCTTAGGTCTTAGCCTCTCTCATCACAAGCTAACATGAGTGCCTCTTTGACTTCTCTCTCCATCTCCCTTGCACAGCTTCATCCAGGCATTGGGATTTCCTCCCAGCCTCAGGAGAAATATCTCATGTCCCCTGCCTCTCCTTCGGGGAGCAGGCCTGGAGGGCCATAACAAAGAGCTCCTGGGGAGAAAGCAGTTCTTCCCACATCAGCTGAGCTGAGGGCTTGTGGACCTCCTGGCTGCTCCCCATCCCATCCTGCAGCTGGACCAGTGCCAAACCTGCCCAGAAGCTGATTGCCTGCACTGACGTAAGTGTTAATTTTCACCTATGTTAAATGCTTCTTTGAATAATTTATTGGTTGTTTATTCTGCCTGAGAGGAAGGTCAGACCATGCATTTAAATGGAAATGCTCTTCGCAAAAGCTACAGAAAAGATCAGTAATTATCGCTACCTCTCAGCTGGACCAAGCTTTAAAACCAGACTGATCAGGAAGATCTTGCTGTTTATCTCACGTCATACCAAGCTTCATTTCTGCTGCTTTGCAGAGGGTTTCCCAGAATCTGCCTGAAGTACATCCCATGTCCCTCAATAACCTGAAGTCAGCAGCGTCTCCTCTCACGACCACTCCCATAGAGGTGGAAAGGGCTTCTCCACACTTCGATAAACACACCTGACTTGCAAAACTTTGAGATTAAGCCATGCCAACCTCTTTGCCTTCCCCCTGCCACAAGCTTTCAAGCTGCCCAGTTCTGAGTCAGGGCTGCTGCTGACTTGCACCGTCTTCAAAGAGTGAACACCCAAGGCGCTGTCCTGAATAGACAATTACAAGAACAAGCAGGAGGCTAAAAATGATGTGAACTAGATAACTGGACCTCAACAGACATGGTTACAGTGAAGGACCAGCAGGCCTTCCTGGAGATGGTGTCACCGGAGAAGGTCCCCAAATATGCTCAGCCTTGTGATATGATCAAAGCTGCACAAACACATGACTATTTGATTTTCCACCTGCACCCCTCCACAAAATACTTTATTTCCTGTCAAAAATGAAAGGCCCCTCCAAAGTTTTTTCCACTAAAAAACACAGCATTTTCTATTCCTTGAATTACTACATTTTAATCTATTTTTCAGTGAAACTCATCATATTAGCAAGGTTTTGGCAGACAGTGAGGAAAAGACAGGGCCCTAAAACAGTCCACTGCTGATGACAATCACTTTTGCTACCCTGAAAGTAAGGTTTTTTTCAATCAAAAAGAAGTTTTGTGCTTCTCTGTTTAAATCCTGCCAGCTCTACTCGTGCTGATGACATCAGCGTGTACATCTGCAACACAGATTTCTCCTGGGACTTCTGTAGAAAGCCAGACTTGGGTGGGTTTGATCCCTTAAAAAAAATTGTTTGTTAAACTTAATAGCATCTACTTTCCTCCTAAAATAATGTCTGCAGCAAAATGATCCTACTGGGGTCCATATGAAACAGCAGTACCATATAATTAACTGGGATATGGTAGAGATATTGGGGACTTTGGGTGATGATATTGCAGAACTGTTCTCTCATACAGGCAAACAGATCACTACATTATAATGGGGAAGACAATGGATATTTATTATTATTGTGTTCAAGCAAGGTTTGGTTTAATACACAGTAGTGAATGGAAACCCACAAGTGAAATAAAAATCCTCTAATTCACATCCTCACTGATAAAATTACAGATAAAAGAGTGATCTTGGATGTACAAAAGCCAAGCAAAATAGCAGGATAGATAGAAATAATATATATATGGCTGAAATCCAAAGTACCTCTGACAAACCCTATTGGATGAAACAGTTTATCATGAAGGAGAGGGGGAGGCTGAATGAAGAGGCCGCAGAAGAGGATGAATGATTTTATGGGCTTCAATACTTAATGGTCCAACTGGAAATGACATGAAAGTCCCCGATTTTCAAGGTGACTGGTTTGAGCCGTCTCAAACAGACCCTCTATCATCACTGGCCACTCTTGAAAATCTCAGCGAGGCACTCTGAAGCTGTCCCCAGAGACCTGCCGAGCAAGAAGGCAGCAGGCCTCCAAGTTTGGCCCCAGTCCAAACTCTTTAGGCAAAAGCTGATCTTGGCAAAGTTTCTGCTCTGTAGTTTGAATTCAAAGAGCTCCTTCATGCTTTCCGACCTGGGATTAGAAACATTTTCATTCAAGAACTTAAATTATTTTTTTCTTGTTTAGTCCCAGCTCTTGGGAACCTATTTTTTCTAATAAGTTTCTTCTTTCTCTTTTACCTGGGAGAAATTCTACTTCTTTGCACATCGTGAAACCAAAGGCATGAGCAAAACCCATTCTTACCTGCTGGGAGGACAGACCAGCCTTCCACCCAGTCCTGATCAGAGTCCCATGCTGTGATTGCTCAGGTCGTGTCCACATTGATAGTTTTTGGCTTGGATGCAACAAAGTCATTAGTGACTTCTGTCATTTTTGCATCTCCAACCTCCAGCAGTTTGTCCATTGCAACTGCCACGATGAGGGTGGGCAGGGATGGCCCAGATAATTGCCGTAAGGTGGTCCCCAGCCCCATTCTGACACCTCACATAAGCCAGGCAGCAGCTAAGTGTTCCCACCTTACTTCCAACTGACCTCTTCTCCTGCAGGGGGAAGCCAAGGCATAGCAGAGCCACTGAGACGCCCAGTAACAGACCCTGCTTTGACCCACCATCAGCTGGTCTCTCTCAAAATGAAAGAACATTTCTGCAGCAGTTAGCTTTGCTTTAATGTAGCAGACAGACTCGAGGGCTAAGTGGGAATCTGTCTTGGACTGCCCTCTCTGTGTGACGGTTCACCAACATGAGGGCCCCCCATGCCTTCTCCTTATCTAGGGGCTTTCAGTTTTACAGACCTCAAATCCTTGGATGCTTTGGTACCCTTGGGCAAGGTAGTGGGATTCCTGGGCTCAAACAGCACAGCCAAAAGACAAAAAAAATCCAAAGCAGTATGATGGAAATCACTGGAAAGGCCCTCCGGACTCCTCCAGCGCTTGCAAATGCTAATTGCCAGCAGTCCAATTACGTTCATGTCTCTGATGGATTTAATTGCTGAGTTGCTGAAGAGTGAAGTGACCTATTATGGATCATTGTTTACAGCAAATTAGTTCAGAAATTCCCATCTTTCTGCCTGTCATGCTCAGAGGGCAAACTCCCTCAGCTCTGCCACTGAGTCAGCCAAGGACTTCACTGGCTCCAGCAGGTGCAAGCTCATTCACAAGGAAAAGCTGAGCAAAGACACATCTAGGGCAGAAACACAAGCCTGGCTGTTCAGTAGAAGAAAGCTCTGAGATGAAAGGGGTCAGAGGGAGAAAGCAATAGCTCAGAGGAAAAAAATGCCCAAGGGAAGAAGCTACAGAGGTTCTGCAGCGGATGAGGGGGGCTGACACAGGCACACCTACAGCATAGCTCAGGCCAGGCCTGAAGGCTCAGACCTGAGCTTAAATGGAGCTGGTAGAGCAATGTGTAGAGGATGGGTGGGTGGAGGTCCCAAGTGAGGCTGCTCAGGGCAATTAATGCCCATAAGGCCCTGACAGCTTCAAAGAGAGGATGTTTGCTTCTTGAGGAGTCTCTAAAGCTCAGGGCAAAATGCCCATAAGGCCCTGACAGCTTCAAAGAGAGGATGTTTGCTTCTTGAGGAGTCTCTAAAGAATGTCAGAGGAGAAAGTTACAGGACCTCTAGGCAGTTTGAAATCTAAGAGTGAATAAAAGGAATGGGGAGGCAACATTTTCCTTTGCAGGACATCAATGGGGCTAGGCTGAGAAGATATTTAGGAGAATTTTGCATTTTTTCTAAATGGGGTAAAATTTATTTCTGATGGCTCTAAACCTCCCCACCAAGTCAAGGGGGGGCTTCCTATCAGGCAGACTGAAGGTAGGGCTGGTGGTAGCCCTCTCTCCCCTTTGTCACGCTGGTGAGGTCTCTCAGAGGTGCTGTAGCTCAGTGCAGCACTCGTATTGGAGCTCTTATGGTCTTCTAGAGACAGCACTGGGTAGTCATGGCCCTCTTGGAAAACAGAGCTCTCCCCTCCCTGGGTACAGCAAGGTTGCGTGCTGCTCTCTGGGCTTGGTTGCTATTGTACATGGAGAAATACAACACTAGGACCACATTATCCGGACTGTTAGCTGGAGATAAAAAGAATTAAAGCAGGGGAACACAAGAAGCTTAAAAACAGGCCTGCTCTTGACTTGCGCAATATATTTCAACAGACCCATAAAAAGATCAGGGAATTCACTCAAGCATGAATAGTTACAAGCATAAAAGAATGGCGGTATTATATTTATTATTAAAGCCCTTTTAAAGCCCCCTTATTGCAGATGGATTCTGAGCCTCTGGGGAAAGTCAGGGACAGGATATTTAGCAAAAATGTTATTAAAAATAGAAATTGTTTCCCATGACTTAACCTTATTGCCTAGGGAGAAATCACTTAGGTGATGTTATTGGAGAGCATGCAGTTACAAGACCATGATTGTTATGGAAGACTACGCACAAGGTTTCTGGGATAGCAGCAACATTTCTGCTTCCAGGGAAGCAAATTTACCTGTGCACCCCACCAACTGCCTGCAGCCCGCCCCCAGACTGAGGAAGGCGTTTTCCTCAAGCCTGCATGCCTTTAACCAATCTACAGTCCCTTCTGCAGCTCTTAGCTGCCAGGAGGTGCTCCTGAGGACAGGCCTCAAGCCCGCATGCCTTTAACCAATCTACAGCAGCTCTTAGCTGCCAGGAGGTGCTCCTGAGGACAGGAGTGTTCCACACTGTACAGTGCAATGAGCAGAGCGCACGTGGGGCTGTCAGCAGGGCGTGATGAATGCAATTCATTGCATCGTCACCTGGCAATTTATCAATTTATCATCATTGTGAGTCAAGTCTGCAGCTCCAAGATGCGCCCTGTTCACCCTCCTTGGTCTGGAGGGACTTGGGACCAGTGACCAAATGGTGGCATGCAGGATGGTGCCATGGTTTGCTTGCTGCTCTAGTTCCAGCCCAACGTTAATAATAGAAGGCTTTTTTCCTAAGTTTTCTTCAGAACCTGCAAAAAGGTTCAGTTATGACAAATTGACATTTTGACAGAAAACCTCCTCTGCCCCACAGCTGTGGCCAAAGGCTGCTTGTCAAAGCAGCATCAAGGGTGATCCCCCCCGCAAAGATAGCCTGAAGCTCTTTAAGAAATACAGCTCCAAAGGCCATGGAAATGCCAGGGGGATTGCTGAGTTGATCAGATTGTCTCCTGTCTTCCTCCTGGGATACATATCAAGTAAGATGGGCAGATATCAAACATTCATTACAGGCACTTGTCCCTTCAACAGCTGACATTGGTGCAGCAAAACAGTTTTTGATCACTTGAGCTTAATGTCACTGCAATCATTGCCTGGAATGTAATTTTGTCTTAAAAAAAAAAAAAGAGAGGGGAAGGAGGATAAAACATGAGACTCAAAGCTCTCCATGCTTCAGAAAAGCTGGCTCTGAAGTTTTGCTGTGGGCATCAGATCTCAGCAAATTCTGTAAACTCCCTCCCCCCACACCTGTATTTGGACATTTTCCTGTTACTTAATGATATCCCATCAGTTATATAACTTCACAGATACTAGAGATCAGTATTAGGGAGTTCAGCTTCATTATTAGTGCAGTTATTGTCCTTTGGAGACTGAGCTAATGGCCATTTGTCTTCTTCAATTCAATTAACAACAATCCTCTCTGGACACCACATAGGTTGCACTCAGTGACATGCCGCTACATCCCCTCCTCCATCAGGACATGACCCCCATCTCCACAGACAAGATCTGGCTCCTCTCTCGCCAGCCGCATGCTATACATTTTAGCAGCACATCAGGAAATGGCACACTAAATTATCAAAGAACTGAACTGGGCAGGGCTTGAGCCAAGAAAAATCCATTTATAGATGGCCATTCCCCCTCTGAAGTGCTTGAGTAGGCTGACAAGACAGAAACATGCCTTTCCCAACCAGCCAAGAAGATTCTTCCCAAGGAGGATAAGGTCACATATTTCAGCAAAGGATGAAGGGTAGAAACCAAAGGTTGGGGCCAGACTGAGGGAAGAGTTTCAACATTTTTTAAGAAAATGGAGCTTACAGCCGCTCCGGTATGTCAGTGTGACTTTTCCGTACAAGTGCAGATCGTGGTACCTTTATTTTCCCCTTATCACTGGCCTCTGCTCCATGAATGCTCTTGTCACTAAGTTCAAGAAGCCTCAAGCAGGAGCTGTTAAACCCAAGCACGTTCCTCCATGACATTGCTGCCTTCCAACATGTTGGAATCCTCTCACTTCTGCAGAGCAATGACTTGTCTTTGCATCCTCATCTCTTTCCACTTTCAACTCCATAAGGGCTTGCACCATTACCTGGATGTTTGCAGGAGTGGCGCTGGGTTGGTTTTAGAGTGTTTTGAGCTCCCTTGGAGTCAGGGCTGAGACTCTCCTGCTCCACGTGGTCACTGGGACATGAGCCACCGACCTCAGCGGCTTTCACAGCTGGCGACCAAAGCCTTACGAGCAGAGGGAGACACAGGGGAGCCCAGCACACCGTGTGCAGCTCTCCAGCAATCCTCAGGCAAGCTCTGCAGTGGCATGTGGTGTGCAGAGGTCGGAGGCCAGCCTGCTGTCATAAATAAGACACCCTCTGCTCCTGGCATGTGGCGGTTTCAATGGAAAGCATTAATTGCTGGCAAATCGCTTTGGTAGCAATTCAACCTGACAAATGCTTTATTAGAACAAAGCTTACACTGAGAAGGTGTGGGATCGGCTTATAATTTATGGGTGCAGAGAGCACCAGACTCGCTGGAAGCAGGCAGGAAACCTGGTGAGTCTCCTCACCAATGAGAGTCTGCAAACTTTTCATGAGAAGAGCTACCAGTGCAGGCAGAAAAGGTGGCTATGAGCCAGAGGTGTGTCCTTGTGGGTGGGGTCTTTCCTTTGAAGTTTGTACCATGCCACCAGGCAGCTTGACCACATGGCTGGTCTGTCTGACCACTCCCCAGTGATGATACAAGCACCCCCCAGTCAGCCTCCCCCAGGTTTGCTCCCTAGAAGGTCCGCCAAAAAAGAGTGTTCAGTTTGTTATCATGTCCTTCTGCTTTAATAAAAGCAAAATCCATCCACCCTGCCCCTGGAACAAGCACAGCCCTGCGCTGCTGCTGCTGTAAGTAACAGTGATGGGATCACTGAGACGTAACAAGATTTATCACTTTCTCCCGAAGAACAACTGCCTGCTTGGTGTCCTCAGTAAATAATGTTCTGCCTGCATCATCTGGGGACATCATTAACCCAGGAGACAGTGACACCACTTAACCTTTCATGGGCTCACTCAGCTCCCCTAAGCTGCCCGAGATGTACAGTTACTCAACAAGTCATTTCAGGGACGAGGTGAGGATGTGATGCCAAAATTCACACATGGGAAGAAGGAACACAGCACAGACATTTGATGCCATGCAAGAGGCAATGCAGTACTGAGGAGCACCAATAAGCAGCTCCATACTCCACTTGCACTTGCAGCACAGTCTTTCCAGGAACCTACAATAAGCCTGGGCTAGTTGGGACACTTTGGCTTCAGCAAGGTTATCAGAGTAGCAAGTCACAGACTCCAGCTGCCAGGCACATCAGGCCATTTCCCAACTCTCATCCGTAGCCATGACCCCCTCACTGGGTCATAGACAAGCAGTGGTCTTCCTGCCGAGTGCCTGGGATCTCCTCCCTTCCCCATCCACAAGCACCTCAGTGACTTCTTTCAGGCAGGGCCCAGACAGCCTGATCCTCGAGCGTGCCAAGTGCTCAAGACTTTGACTTGTCTAGTACTGCCTCCTCACTATGCTTAATAGCTCCTGACTACTCCTTCACTATGTCTATGACCGAAACACTGGATTTATTAATGCATTTTTAATTAGCAAACTCAATCTCCAGGGGAAGGTGTCTTGCATCTTAATGACCTTTGCTTTGAACCTTTGCCAGAGAGCTTTATACCATATACCATATCTGCAACCAAGTTTCCTGATGGCCCTCAACTCATAAGCTGAGCAGCCAGGGCAGGGGAGGTAGGTGCAGGTGAGGAATTTGCTAGGTGGACATAGTTCCACGTATAATCCAAGCTGGTGGGAAGTTATAAGACACTCATTGGAGTAGGACTAAGTCATAGAAAGCTTACAAAGCCTCTGCACAGTTAAAGAAGTGCTGTAGGAAAGGCTTGCCAGAGCACAGCAATGGGGTTCAGATGGTCCCAGGAGCTGGAGAGGTCTGGCCAGAGCTACATGCCTAAAGTGTGCTGGGGACAGGCAGGGTACTAGATCTAGCCTGACCGCACACACCAGCCCTCTTGTTCTCAGGGACAAGGGAAGGACCACAGTTATTTTTCCTTGGAGCTTGTTCAGGCCGGTTCACAACCCACTTACTCACCATGTCTCTCCAGGAGGTGCCTTTTTGCAAGCCACATCTTTCCAGATCAGCTTGTAGTATTAGGGGCCAGCATAAAGACCTGTTTTTTCCTAGGAGTTAGTGACATTTTAATCAATTCTTCCAGATAGAGTTACACATTTAAATGTTACGCTGTTTTCTTCACATTTCCCCAGGCATTTCATGGTTTCAACGTTTTCTGTATTCCTCCAGTTCCAGATCTCATTTCAAACCAGCCGTTACAATTAAGCCGTTCCAAGCTGATCAATGCTGCAGGAGCCCATGGTCCTTAGCTCCATGTCAGAATCCATTTCCCACCTCTGGAAGGAACAAGGGTTGAACCCATTTCCTCCTCTCCCCTGCTTTGGGAAGGGTGGGGGAAACTGCCGACAGCTTTGTGGTTTATTACCCACACAGCTCTATAGATCCATACCTTCCAAATGCATTCAGCAGTGCTGTGTGCCCGGTGGCAGCTGTTGTTCCTCAGTTTTCTGGCTTCTCTGTCACACAAGCTGTTAGTGATGCCATTTGTCTCCATCCTCCTCTGAAAGGCACATCCCAATGGCACATGATTCCCAACAGTGGCTGTTTCCCCACCCTTATCCACATGCAGCCTTATCCTCTCTAGAACCGAATAACACAATCTCTAGAGGAGCAGGAGGACCTAGCATGAAAATCGTTTCAGAGCGGAGAGTAGCAGATGCTAAATATTCATGCAGCTATTTGTTCACAGCACTGTGCTGCATATGCAGGAGGTATTTATGCTCCATTGAGTCTCCTGATGAGCATCCCATCCTCAGCTCCTTTGGGTCACTGTGTAGAGGCAGAAGCACCCCAGAACTAAGCAGTGCTGATGCAAACATCAGCAGTAACCACTGTACTAGAAATACATATGCAAGGCTTCTTCCCACAGCAGGACATGTATTAATCCTTTCTGACTTCTCCATCTACCCACATCCTCATCCTTCTGGACAGCAGCAAGATGCGAGTTCACCTTGCTACAGGCCCATGGTCGTCCCTCTGCCATGCCCCAGGTGTCTGGCATCCCCCAGCCAGACTGCCTGCTGCTCAGTAATTCCTCCTTGAGCCTGCTGTGAGGACTGCTTCACTGCCTTAAGCTGTACTCTAAGGGACTTGGGAAGCAGCTCAAGCAATGTTGCATGACTCGGTCCTCCCCCTTAGCTCTCCCCTCTCAGAGAAGCGTGAGCCTGCCCATGACCTCCAGCAAGGTCTCTCACATGGTCCTGCAGCGCTTTAGCTCCACTGCAGCAAAGAGCCCCACAGAGTTTCTGTCCTCCATGTGATGTTACCTTGCTGGTACCTACAGTTTGCCAAAACTGGGGCTTGCTGAAGCCCAAAATCAGGATTGTCATGCTGCTGCTCTTCCAGGAAACACCTGAGCTGCAAGAAAGTGTTTACTGAGTTGAGTTCAAGATGTGTGCAGCTCTAAGTGGCAAGAGATGTAGCCCCAGCAGGCTGTCCTGCAGCCTGGCCATGTACCTCTCCCTGTTGCCTTGCTCGCACAGTTCCTAGCTGAGCTTTCTCACCTGTACCAACTCTTTTTGCTTTGAGCCAGTCCCTCCCACGTGAGATTTTGGGCACAGCCACCATGAAGATGTCTCGGAGGCTCAGTGAAGACCTTGCAAAGAGGCTTGGACCACATTTCCAAAGCTGCCGTGAATTGCTTTGCAAGAAAATTCCCTCCCATGCACTACTATAAGCATTTTGATGGGTCAGGCACTGCCCCACTTTCCCTGCAGGTTGCCCAGTTCTTACTAGGTGGACAGACACAGCAAACTAACTATTTGGGGGAAGATGGACTCATGGAAGAGAGAGTATTTCAGAAGCCTTATCTCTCCCTTCTTCCTCCAGGCAAGACGGAGCAATCATTTCATGCAGCTCGATTTCCTGGGCTGCTTTCACAAACCCTTATTAACCATGGAGACCTGCTCTTGCTACATGTCACTCTTCCACCTTACCCCTTGCAGTAATCAGCCTAATTTATCAGCAGCACTCCTGAAAGTGGTACAAGATGTAGGGTCCCTGCACAGTACAGCTAGAGGCCATAGCCCTAACAGGACTGGGAACTTCTGTGGGGCAAGGTCCAGAGACACCTTGTATCTCCCTGTAAAACCCCAATGGCACATGCTGCAAAGGTAGCATTTCAAAGCCTTTGAGAGGGAGCCATTTATTATGTCACTTACCCCTTAACACAGTCTCCGCTGTCCTGCATCCCCAAGCACCAATATCCAGTGGTTTTTCTAATCCAATTTGTCATCGGGTTGTTTCACCCAAGTCAGCAGATGCCCCTCTGCTCAGGTTACTGACGGATCAATTTACGTCGAGGCCTCAGAGATGCTGCTTGCCAGGTCTCAGAGTTTCAATTCCTCTCCTGTCTCAGCGAGATGTGGGAAAGGGGAGGGCAAAGCCCAAGAGGAATAGCAAGTGACAGGGGCAGCCAACCACCCTGCAAGGGGCTGCTGATCTGGCTGAAGGGCTGTAAGGGGTGCAAGGACAGCACCCATGAGCTCTACACATTCCTTAGAGCAGCCTGCATTCACTCACTCTGATCCCAGCAGCGCAGAGCAAGACGATGGCTGTAAAGACCAGACTCTGGGCCAGGGGTCTGAAAGCAGAGGCAGACCACAGCAGGTCAGTGATGCTGGCTTAGAGGGCCATGTGGAACCTCACAAGTGGCACCGAGTCAGTCCTGCATGTGCAACTCCTTCCCAGCAATTTCTGGTGCACAGGGGCAAGGGCTGCAAAGGGAGGCAGCAGCACAAAGCTGTCAGGAGAGCTGTATCGTATGCAGCACATCTATTTCCCATTCCTGTCCATGCTGCTTGACCATTTTTCCTTCAAACAGGCATTTTCTGCTTCTGCCTAGTCTGCGCTGGAAGCTGGAGAAGCACAGGTCTCCCACTGCACCTGGGAGCTTGCAATAATCGTTTGTACACACACTCCCCTGCTTCAGAGTCCAGCACACAACTCCACCTCTGCTTGAAAAGCAACTGGCAATCATGCACATACAGCAGACAGTACGATGTGTCCTGAGCAGTTACATACAGCTTTGTTGCTGAAGGCACCTGCCCTTCTTCAGCCACCTGCACACACATCATGGTCTTTGCGTGATGCTGCTCGGGTTTGGTATCGCAACATCTGGCCTCCAGCTCTGCCCATCTGCAGCTGCTTGTGCTCGAGCTGGATCCGTGCTGTAATGACGATGCTCCCCATTTTGAGCTGTGGGGCAGGAGCTACACCCCTCCACCCCACGGCTTCCGAATTCCAGGCCTTGCAGCAATCCCAGCTTCAGTTGTGGCCCCATGCTACATTCAATGGGAAATGGAAGTTAAGGTCTTCTTACTTCTCACTCTCAAGAGTGAGGCTCACGGTGAAGCATTTCAGTGGGATTAAGGCTGATTTTTGCTGCATCCTTCTTCCATTCTGGAAGGGGAAAGGTGCTCAGTGAGACCCAGGGGAATCAGTGAACTCCCCATCTGTCACTACATGGAAAACCTGACAGGGTGGTACTGGGATTTAACCATCTGGACAAATAACAAGGACATTTCGCACTTTCTCCCCATACCCGTTGAGAGAAGGATGCAGCAATGTGGTAGGCATTTCTGAGGAGGAAAATACCTGGGGGTCACAACCTTAATGGATTTTTTCCTATCCCGGTCATCCTCCTGTACATGCAGTTGGTCCAAGCTCTATTTTCTCAACCCACAAGAGTGTTCGCTGAATTCTCAATTAGATACAAAACCTCTTAAGGAGTGAGACAAAGCTCCCAGAAGTGGTTTTATGGCATCCAAGACACAGAGCCCTCCTCCTCAAATGCACTCTCCTGACAAATACTCATTCCCTAGCTATCCAAGTGCATTTTCAAACCAAAGCTGCAGCTGTGAGACGTGATCTGGGGAGAAGACTGTCCTCATACCCCACTTTGCTGCTCTGCTTGGAGAAGACCTTCAAGGAAACCAAATAGAAATTTCTATTTGTTTTCCCCCTCCCATGATGAAAAGCTCCTAACTGTTGGGGAGGTGGCTATGCAGAGGGGCAGGATCCCACACGGGTGGGAGAGATTTCATTGTCCTTATCAAGGGAGGGGGCAAAAGAACGAGTATTAGTAGGGTCTCCCAGCTTAGTCTCCTTGTTTAAGGGACAAAGCACTCACCTCCAAATGAGAATAGCAACAGGAAAGTGGCAGTAAGGGGATGAAAGTTAAAGCAGTGTCATTGGAAAGACTGGGACAGACTTCATCAGATCCATGCTAGAACTGCCACCTATCAGCAAAATCCTGTGAGATAAAGAGCTTTAGTTATGCATTGTCATGGTGTATTAAATAAAGGTGTCTGCCCTCGAGCCCTCATTCCTCAAGCCCTTCACCCTGCTCCCCCTGGGAGGGGTAGGTATGCATCATTAGAATGGCACACCAGCCTCAGACCCAATGGGTCATGCTACCTGGAGTTGGTGAGCTCAGCATAGCATAAGCAAACTCTGTTGAGATGCATCAGAGTGACAGTTAAGGTCTTTGCCCTTTCCATTAGCTTTATTTTAATTTGAAGCCGCACTGTTCATTACTTCCATTATATCCAGTCTCAGCTGGCTGGCATGATGCTTTATATCACTTCTGACTTTGGGCAAGAGTCTGATGCTCTGGTCTCTGGGGTGCTGGCTGCATGCGTGTCATGGCAACAAACTGGCCAGCAGTGACACCTGGGCACTAGCTTTTGCATGTGCAAATGCCATGGGTCTGCTAGGACACTGCTCCACTCCTCCACTGCACCAAACCATACTCATCTCTGCAGCAGGAGGCAGCTGTGGGTCTGGGCAGACTCGGGGATAGTCCACACTGTTCCCATTCCCTTGCCACAGAAATGCTTTAATTTACTTAAGGATGTGGAGCCAATGTGATGTGGATAGTCACGAGTCAAGTCAGTTTGCGAGCAGAGAAGTTTCCAAGCCTCAGCTCAGCTTCTGGAAGCTTATACAACCACGACATTAACCTACAAGTAGGCCAAGGCCAGAGGCTTCAGATGCTGGAAAGCAGCCGCTGGCTACAGGAATGAGCTAGAGAAGCTGCAGTATCACTGATCGGCCTGGAGTCCTTGGGCTCAGAGCTCTTCCAGTGGCATATCTGCCCAACTTCCCAGAGTTTCTGGTAAACTTCAGAGGAGCTACTTGGATCGGGAGCAATATGATCCTCAGCCCTTAGCATAATGTTGGCGTTCTCTCTCCAACACTCCCCATCAAAGGGATGCTGGGAGAGAGCTGGAAACGTAGATAATTTTCAGCTGGTTCTTTCCATGCATTTAAGCACCTGCTCCCATCTCTCCCCAGCCCTTCTCCCAGGAAGACAGCCTGGGCAGGCAGTCCCCGGGCTGCTCAGGACTGCAAAGAAATCACTGCAGTGGGCATGAGCCAAACCAGGAGCCTCCTCTCACTAGCTATAGCACACAGTCTCATGCTCTGCTTATCTGAAGGGTCATTTTCCACGTGGTTCAGTGCTGGAGCTGGAAAGCCCTTTCAAAAAGGGAATTTGGAAGCCCTACCTCAAGCTAAGAAGCTGCTAAAGAGAACAAATACACAGCACTGAACAAATAAGGATGAAGTTGGTAACAAAGTCGGACATCTGCTTCAAGACAGGTTGATCTAAGAAAGATTTTCTGCTCTCCTTCGATATAAAGGAAGAAGTCTTGAAATATAGTCTTTCCTTGGTAAAAAAATGCTAGTCTGCAGCTCCTGCCATTCCTAGTCCATATATTTACAAAGATCCTTGAACAGAAACAGGGCAATTTGCTGGGATGAATATTCACAAAACCAAAGCAGCAGGTTTCCTCGCAGAAGGCACATTATATGCTCCCCACATCAACCAAAGGCCATTGCCTTGGACTTCCACTCGTGTGGGGACCCAAAGGAGCCTAACAAATGCTAGCAAGAGGATTGCTAGCCTACAGAGTCAGGACAAAGCAGCAGCCAGGGGAGAATAAAGCACGGAGCAAGAAGAGGCCTCTTCAGTATGACAAGGATCTTCAATTGCTGCAAGTGTGGCTCAGCCATTGAAGTATCCACACAAGCCAAGCACGGAGAGCTTATCTGCATTTCAGAGCCTTGTCAGCCAGGAAAATCCTGATCTTACTGCCTTCTGCAGCAAACCATTAGTGCTGGGAGAATTCAGCTACCCATCGCACATGGCATTTCCATTTCATCATGGGATAGTAGAACTGGACATGGCTGGGCAGGGGACCTGGGCTGCAAGACCTGCAGAGGTGTGGAGCAGCGGTGCAGAACCCTGTGGAGCATTTCCCCCCGACACTCAGCAGACTGAAGTTTAAGTCCTAAAGCCACTGAACGAGAGAAGAAAGGATCCTCATTGCAGAGGGGTCTCTGCCCCAGATCAGCTCTACTGGAGAAATCCTGCTTTTCTATTGGAATAGAAACAGACAAGAGCCTTTGACAAGTTCTACCCAAACCCCTGGGACAATCTGGAGTCCTACCAAACAGGAAAGATCACAGAGTGCTTAAAATGTAAAATTGGAGTCAAAATAAAAACCAAGATGCTCAGCCCCAGGTTTCTGCATTGTGCCAATACAGCTGCAGGGGCAGGCAGACTTTGAGGTGGTGAGGACTGCCCAGCATACTCTAGGTTCATGCTGCAGGTTTACCCACAGTGTTTTGGAGCAAGAGCACTGGTCCCACATTTGGACCTCCTGGTAGGGTGTGCAGTTGTCCCAAGCAAGCCGAGAGCCATACCGACAACCTGGTGCCGCAGGAGGCTGGGCAGGTAGGAGAGCCATTGAAGCTCCTCAGAGATGAGGCTCAGAGAACTCTGTTTTGAACAGAACAGAGCTAAACGGAATTTTTAGATCAATGTATATGTCTGCCAAGAACGGGCTTGAAAAACAACCTGTTTTAGTAAAACTTGCAGTAACTTTTGGGGGGAGATCAGTTATACTGAAGTAGTTGACAATTAAAGAGTATTCTCAAGCACCTATTTTTCATCAGAATTACTTTTCAGACCCTCAATTCAGGCACGTAAGATACATGCTCATCAATAAGGTTACATATTACCTTGTAAACTACATATACAGATTCCTTCCCCATCCCACCAGTACTGTAGTTTAAGTGCAGACCCCCCCCCAGCCAGGAAAGTGGAAAGCACTAAAATAGCTTCTGAAATCACACAGATAACAAGGAAAATCCTAGCAGTCAATGTTAAAAGGCTTTGTGTTGCAGTAAACTATATGTTTTTGTTTTGGTTTAATATTAATGTATTTCTATATTGTTAGTACAATTTGTTGAAGCTGTTTCCTTGCTTGCAAAAGCCTGGGTTTAGCAAATATTGGCTGGTTAACTATGTTGTTACTTAGCAACCCTAATTGGATTTCAAATTGGAGATTTTGTTTTGGAAATATTACCTGTATCACTTAGCACTGTGAAATAAGTTTTTACCTTCATCATGCAGATAAACACAATCAGCATTCCTCAATTCACAGGGGTTTAATCTTGTTTACACGCTTCTAAGACAAGAACTGACACCTTCCCTCCTCCCCTGGCCAAGACCTGCGATCTTTCACCAGTAGCTGGAAATCCAAGACCAGCACAAGCTCCTGCTGCAGACATGAGCTCAAGTGGCCTCCATGGCAGCCCTATGGCCATGCTGGCCCTGTCCCCGGGCTGGGTGGCAGTCCTGCAAGCTTGGCATGTCCCAGCCTAGCTACTGGGCACATCAGAGGTGGCAGCAGAACAGACAAACAGAGCTTAAATGTAGCTGCTGGGCCATTGGCAGAGAATGTGTGGATAGACAACCCAGCTGAGGATGGTCAGGGCAATGAAAGAGCACCGAGGGCCATGGTACCATGGCTGCTTTGCTAGTCCCCTGCTTGCCTGCTACAGTCTGCCAGCCACTCCACACCCATCAAGATGGCCAAGACAGGCAAGAAGACCTTCTGAAGTAGCCCACAAAAGGACATCAGCTCCAGCAGCCTGGGACCTCTGACCAGGAATTCTCTTAATATCAGTTCTGTAGGCTCTGTGGTTTGGGTGCACCAGGATCACCCATCCCTCCAGATGAAGACCTTCTCCAGCTGAGCCCAAGGGCAGAAGGCCCACGGCACGCAGCTGGGATGTGAGGAAGAAAGCTTGGCAAGCACCTCCTCCGAGAGCCAGCGAGGAATCATGCTGGCGTTAGTTGGAGGCAAGGACAGGCTGACCAGGACTTGGCCCAGGCACGTGCACATTCCCGCTGTGCTGCTGTCTGGCCCATCGGTATTTGAGATGAGGCTGGGGAGAAGGAAAGAGAGTGCTGAATTAAGTACTGTGCTGCATCCCATCAGTTCAACAGACCTGCTGCTGGAGGTATTGGCCTGCAAGATGAAGCTTGCAGGGGTCTGGAAGATGGAGTGGACTTTCTTTTCCACACTCCTCCTCTCCCCTTTCACCGTGTTCTTCTGAGGCAGTCGGGGCGGGAGGACCCTCTCAGCCTGGCACCTCAGTGGGCTGATTTATGGGGTGAGCAAGAGGCAGACTGAGCAGCAGATAAATCCCTCCTTTCCCCTGGAGTCAGGATAGGCAATGCCACGACTGAGGGATGCCCAAACGTGCTGCCCATCTACCTGCAGGTCAAAGCCTCTGAGTAGGGGAGGGGAAGTAGTAGGCGGGGAACTGCCACACAAGCCTAGCGAGCAAACTGCAGCGTGAACTCCAGCAAAGTTTTCCACACCTGTGGAGCTTTATTTCTGGTGTGAGTGGAAGGTGGCTGATGTTATGCCATTTAGCGATGCTAAACGGTAAGCCAAGCATTAAGCCAATTACAGCCTGCAAATCATTGCACAGCAGCGCAACCCTCTGACTTCAGCCATGGGCCAGCAACTGCAGGGAACGGCAGGGAATGAGCATTGATTGGTGCCTGGGGCCCCACGAGAGCCCTGCCGCCCCCGTCGCTGCCAGCTCAATAGCGGGGAGCACTCCTGGTCCTCCCACCTGCCTGCACCTCAGCCCCAGCTATGGCACTGCAATCCACAGACGAGCCACAAAAGGTCAGCAAAGACCACGGGAGGCACCAAAGAGAGTTGGGTCCTACAGGAACCAGGCATTTTGGGTTGTGCTGCATAGGAGTTGTCTACCTGCCATTGCAGGAAGGGTTCATTCTGGCCGGATGGTTTCTTATGAAGCCCTTTATCTCCGCAGAGATGCGACGGGTGAGGGAGCTAAACAATTAAAGAGAGATGCTGACATCCTTGTGCAGCACAGAGAGAGGAGAGGCAATTACAGGGAAGTGTCAGGCTGCAAACTAGGCTTTTTATGCTCTGAAGATGTTAATCTCCATTTTGAGGAGGGATGAAGCAGTATTTTCCCTAAGGGAAAGACCCTGAGGGTCTGGGGTTATGGAAATATGGGGGTATGCATGGTCCTCAGTCCCAGGCAACAGGATGAGGCCAGTCCCCATCATGGCAGAGTGATGCCATGGTCTGAGCATTGGCAGAGCTGCCCCTGTTCAACAGGTCATGCAAATACAGCCTGCTCAGGTACATGCACCTCCTTCCTTCCTCGAAACTTACAAAGGGATCCTGGACCAAGACACAAACTTCTGCAACATGGCCAGACTCAGTTGTAAGCACAGGGGTTTGACCCTAACCCCAACTGGGTTTTCCTAGTAGGGAAAAACTGGGGTGACTTTTTCGGAGCAAACTGTTTACCAGCTAAACAAATGCCACCTGAGCCATGCTGATTCCAGTTTCTTTTTGCAATGGCTTGGAGGTTTCCAGTTCCAATGCTAGGCCAAGTTTAGGTTGGCAGATTAAGCCTGGGAAGTGAGACGCAGACTTTCTACACCATGTCCCAAAGAGGAAAGCATTTCACCCTGTGGTAACTCTACACACCCTTGAGACTAATCCACAAGATGGCAGGACCTTTCTGGTCTTGCTTGGGCTAGTCCTTCACAGTAAAAAGGTCCTCTCCAGGAGCTTTGGTGAGAAACTTGAAAGCAGGGGAAGACCAAATGAAAAGAGAAACAAAATTATGTCCATTGAGCCCTCTAATTTTGAGCCAGGCCAGGAAAATGCCATGGATAGCTTCTTGGTGTTGGAAGCAAGTCTGGTGGTGACTGTGCTGTAATGAAGGGCTGTCTCCTTCAGGTGGAACTAGACCATGTATTTAGAGGGGACACGGGCAAGAAAAAGCAGCATTATTCTGCTGAAAATTTAAATGAAAGTAGATTTATTTTGTCTTTGTTCCAATTCTCAGGAGATGGTGTTGACTTATGTGTTGGAAAACCAAACGCTGCAACCGGCAACTATGAATTGTGTATTAAACCTGCCACCTCCCCCTAAAGCCCTGAAGCAAACAAAAGTCTGACGGAAGCTGCTGATTTTTTCTTGGCTCAAACCCCAATCTGTTTGTCAGGTTCCAGATGCATTTTACAGCGGTTGAGGGTTTTTTGTTGTTGCTGGATGATTTTAGCAAACCAAATGTTGAAGAAGAGCAGATCTGAAAGTGAAAACATTTCTCCGATAAAACTCAGGTTTCTACTGAAAATTGCCAGGGAGTTTTCAACCAGGATTAAGCTACAATTATATGAGATCTATTTTAACTGAGAATTAAAGAGTGTGCTGAATAGAAATGTTGTTGTGTTCTGTTTGAACACCCACAACCCAAAGAACCTCCTTTATCTTGAAACACACATTAGTTTTACCTTATATTATTACTTCAAAAACACTGCTCCGTTACAGCTGAGGCTTTTGCACTGTATGATATCTGCCAGTCGATCTTCCTTCGCTAAGCCCTTCAGCATACCTAGACAGCTACTATTTTAAGATCTTAAAATGGTATGAAAAATAAAACACTAAGAGAACAAGCGAGGCTCTCTACATAAACACTGCCTTTACAACCGTATCAGCATTCAGTTCAGCTTCCAAATGACCCTGATCGGCAACAATGTTCTGTATATTCCCACAATTAAACAACATTTGAACTTGTGTTAATAGCAATAGAACAATTATCTGAAACAGCCATCCACTGAGTAAGCAAGCCGTATCATCAAGAGTCAATCGGTGCAAATAAAGACTTACCCTTACAAAGGAAAGGGAGTGAAATCTTCAATATCAGGGATAAAGATTCTTCGCTTTACTAGTGGCACCATAAAATCGGCGCGTGAACAATATATTGAATGTCAGAAGCAAATATCTACTGAAATTTAGGCAGCGTTTGGTTGCTTAATTGTAAACCTTACCGACTATTTCCACTGCAAAAAAAATCTTTAGTACTCTGAGACTGTAAAGAGACATTTGCCTGGTCCTGGTATAAAAAATATTCTTATAATGTTAGAGCTCTGTGTGGGAAATGCAGAAGTAGCACAACAGACTGTAACGTGGGGGGAGGGGGGAGCAAGGAAAGGCTTTTAAGGGCCTGAATTTATTCTTACAACTTAATGAAAGAGACATTCATTATATTTCTGGAAAATTTAGAAATTTAATGAGTAGGGGGCATACTTAATAGGAATTTTCTCCTGGCAGTTTCTCTTTTGTTTCTCACTGAACAAATATATTCCATACTGATGGGAGGGAGGGGCAAATAGAAACTATTTGGGGGGGGGAGGGGGAGCAGGAGAAGCTTCCCTTCTCCCATGGTTTTCCCGTTTTTCCCATCTCTGTGCCAATGACAAGAAAAATGTATTCCTCTTGAAAAAGGAGGAGCAGACCCAAGTCAGAACCTGGCTCAGAAAAGGACCACAATTTGACCAAATTGCCAAAGTTGTCATAGGCATGAATCTATTATAGTAGTGCTAAAAAGAATGTTGGAAAACTTTTGATCAGATCTTTTGAATTAGGAAAGTTGTGCTAGATGGGAGAGCACAAGCGGGTTTCGGAGGAGCCTGGTGCTGCGTTCACATGGCATCGCTTACCCAACTGGGGTGTCTGCCTCTGGCATGATACAGGAGGGGCTTTTCTTATTACATTTCTCACCTTTTCTTCTAATAAAGCTCATTGTTCATTCCCAGCTGAAAGAAGACATAATAAAAATGATGGCAGGAAATTGAAGGCTAGCTGGGGTTAAGAGACACAATAACAAAACTGCTTTTACAGGGTAATCTACAATCCTTTGGTAGATCATGCTAAAGAAGGCTTTGAAATCAGCAAGAGAATTAAAAATATTGAGATCAGCTAAAACATTCCTTTCCTTTGCACATCAAAGAGGATACCCACAGGGACAGATTTGCTGCTATGGAGTAATTTCCACCACTTTTTACTATAAAAATGAAAGCGTTTGGTGTTTCTCCCCCCTTCCTTTAGCACGAATCCACTGTACAGGGGGAAATTACCTTTCTGTGCTCCCTAGAAAAATCTCCACCTAATGCAGAGATGCCAGTTAAAACATGGGGGCTCCGTCTGGACGCAGGGGGAACAGGTCTGCAATCCATTAGCCGTGTCAGAGAGCTGAGAGACGACGGGTGGAAAGAGGGAAGGGTGAACCTGTATCCGAAAACAACTGCGCTGAGTCCAACAGCTCAGATTAGCCCAGAGCTAACCCAAGGTTTTTCAGCTGGGTCCAAGCCACACAGTTGCCTGCCACTGGCTCTGCAGTCTGTGCTGGCAGCAAAGGCAGCGATGCCATGCTGCGTTAGGTGTCACATAGCCTCACGTAGCCAGGCATGGGCAGGTGAGCTTTCTCCTAGAAAGCTCATTCCCAAAGAAATATAGAGCTGAACCCAAAGAAAATCTGCCCCAAGTGCTGCAGTGGGGGATTTAGGTGTGATGGAGCATGAAAAGCATCACAAAATTCACCAGCAGGCTGGGCTGAGTGCCTGGTTCACACTCACTTGAGCTTGGAAGAAACCTTTTAGGGGTTCTTCTGAACTCCCTGAAAACCAGGCAAGAAAATCTGCATGCGCAGGATTGCAACAGGTCTGTGAGAATGATCCGGGGCCTGTCCCTACGCTTGGAATAGAAGCTGTATTAATAAAATGGATAAAATGAAATACAACTCCCCCATAAGCAAACCCTTCCCTCCTTTGCTCCAGACTAGCCAGAATCAGTATTTTTTCTTTTTCCTTGCTGAAAACCCATTTTTTTCAGCAAAACCTTGTTGAAAGGCTTTGTTCCAGGGAACAGTTAATTCCTAGGCCCGTCCCTGGGAGGAGTGGAAGATTTGGGGTGCAGGGCACCTATTTCTGCCACAAAACTGCAGAATTCCTCCGAGTCTGTGTCAGGAAGCTGGTTGGAAGCACTCGACTTGGCTGCTCTCCATTAGCCCTTCCCTAATACATGACTTCACCCTCTTGTTTTCTCCTCTTCTTTCCTGTCCTGCTTCTCATCTCCTGCTTTTTGGATTTGGTGATCGGTCAGCTTTGGGGCCAGCTCCGCTGCATGGCTCCAGCACGGCACGGCACGGCATGGGGCAGCATGGCTGGGTGGGAGTGCACCAAGCCCTCGAATTCGGTACAGCCCGGATGGCAGGACGCCAGCCAGATGTTGCTACCGGGACACAGGAACCCGTGTGACTTGGCGGGCCCTAAATGAATCATGCAGCACGTACGTTATCCATATAAAAGAATAGCTGAATGCCAATGCCATGCACTGACATAAAACAGACAGCCCCTGTGTATTAATTGGAATTCAAGCTCATAAACATATTGCCTCTGCATGGCACAGCTAACCCAATTCCCTTTGTATCCCTACTCCTGCAAATAACTAAAGTTGACTTAAAAAAGAGCTGTCAGGCCCACAATGAGCAGCACACAGGCTGTGGAGACCACTGCTGCCTGCTCCACGCAGCAGCTCCGTGCCGAGCCAGCATGTTCCCCCCTTGGCCCATCCAGCCCCAATGTTTCTGCACTGCAGTGGGTTGGGAGGGGAGCAGCGGGTTCATGTGTGGGCTGAGCAGGGCTGAAGTCTGCCCCGTGCAGCCTTCTCATCTAGGATGGTGACTGCAACTGCCAAAACTTGGTCACAAAGCATCCATCTGGATGGGGCTTGGGAACCTTGAGCTATGCTCCTCAAGCATGGTGTAGGACGTAGCAGGGTAGGTCCTACTCGATGGGTCCATGAACAAGGGCTTCATTCCTATTAATGTCTGGCCCACAGTGGTTCAAGGCAGCTTTGCCATGGCAAGGGGTGAAGAGGGAACAAGGCTGGACTTGTGGTAAGCTCCTTGGTCTTTTGAATACGCTCATGCTGCCCCCAAGGCCAAGCATGTCTGCCAAGGGAATGTCTCAGTTTGCTCCAGAGCAAAGACAAAGTCCCCACTTCGAGCCAGGAGTGAGCCCAACCAGGACTGCACCTTTCAGGGCCATGCCCACCCTGCAAAGCCCCTCGAGAAAGCATGAGGGAGGCAGGTGGACACATCAATGAACCTGGCTTCTTCTTAGCCATTGGAGGAGATATGGCCAAGTTTTGTTTCTTCCCTGAGTCCTTCTGCTCTCCCCATTTTAGCCATCCTCCCCCTCCATCCTGTGCCTGCAGAGCACTGCTGCCAATTCTGTTTTACTGTCCCCAGAGACTGCTCTGCACCAATTCTGCAGCCATCACGGACGGAGACGCTAATTAAATTGTTCGAAAATCCAATAAAAATGCTTTATGAGAGTCTGTCATTGGCAAAGGTTTAGGGAAGAAAATTAGGCTCCTCCAAAAGCAAAAAAAAAGTCCTTCCTCATTAGACCCTTGATGTCTTTCATTGTAAATGGTTTATGGGTGCTCCAAATTGCAACTGGTCCAGTGGGACCAGTTTGCCAGTGTGGGGCTGATGGAGAGGGCAGGGGACTTTTCTGGCGAGTGCTCGAGTGCTTTCCCCTCTCCCTGCTCTGAATGACAACACTGTCTCAGGCACAAGCTGGGATGAACAAACCAGACCAGTTTATAGATTTTCTCATTCCCCAGCCAGCGCCAGAGAGTATCAGTAATGCAACCAATTAAGTGGATTAAAAGATTTTTTTTTTTTTTTTTTTTTTTTTTTGTTATGACAGCAACACTGCCAGGTCCTGTGGCTGTGATCAAGGTCCCATGCTGTCCTTGTCCCAGACAACCCAGGGATTGATTCATAAAGGGGATTATTGCTCCGCACCACTCCCCCAGCTCTCAGCAATGTATGTGGCACAGCAAAAGAGGCCAAGGTCTCCCGTAGGTGTTCACAACCACAGAGCTGCTATGTTCTACCTCATTTTCTACCTTCTGTGCCCCAAAGGACGCGCAACTATTTACACAAAGTGGAAGAGTGCTTCTGACGACGTCCATCACCATTGCATGCTCAGGCTCTGGACCTTGGCATTTGCTAAAAATGCTTACAAATGAAATTACCTATTGCTTGGCTGGCTTGGGAGGGGGGATTTCTGGGCCACGCTGGGAAGATTTAAGAAAAACAAATATCACGAGGCTTATGATGTAAATACTACAAGCAGGCCAAATGCTCTGTAATTTCTCTTAATTATGCAAATAGGAAAGAGAAGAAACTGTCAGGGAGCACATTTTCCACCCAGAACAGGGACCACTTGTGCAGAAGCATCTGCGAGCACGAAACCCGTTTGCAGTGTGGAGGCAAAAAGCATCAATCCATAACTATGAGGCACCGCTACACCCGGTGGAGGTTTCTGCCCCATGGTTCGCCACTCATGCCGACGAAATGATGTCCAGCTCACATGGGGCCGGCAGCCGAGCACCAAGCAGGGGTCTCCCCACGCTGCCCCAGCCCTGGCCACTCACCCAGGGCATCAGTCACCCCATCCAGATAGAAGATGGGAGCCTGACTGCGGGGAGAGAAAGAGACTCTCTGGGAAGACGCACTTCACCTAAAAGGGGTTTCAGCTTGCTCTCTGTGGGAATTTGGACGTGGGGTCACCCCTTTGAATCTTCTGGGAAAAGCTGCTGAAATCAGGCTGACTGCTGAAGCCCTTTTGTTCAGCGAATCTCCTGCTAGGAAGGACTCATTTTATTTCAAAGACTCAGCAATTTGGATTGGTTTAACCTTTTCTAGGTTTCCTTTGCACAATAGCACAGATGAGCTCTAAAGCCTCTTCAAGAGCACAGGTTGAAGCAGGAGATTGGGGGGGAGGGAGAAGAAACCACATAAAGTCAAAGGAGATGATGCTGTCATTTCCAGACGTGATTTGCTTGCCAAACCCCTCTGATACCTTCTGCTCAGGCAGAGAAGAAATGGCTTTTCTGTGAGAAGCAGATCCTGAACAGAGGCAACTGCAATGGGCTCTGCCAGCACTCATGGGGCCATGGTAGCCCAGTGGGGCCACCCAAAGCCACGCCATATGAGAGCTGTGGACTGAGCAACGCTGGAGATGGGAGAACAGGGAACAGGAGACCACCAAACCCCACTTGGGTGTAAGAAGGAAAAAAACCCAAACCCCAGCCCTCCATCAGATGGGGTGGCACGGCATCCCCTGTGGTGTTCCACCACCCCATTGACATCTCCACGTCCCCTGTTACAGATGCAATTCTCAGCCTGTGGCGGGGCTGAGGCCTGTCTTTGTCTCAGGGCCATGCGGGTGCACCTGCCACCGGGTTCAGTGCCTTCCCCCGAGGAGCTGAACCGCACTCCAGCCCCCCTGGGGGTGTGTGTGATGCTTTTCATGCTCCATCACACCTAAATCCCCCACTGCAGTACTTGGGGCAGATTTTCTTTGGGTTCAGCTCTATATTTCTTTGGGAATGAGCTTTCTAGGAGAAAGCTCACACACCCAGGGGGAAATACCCCAAATAGCAGGGGAGCAGCTATTTCTTAGCAGAGCATGGCAGCGTTTCTTTGATGTTAAAACAACAAAGGTGGGTGCACAGAAAGAAATGTAATCTAAATGCCGGCGAACAGCAGGCTGCATTTCAAAAGCAACATCAATAGCTTTGAAAATCAATTTCTCCCAAGGAAGCAAACTGCTCTTCCTGGGCTCCTCCAGCGCCCCGAGTCCTGCTCCCCCACTTTCAAAGTTTCTGGAGCCAGGCCTCTCCTAAAGGCAATCTTTGGGAAGCTGTTTCTCCCCAGGCTGGATGCAGCCCCCTCTCCCTGGCTCCCTGCAGTGGGGCTGGGAGCAGGGTGAGCAGTGCGAGAGACTTGGGCTGCTCCTGCCTGTGAGCTGGTCTGATGCCTGCTTAGCAAAGGCAGGAGAAAGTGCAAGAATTATTCTCAGATCACATCACCCTCGTGGCCCCAAGGTGCATGGGGAAACCTGTTAAAAGCAATTATTTACAGAGCAGTTGGCGAGTGTGCTCCTAATGTGGATGTAAGCAGGATTCTTTGCAGAGGAAAAGAAGGGGACCAAGGCCTGGGGAGGGAGGAGGGAGGAGACCCCCGGCACCCCCCAGGACTAGGGAGGGGGCGTG
>NW_008795924.1:1161861-1170131 GCF_000699145.1 Aptenodytes forsteri
GGGGAGGGAGGAGGGAGGAGACCCCCGGCACCCCCCAGGACTGGGGAGGGGGCGTGGGTCGGCACACGACCACTGCCTCCACTGCATGGTGTTAAAGCCCAGCTCTCCCGAGCATCGCAGCAGGATTATTTCATTTTCTGGATTCCCATAATCAGGAAAGCCACAGCTTTTGTCTTTGCATGTTTTTTAACAAAAGCTACAATTCTGCATTCTCAGGACTCCCGGAGCTGGGGCTTAGGAACAAGCAGTGAATGCTTTTACTACCTAAACATTTGTTAGCGCTTGCTCACATCACATCCTTCAGATTCATGTTAACAGAATTGTTTATTTTGGAACAGTTCCTTGAAAGAAAAAAAAAAAAAAAGAGTTGTTTTTGTGTCAATGTTTTCTAAGCAAAATATTTTGAGTATTTTGATTTGTTTTATTTGCAATACTCATTTGTGCGATCTTTTAAAATCAGACACAATTAAAAAAAGTAGCAAGATCTCGCAGTTGTTTCTTCCAATCATGAAATGCTTCAGTTTTACTTCTTCATCTGCTAAACATAAAACATGAAAATAATCTGCCCCTACCTCCATTGCATGTTTTCTTTTAAAAATTGCCAGCAAGCTTAAAAAAGCTGGCTGGAGCTGCCCAGCTCGGCCCCAGGGACCTCCCCTTGCACAGCTCCCCCCACCCAGCACCCACACCTTTGTGGCAACACTTAGCCAGGTTTATGATCACCCAATTGCATTATGTTTTAGTGGTTTATTATTTTGATTTTCATGCAGAGCAGCCTGTTCCAGCTCCTCATAACAAAGACAATTATGCTAACTTTATTGGATTTGCATTCAGGGCTGATTTGTCAGAATTGTATATCGGTTCTGGGAGATGGAAGGGGAGGAAGAAATGGTGCATTTGTTTTTCATGAGTATAGAAAAAAAAAAAAGGTATAAAATTCATCTCTGTTTCACAGTCTCTTCCAGTCAAGTCCCTTCTCAGTGCACAGACCCCCTGACACTGCTTGTAACCCTCAAACCCCGCTGCAGTGCAAACACTCATGCCTAGCTGTGGCAGCCAGTGACTACACACAATGAAAATGGAATATGAAAGGCTGCAAATAATTGTCAGTGTTTTTGTCCTGCCAGCTCTTGAGAAGTAGTCAAGCTGCACAGCTGAATACTCGCAGCCCTTCTGACGCTGTGCAGCACGTTAGACAAGAGGAGCTGGCCTTCACATCAAAGCTGAGTGCTGCGGCGGTGTTGTGCTGTTGTCACAGCTCGGTGTAGACACTGAAAAGGAGAGGTTATGCCATGCAGGGATACTGCCAAGATCAAACCCTGACAAAGTTGATTTCTATTTATTGTTTCCAATGCAATCATGGGTAGCAGCCCCCATCAGGATCACAGCACCTTTGGGCAAGGGGCTGTACAGAAACAGGACCACAGCTGTTTCGAACAACTTGACACTTGAGTCAAGAAAACAGCTCAGGCTGTTTCCTTCCTTCTACAAAGAAGATGCAACATATAAAAGATTCAAGACTTTGTGCACATTACATGGTAAAGAGCGGGTGTGAACATGGCAAAGCCACCTCTAAGTACTCACTCACAAATAAGTAACGTGGGCAGTGAGGAAGGCTGGTCCAGGATTTCATACCCACCTATACTCTACCTGGGCTCCCACTGCTGCACTGAAATTCTGTGCCAGAGCTGCTAAACCTCAGCCAGGCACCGCAAACCCATAACCACCCTTCCTCCCGGAGCAGACAGGCTGGTAGCTCACAGTCCTGGAGAGCACACCGGGACTGCTCTTGTCCTCTTGAAAAGGGCTTGAGGGTGCTTTTGCATTGTCTGCCAGAAAGGCTCATCCTTAGAGGTGAGTGATGCTGAAGCCATAAAAAATGCCAATTGGCAGGGAGATGGGAAAGACTTATCCAAAGAGAAAGGCAGGGGGAAAGGGAAGGAATGATGGGAGAGAACAGTGAACAGCTCCAGTAAGTTTTTAAAAAAAACCCACCAGCCAATCTCCAGCTGAGTTGGCCTTCTACAACCCAACCACGGTCCACCATCTGCACAAAGCACTTCTTGAAACACAATTAATATAATGCGTCATCTTGCAATATCCCACCTCCATCTACCAAGGAAGACCACAGTTCTTTGACGAATGCAGGTATTTCCTAATCAATTTTCTGACTTTCACACAAATCCCATTTTGCTTTATTTTAATTTTTACACTCCCAAGGCCCCTATATTCTGTTTGCACATAACCTTGCTGTGCATTTGCCGATGTCATCCCGCAGTCTCCATAGCAACCCAGCCCATCAGAAGGCACGACGCTCCCGAGGTCACGTCAGCAAAGTGGGAACGGTCGCCTGCTAAAGAGGGATGCAGCCGGATCCATCCCCTTTATTAAAATGCTGCAAATGGCCATGTATGTTTATGACCATGCTTCTCCTCTGGTTTCTCACGTTCATGAAGCTGAGATTAAAATGTTTAGCTCTACCTCGGCAGCAAAGCAGCATGCACATTTTGGTTTTCACACCTCTCTGAAGACACCCGAAGGGAAGTGAGGGTGGATGCATATGGCTCCCACACTTGTGCAAACAGTGCTGCCAGACTGCAGTGCTGGTGCTGGGGGGATGGCACATGGGGGACAGCAATGCAGGTCCTTTCTCAGGCTCCCTGCCGCATGATCTACAAAAAGTCTTTGCAGGCTTTTCAAAGGCACATGCATGCTCAGTTTTTGCAGAAACTTGGTGGGAACTGGGTGTTTGCCTCCTTCTCTTCCAGCATACTGTACATATCAAAGAAATAAGCAGTTTTAAAAGAAATATGCCACTGGGTTTTCTTTTTTTTTTTTCCTCCTCCTTTACAAGACAGATCTCTTCCACCTGCACTTCGTCCAGATGTTGTGTGCATGACTAAGAAGGAATGTTTTAATTGTCTCCTTGTTATGGGCTCCGTATTTAAAATCACCGTGTTAATTTATTCTGCCTTTTGGAGCTTCTTGATGTCTACTAGTAATTGCAAAACATCAATATTTTTTCAGACTGTCCCATGTTTCTTACTCCAATTTCAAGCAAGTGTTGTTGGAGGGTATCTTTTTTCGTGACTGTTAGGGGGAAAAGCTCACGCCTATAAAAAATGCTGAAGCCTGCAGCAAGAGAAACAATCCACAAAGCCAAATAATGCATGCCAGAACCCGGAAAACTTTCTCCTTGAGCTTCCCTATGTGTTCCTGACATCATGAATCATTGCAGAGGGCCCAGTTTGCCAGCACAGCACCCCTGCAGCATGGGACGGATGTCACACACTCAGCCAAGGCGCATTACCTGTGCCCCGATGCCCTGCCACGCTGTTCTGCGAGCCCCGTGCTGCTTCTCCCCATGCCACATGCGGGAGCCGGGCTGAGTCACGACTGTTGTCAAACCCAGACATCCTTCCTAGTGCAACAAATCCTGCAGAGCAATCAGGATTTGCTGCTTGTGCTTTGTAAGTGTGACCTACCGCGCGTGTGCCGAGACAGCCGACAACGCAGCCGGCTGCTTCACCAGAACCTGCAAGAGCAAAGGACGGCTGGGAAGAGAGAAGTGTGCGAGCTCTCACAATAAGCCCTCACACTGTGCATCATAATCAGTCATAAAAACCAGCTATAACCCTTCCCGGTTAGACAGTCGTAACTAATCTGGGCTCTTCCTCTTCCCTCTGCAGGAGCTATTCTTCATGGGGCCTTTTTCAGCTCAGTCCCGAAATAAGGCATGTTCTAGCTGCTTCCAGATGAGGATAATTTTTTCCACCATTTGAACTGTCACAGCAAAGCTGAACATAGATGAATTGATCCCTTCAGAGATCACTGGGCCTCTTTTAAGAAGCTTATGTATGCCCTGTGTACTTTCTGCACTTGGTGAAACACCCAGATTGACTCATTTTGCAGTACTTGGACCACAGGTAACATGAAGACACCACTGAAACCCAGAGGAACTCTAATACTGAGAGATTTCCCACAGAAGATTTACATCCTGCTGGCATCTGAATTTTTAGATATTTCCATTATTGCCGAAGCCAGGCAGTGAAATACCACAATTCAGGTGCCAAGCACATATAAGATAAGCTTAAAAAATGTGATTTTTTTAAAAAAATACCAGACTGGGTTCCTCTTGTTTGCTTTCTAGTGCCAGAGCATCCAGACTGCCCGTGGACAAGACCTTCTCCAGAACCACAGGCAGCCAAAGCGTTCCTGTGCTTAGCTCAGTACATGAAACCTCGAGCTTCATGGCTGGGCGTGCAATGAAGCATGCTTACCCGAGCACAGTTTATGAAACCCCCTGAACAAAGCCAGACAAGGAGGAGGAGCTGCAGAGACTACAGCACTAATATGCTTTGCCAGAGCAAGTCAACAGAGCAACTCTAGGATATGAAGCCAGTGTCCATACATTTGTTCCCATCCCACAGCCAAAACACTTAGCGGAGTGCATGACTCTTCCTAGTTCATGCTCTTGAACTAGTTCCCTTTCCAGCTGGAATACTAATGGAAAGGAGGCCTAGCAAATATGATTAAATAACAGATTGAAAATTATTTAAATGCATGCTTTAAGAATGGGTTAAGTGATACAAGTGAGTGATATGAATCATTAAAGGCAGTGGGTGGATCCTATAGTGGGAATAAGAATCGAGGCTCTGCAGCCCACAGGCATGGGGGCTGAATGCCGTATATGTGCCCTCCTTCCCCAGAGACCCAGCCCCGTGGCACTGAGGCAAGCCTACGCCACACTCCCCTGCTGTGAATGTCGCTCTGAAAACAGACTTTGCACTCGGTGAGAGCCCCCCCCGTGCTGCAAAGGCAGTGGCTGAGCTGATAACCCACGATTATTTTATTTTGGTTCAATCAACTATCAATACCTGCAAACCAAGATGCTTTTCAGCAGGCCCAAGTGGAGCAGTCTGATTTTTGGGAAAGGACATGGTCTGCAAGGTAATCAGGTTGCTCTAAGAGGCACAGGAAAGCTTCAGTGGTAAAAAGTATCTCCCTTCTCTTTCAGTAAATATATATTTCTACGGACATGTGTTTAGTGCTGATTTGGGTGTTCTAGTTTATCCCTACATCCCCTGGTGAAAGCCAAGATGCTGCACCACACAATCCCTGCTCCAACAGCTGCTGCTTGAAGCAGGTGACACAAAACATGAGATTACACCCAAATCAAAGGACCTGTCTGAAGGAGTCTGCTGTACAGGAGACCGACAGGGCTGTGGAAAGCTCTAGGGAGGATGGATATTCCAGTGACACCTTGAAATGGGCTGGGCTCATCTTTAAAATCTCTGCAGATGCAGGAGGTTGAAGCAAGGGGGGTGAAAACAAGTTTTCCTAGATCTCTGCAAGATTGTACACGCACTTTTATCTTTTTTGGCCTGGGGCACTGTTCCTCTTCGGTTGGTTCAATACAGTCCCTGTTTCCAGAGGCAATAGATTCAGCAGCTGAGCAAAGCAGCTGCTGGGGAATTTCTGGGTGCTCTGACTCTGGCATCTTGCTGTGAGTTTCTTCTGTAGAGCTATTTCCAGCTGCTTGCCGGCATTAATGCGAAGGAGCCAACAGTTTGGCTCCACAGTTTATTAAACTTTGCATCTTTGTGACAAGGTGTGAACCTGTGCTCTACATTAATTTTCCAAAGCTTTTACATGCCAGGGAAATTACCAGCCACTGAGCACTGAACAGTGGCGGAAAGAGCAGGCTTCGCATAAGGGATGATCATGTGGTGTTGACCAGACAGATGAGCAAGCAATGTGTGAGGAACCTCTGCGTTACAGACCCTAATGAGATCTGGGCAGGGGACTGTCACCTTGATCATCATACGAGGAGTAATTCAATACCTGCTTACCCGTTGGCTGAGCCAGGTGGGGCGCCAGAGGCTTGTCCTAGCGAGGATGTGGCCCAAGGCGTTGCTTCAACAGCTGCTCAGCGGCTCATTTATTCATCTTCCCTCCTGCTCTTCCTTCATGAGTCAGCTTGCCTTGCTGATGACAGAAGACTGATGATTGTCATGACCCGCAGGTTTGGCTCTCTCCACACAGCTTGGCATTTTGCAAGTGGGTGTTTTAGGTGTGGGACTCCCTGCTCCAGAAGCACAGCTGATTTGCAAGTGGGTGCCAGCCAGATCAAAGTCACTCTGCTATCTCACGCCAGGATGTACGGATCTGTGGGCTGTTCAGCCATCACTCAGAGCCAAACAGCCTGCCTCATCCCGCCCATCACATCCTGTGAATCAACGGCTGGCCCAGGACCCAGCCCCACCACCCCTCACCAGCACCTCTGAAAGGTTATCATCTGTGCCAGAGCCATGCCCGAGGAGAGCAGAGCAAGCCTCTGATAAAGGATGAGCAGGGGGAATATTGGAGGCTCACCAGGCAGAGGCATGAGCCGTAGGGAGGCAAGGAGAAACACGGCTTTTCAGAGCAAGCAAGGAGGTATACACAGTGCACACGCGAATAAAAGCTGCATCGGAGATAGAAAATGACGTGTGCCATTCAGGGCTGATAACAGCAATGACACACCTGCAACCTCCTCCTCTGGAGCCCAAGAGCTCACATGGCTTGGGGAGAGGGCTCTGTGTTGGATGCAGCTGGTCGGAGGTTGGTAGAGGACACGCTGCCTCCCTTGGTGTTCAAAAAGAAGGATGGCAGAGGTGGCTGGAGCTGGCCTATGTCACCCCTGGGCCGTGGGACATGCATAGTGCCAAGAGGACCAGCGGGAACAGCTGAGCGGAGCACAGATGCTCACCTTCATATTTCCAAGCTGTGGTAAATGGAAGGATTATTCTGATTTCCCGGGACTCAGAGCTGAGTTCTCTGTTGGGAAATCCAAGTCCCAGGATCAGTTCATCACTTGCATGCCCAATTTGTTGCTCTCCTCATCTCTCTGGTACAGGCCAAGTAACAGCATGGACATGCCACCGTTTTATCAGCAAAACCCAGAGCAGAGATAGCAAGACATGTCCTTTGGTGAAGGGGTAACTCAGCTGTGGCTTGGAGGAGGAGGACCTCCTTAGGGTCTGTAACATGCTCTCAAGATGTAAAAACCAGGCATCATATAAACATCACGTGTTTGTGGGGTATTTTCTATTACATGGTGAGAGCTACTCGGGCTGGCTCAGCACAATCCCAAGGAATGCATCAGCCTTGAGTGACCAGGGCAGGCTGGGGAGCATGGTCTCAAGGTCCTTTCAGTCATGAAGCAGAGACCTTCCCAGCTTCATCTTGCTGCTGGCTCAGCCAAAAGAATCATGCAAGATCCCTGCCGTGCCATGGAGAGCTTTCTTCCTGACTTTTCACACACTGGATTAATTTAATTTCATTTTGGCAGTAGCAATAATAGAGCAAAAATCATTCTGACATATGTTCCACATCGAGCTGTGAGGATTTCAGTTATAATACTTACCGTAAGCCTAATTCACTGCTCAGACATTAGTAGGTGCTCAAGACAAATCATGCATCCTAGTGACCAAGAAGGGACAAGGAAGAGGGAATGGGAAGCAGTCCATGCTGTACAGTCCTTGTGGCAACAATCTTACCTAGTCCAGTTGTCGGAGAGAGAGCTGTAGCCTCCTTCAACAGTTATTGGAGGGAGATTGGCCTCAGGACTCCTCTGTGGAGGGGCAGGACCATCTTTTGGAGCTGCCTATCTCTGATTATAGGAGCCCAGAAAACCAGGTTTGCCTGGAAGTCTAACTCTGAAGAGCCCAAACGTAGGTGAGATGGATCCATCTTCTATGTAAAGGTCAACAAGATCCTGCAGTGATTTCTCTGGGGACCTGGCATAGGACGTGCTTTATACTGACACTACACTGACTCCCTTAGTAGCATTTGTGGTGTGAGTCATGGGATATTTAGAATTATAATTTACACAGTGAGATCCAACAATACCCCTTTCCAACAAAATACCAGCAGAGAGAGAGAGGAAGGGATGAGACAGGCGGCTTACTGCATCCATTCTGTTGTGCTAGTCTTCATTTACACAGTGCTTCATCTACCTCCCCTGGGTCTGAATTAATGCCCAAGTGTTGTGGTTTAACCCCAGCCAGCAACTAAGCACCACACAGCCACTCGCTCATTCCTGCCCGGTGGGATGGGGGAGAGAATCAGAAGGGTAAAACTGAGAAAACTTTTGGGTTGAGATAAAGACAGTTAATAAGTAAAGCAAAAGCCGCGCACGCAAGCAAAGCAAAACAAGGAATTCATTCACTACTTCCCATGGGCAGGCAGGTGTTCTGCCACCTCCAGGAAAGCAGGGCTCCATCACG
>NW_008795924.1:1170144-1238405 GCF_000699145.1 Aptenodytes forsteri
GGGTGGTGTGAGAAGCAGAAAAGGCCTTGACTCTGTGTCAGCACTGCTCAGCAGTAACTAAAACATCCCTGTATTATCAACATTATTTTCAGCACAAATTCAAAACATGGCTCCATACCAGCTACTATGATGAAAATTAACTCTACCCCAGCCAAAACCAGCACATTCTAACAATTAAAACATCAGTGTGTTATCAGCATTATTCTCATCCTAAATCCAAAACACAGCACTATACCAGCTACTAGGAAGAAAATTAACTCTACCCCAGCCAAAACCAGCACACTGAGTCTGCAGGCCCTGGTTATGTTCTGTTTCTTTAGAGAAGTGCCTACAACTGAGCGAAAATGAAAACCACTGCTTTGGATGAAATCCTGGAAACAGGATTCCCTGATGCACCACAAAGCTGCTACGTGCCCAACAAATGACATTCCTCTGCTGTGGGCCACCACAACCTGTAAGTATCATTAAAATTCTGCAACTCATATACCATGTTGGGGACCACACTGACTCTACGACTTGTGCAAGGATTACTGCAAGCACAAGAGGACTTGGACCAGAGGAGATTAGGTTCAATGATGGCATCAATTTGGTCACACTGCTTCCGGACATTTTTTTGTGACCCAAAGGCTCTTTCGAAAGTCCACTTCTCAGGGCACCATATACCTTTCCTTGAGTCTTTGACCTCACGTTACCACATAGAGCTCATTCAGTCTGGTCTTGAGGAAACTATTTGGACTGTAACAGTTTTGCTGATGTTCTGGAATTAAAATTAATGAAATGTCAGCAGGTAACTGCTGGGGCTTCTGCCTATTTCTCTGTAACAAGGCACTTCTGCTTATCAGATGAGGGCATTTTGGAAACCTTTACAAAGAAACACTGTTCACTCTATCCTCTTCTGTTTCATTTTGCCCAGTCTCTGCTTATAGTAAGTGCTTTGGCAGCTTTCATTTCTTTGTCAGCCTAATCAGATCCACTGGGAACTAAAAAGGATTAAAGTGAGGTGAGGTGCTGAGGGTTCAGCTTCTCAAGCGGCTCCTCACAGGGCCTGTGGAGAAGTCTTCTACAGCCTGATCTTCTAGACACGGGATGAATATAAATCTCAGGAGCTGCTGTTCTTTCAGTGTAACCTCTGAAACATCCTTTCTCTACAAACCGAGCTCTGAGCAGTGGAAAGGAGAGTGGAGGTTGTAGAGGAAGAAGCTAATCTGAATGTGAATGACGGGTTGGCTGTGCTTGTGGAGGATGCGGTGGATTGAGGAATACAATAGAGGAAGATAAAAAGGGCTGAAAGAGTAATTCTGGCTGTAATGAGAACCTACTTGCTAACTGTGTTCTGTACTACTACAGCAGAAGGTGACTCTGGGGTCCAGCCCCTGGAAGATACAGTGGGAAGAGCTCTGCTGTCTTGGATAAACATTATGAAGGGGCCATGTTGGCATTGCTGTTTGTACAAAAACCTGGATGGCTCAGGAGCAGTGAGATCTTGTTTGTGGACAGCTATCCCAGCTGGCTGCTTTCAGTAAACACCTCTTGGGACATAGCAGGAAGATGGGATCATGTGAAGGATGGCCAGGCTTCAGAGAGGTCCTGCTTCCCGTAATACCAAAGGCTCAGAGATAAACCTGGGAACAATTACTTTACAAACTCTAGAGGTTTGGTCTCTCACAGGCCTCTTGGTTTTATCAGCAAAGATCTCTCTCCTCCAACTCTGGCCACTTGCTCCTGGCTAATGGTGCACAGCGTGTATAGGAACAGATGTGCTAGAAGGAGACAGAGGCTAAAAATAAAGATAATGAAAGCAGTATGTCGCATCCATACTACTGGCTGATAATGAAAGAGTGTGCAGTACTGCTCTCTTGCCTGCAAGGTGGCATGGATCCAGCGGATGTGAGAAATGCTTGGAGGCCTTCCTGGTGGGATACACCCAAACCGCGACAGGAACCTGCGCTTCCCCCACAACAGTCACACAAAGACCCGTTCTCTCCAGACCTGCTCCATCACCAAAAGCAGCTTGAAGGCAAACTGGTCAAATAAGATGGATTCAAGCACCAGCTGTCTGCAAGAGGCTTCCTGCTTCACCACACGACTGCTGTCAACATGGGCCAGCGCTTGGCCAAGAGCAACATCTGGATGAGGTTGATTCAAGCAAAAGTTTCTTGGCAGAGAGAAATGCTTGAAAGAGCCTACAGTCACATTTGAGCTCTTCAACCACAGCCTTTCAGGAACATGAGGTGCCATGACCAGCCTCTTGGTTTTTGCACCGACTCCCTACAGAAAAGCAAATTAGACAAGGTCTTGCCCCTTATTTTGAAGGTAATCCATAGATAGACTTGGGCTATCTAGGACACATACAGCCCACCATGAGGGCTGTGTGGACAGCCTTGCTTGTGGCACCATGGGGGGCTCTGCAGGTAGATGAAAGCCTGCCTGTGCCACAAAACAGAATCCAGGAAAAGAGCCTCTCCAGGAAGGCCAGTTCCAAGTGTGAAGAACGTTTCCTCAGCATGTTTTTTCTAACATGAACACAAACCTGTGCAGACACTAGCTATGAATAAATAAATAGAAAACAAGCCAGCAATCTCCCCCCCCCCCCCCACCTCCCCTCCCGCAACCTTCCCCCCCCCCGCAACTCCCCTGCATTCACTTCTCCTGGGGAACTGGATGAAAAAACAAACCACACAAAGCAGACACTAGTTGAATTGCTCAAGGCATTACCAGAAGGTGTTCAGATAGCAAGGTGTTGGGAACACACAGAGACAATTGGATAATGAAACGTACTAGCAAAATAATGAATTCTACCAGCATTCAAAATCCACTGGGTAAATCACTTGCTGGAAACAGCCTGCCTTGCCCAAAGCTCTTGGGGAAATGAAATATGAGCTCACAGTTGGTTGTTATGTGCCCAGCTCCAGCTAGAAGGTCAACATGCAGCTGCATGGTCTCTCCCTCCTTTAGTCCCGCAGGAAGTTTTGAGCAAGAGCAAAAGCTTAGGGGCGGAAGAGTAGGAGGACAACAACGGAAAGAAAAGGACAGTGCAACAAAGATGACCTCTTCCTTTCTTTCCTTGCAGCTCACCATCCCTCCATGTTTCCATCCATGAAGGTGGGAAGTGCATTTTGCCAGCCACCTCCAAAGAAATGCCTCGGAGCACAGGCTCATTGGGCATGTGCTCTGAGGCTGCCCAAAGGAGCGAGCGCTGTGGGAGGGATCCCTGTGCCCATCGCTTCCTCATCAGCTCCCTTCCACCACCTCTGCTGCCAGAGGGGTGATTCAACCCCGTGGCACAATGCTCTTGGCCGAAAGCAAGCTGCCAGTTACTACAGAAGCCTCTCTACTATCAAGGTCGCATAACACTCCTCCGTTTGTCCACAGCCTGCCAAACTGTAATGACTCATGAAAAAATTGTCCATGCCTACTGCCTGCTTTGGGCTCAAATTTGTTGCTGATAACATTAACAAAAGTGGTGACACCGCATTTTCAAGGGATGCCAGGAAAACGTTGCCTGTTTTGGAAGAACATGAGGCTTTTGTGCTCTATACTTGAAAATCAACAGAAATTTAGTTCTCTGTGATGAAATTTGCTGTTATCACACAATCCAATCCAGATTGGATTAAAATACATGTATTTTTTTATTGCTGCTTTCACACAGTGGTGTTTGTGAGAGATGCCTCCATTTTTGGTCTTTCCACAAGCAATGAGTGTGTGCATGAACCGTGGTAGACCTCTGCAGCCCTAGAGGCCACGGTATCCCCATGAGACACAGACACAGGGGAAGCAACCCAGTTAACTCCTGTTAAAGGGAAAAGTACTGGGAGCCAGCCAGCAGATCCTGAGCTTAGCTCTCACAGTGCACCTCAGTCAGAAAAGCTCAAATCCTTGCCACAGGAGGGTAGGAAGTAGCAGTCCCCAAAATGTATATGAAAAGTAAGTGAAAGGCTAAATTTCATTCCTAGAGATGGGTAGAACAGACTACAACTGCCCCTTGTGACACAGCAAAGTCAGTCCCTTGGCCACACCACCACCTAAAACCCACAGTACTGGGTGCTAGAAATGGACTATTCAACTATATCCAACCGTGTTCCTTCAGCACTTCAAGCTGCTGGTGTAGAGGGTACTGGACTCTCCATGTTGGAGTTTTAGCAGGAGAGTTCTGCTGTTGCTGTGTTTTCAGCAATGGGTTCAAACTTACTGACATAAAAATAGTTGCACAGAATAGGATATGATTTCTCTTCCTCTCCTCCCTTCTTCACCTTTCCCATACTACTTGTCTTTCCCAGGTACACGGACTGGAGGAGATCAGCCTGGTTCTCAAGAAAGGCCCTGCCTGCCCACAACATGGCAAGTGACTGTGCAAGACTTAAAGTTCCACGAGACCACAGACCATCTACCAAGAAGCACTTGTTGAGACCCTACAGCAAACTTGACCCCCAGAATGACAAAGCCACCATCCTAACCATGCAGGGAGGGAGCAGGGAAGGTCACAGGTACTGCAGACATCTTGAGGTCCTCTCAATCTAGGAAATACATTCAAAAAAGAAAGCAAACTTCTCAAAGTGGTGATTGACAAGAAAGCTTTAATCATCTCTCCTGTGCTTACCAAAGACGCTGTGCAATGCATTAAATGACCGTGCTTCTTCTTCCAGCCTGCTTTTCCCAACAAAAACAAAATCTAATGTCAAAGACCATGAAAAAAGATCAAAACCTCCCTATTCAAGTCCTTGAACAGCCACTCTTGACCGGCACCTCCTCCACCACCCCTGAGAAGGAAAGGTGTTGAGTCCTAGTCAGAGCCAACAGCATCGGTGGATCTGTTACAGCTACATTCTCTGTATGCTTAATATACCAATATTAATAAGGTCCCTTCTCCAGCTCCCAGAAGCCTTCTTCATGCCTCGCTGACTTGTATCAGAGAGTGAGAGCTTCACCAAGAACAGCTGCACTAAGTTTGACAGAGCTGGTTTGGCAAATGCCCTTTTCCTTTGCCTGTTAACAACATGTCCCCCCTGGTGAATGCAGCATGCTCCATTTCAGTCCTTTTCCATCCCCATCACTAATGAAGCTGATGGAAAGCAAGGAGTAATTGTGTTTGCAGGTGACAGGGTTGGAAGTGCATTGCTGGGAAACACGTACTTGGCAAGAAGTCCAGGTTCGGAGGTGAGGGAAGGCAGCCAATTGCGAAATCCCTGGCAAAAATGTCTGTGTCAAAGCAATGTTGCTCTGCTCAGCCCAGCTGCTGCAGAAAATACAGGAGTGTGCTTACAGGAGAGCAGCGTAGTCAGAAAGGGCTGCACAGTGCTAGAGAATCTGCCTCTGGGGCATGGCAAAACCTCTTGTGATGGCTTTGTTTTCATCATGTTCCCAGGTTTGTCCATGGCTGCTGGAGCTGCACTGCAAAAGATGCTTGCCTTGTGCTTGTGTAAAATGGGGGCGACCACAGCCTGTCTAGAGATTTGGGGGATGGTCTTAAGAAGTCTGTTCTCTGCCAGGAAGATGGATGGGTGGTGGTGCCTGAGACAGACTATTGCTGAGAGAAACACGTGGATTCCAGCTCTGAACTCCAACCCGTAAAACGGAGATGTATGTTGGTGTTCAACCAAGTCTGGTGTAATGATAAATAAAAGCTCCCAAATTCTGCTCTGGGGTACTGCAATGCTGCAAATGTACCACCTTTATCATGTGATTGAGCCGGGAGTTTCGTCCCCAGTTTTTATTTCTGGAATATGCTCTTTTCGCACAAATACATTACTGGAAGGATACAAACATGTGCCTTGGGAGATGCGCAGACAGCCATCAGGGCTCTTTCCTAACCGGCACTGGGGAGTAGAGGTAGAAGGTGCTCAGAAATGTTGAAGTGCATGGAGGAAAACACATTCACATGCAAAACACCTCTAGATGAAATTCCTCCAGGGCCCAGACCACATCAGAGAGAACATAGCAGTCACTACAGGCTGGGCTCCACTTCCATGTGGGCTTCTGTCTTGGTTTTACCAACTTTTAACAGTGCATGAATGTGATGGCATTGCCTGGAGTCAGTGTGCCATTTGGGGCAGAGATTCTCATATGGGACATACAAAGATCAGCCTCTTGGCACGCAGCACGGTTGGAGGGGCACATACCATTCCTTCATTCGCTATCTCACCAAGCTTCGCTCTAAAAGTCTTTCCTGGTCATGAAGATATTGTGTGGCTGTGGATTCCCCAGTGCTATGCAGCTTTATTTTCTTAGTTGTTTCTCCCTGCTACTTCCCTCTTTGCATTTGAGTTAATGCCTGGTATTTCATCCTTGAACAGGCAGTGGGGATCGAGGCTATGTTATTTCTGCTGGCAACTCTTTCTTCCTTCCCTGCATGCCAGTTATTTATCTATCATGTCACAAGTTTGGCTGGAGTAAAGGCAGGGACGTTGCAAGCTCTTCAAGGCAGGGATATTGTCCTGTGCTTGCTGTAAAGTGCCATGCACATTTATGCTACTGTAGAAATAATAAATAATAATAGTAAGTCATCAAAGAAGTGCACCTCAAGGAGGAGTCAAATCATATACTGCAGCGAGAAGCTTTCACTTTGGGCATAACTATTACACATGAGCTGGTTATCGCAGAACAATTTCCTTCAAGGGTGTATAGCCTGAACTCTATTAAAATGGATGTTCTGATGGTGACTTATGAATTTAGAAACCAGGAGCTGCACTCTGCTTCCAGCTAAACAGGATGGAAATCTGGGGTCACTCCACTGGCCTCATTCACACAAGACGATAGCGATTCAAACAGCCAGAGCTGTGACAATCCATACTGCCAGAAGCACAAAGGACTCTTCATCTAGTTGACAGACACCATTTTGCCCTGAATCCTGCCCAAATCAGCAGAGATTTGCAAGAATATGAAGGATGGGTAGGCATCGAGTGAAAGAATAAATTTGATTAGTGAGGCAGAGGGTAAAATGCAGTGGTACAAGGTCCACTTGCCTCACACCAGATCCACACATGAGAAAAAGGGAAACAGCCACTTTCTGTCCTATTTAGTTTTTACATATGTTGCATGAGCGTACATTAATGATATTCCAGCAAGCAGACATCCTGAGGAAAAGGCACTCATTTGATCACGAGGCCTGGCTGCTAAACCTGACCTTAGAAAAATGAGGAATGTTTTATTAATTGAGGTCTTCGAAATTTAAAAAAGCCTAACTTTCCAGCAAAGGGGACCTTTGAGCCTTCCATCTGCTTTTGTGAGCCTGCTGGGTGAGGTGCAGCAATTAAAAGCACTCTGAGAAGATGAACAGTGTTTTAAACAGCTGCGGGGAGCTTGGGAAGGTGGAGTGAGAAGGTCTGTGATAAAAAAAATGGGGGAGAAAAGTGAGCGGCTCTGTTCATTAGCAGCCGGCTGCTTCCACCCACGAGACTAACACGCACACCTCGGGAAAGCAATGCTAAGAAGCAATGCACCTTGCTGGAGAAGGCAGTCTCCTCTTCTGAGCATTTGGATCCTCCTGAGGTAGCCATTTTTAGCAGTACTGAAAATTAGGTGTTGCAAGTAATGAGCCAGCAAGACACTGTTGTAGGACAGGGAAAGCCCAGCACAGTGTCCAGAGGCCGTTAAGTGCTAATTGTAATTGTTCTGATTAACTGCTTCCACAAGCAAAGTCTCTGTTGTTAACATGGCTATTCCTCCCTCTCCACGGCACCTTGCTCCCCCCTGGTTAGCAGAGCTGGCACCTCTAAAGGGGCTTGGACCCCTACAGCCCGTCATTTCAGAGGAGTTGTGGGGAGATCATAGGAGCTATGTGTCCAAAGCCCACTAGAAATCCAACTCAGAGAGTCCAGCTCCGTTAAGCTCTGCTTTATAGATCTCTTGTGGGAGACCTGAGCAAGGCTTGATCTCCAGCCAGGTGGTGCTGGAGTCTTCTAAACCTCAAGGCACCTTGCAGGACTAAAGGCACTGCTTGGTGTATTGAGAAGACTACACCTAAGCATCCTAAAGGTCTCTTTACAGTAATGAAGTTATGTTCAATGTTTGTAAGAGACAAGAGCAAGGAGGAGCACAACACATACTCCCACTATACATACTGCTGGCGATGGACTGCGTGAGCCTGGTCCGTAGGCTACAAGCCCTAAAAGCATCCTCCGGAGCACATCTCTCCCTCTTCTAGCTGTATAGATGTGTGCTGATGGGTCAGTGCTCCAGGTGCTGGTGGCTTCTGGTGAAGGGCAATGCTTGAGGCAGTCAGTTTGTCCAGGACACATAGACTGTCTCTGACTGTACCAGCTGGGGAGTCATCTCTGCCTGACCCAGTCCCCAGGCACATGGCTTCATCCTCTCCCCGTGTGACCAGCCTCAGATCCACGCCAGGGAAAACAACAGTCCTGTGGAGTCCACCCTCTCCTCAGCTAGTGGAAGGATGTAGCCCTGGCTAAGTTTGCAACACACCTCTGGAAATCCCACGTAAATCCCTCCCTTGATGCTCAAGACTGGCTATTTTCAGGACTGACCACTGCCTCTAGCTACAACTGCTCTCAAAAGAGAATCGGTGCAAATGACCTGTTTGTCAGGTGGAAGGTAAGTGGTAGTGGGGTCTACATGACCTTCAGGACCTGCTTCCCCTCAAGCTTCAGGGCTCATTTCTCTTGGCAGCTCTGGGGAGGAAGGCAACGCCATGGCAAGGCAGAACGCTGGTTAGAAAAGCAAGCACATGGTCGGGGCTGCGGGAACACTGGGCATGTTACCGGGGAGGAGGCTGGTATGAGGAGAGAACGAGGCAGGAGGCAAAATTCAGCTTTCAGTAAAGGCAAATTAACAAAGAAGCTTTTCAAGATCAATAATAAAATGAGAGGGGACAACAAGTCAGCAAAGGCCTGTTCTGGAGCCCAAGGAAGGCAGTGTAAAACCTCCCACTGACTGCAGCAGGCTTTCAGAGCCAGTCCTCACAAATTGCATCTGGAGACTTAAATGTTACCAACAAACCCATTGTAAGAAAACACAGGCATGTTGCAGCGATGTTTATTGGCACAGATAATCCATACCCCTTTCAGAAAAAAATTATAAACCTCTCTCCTCCTTTTCTTATTAGCAGTGTGCAGCCTGCCATTTTATAATCCCAAAGCTATAATGGTGCTAGCAGGGCCCCACACACGCGGCGCCTGCTGCGGCTCAGTGCCGGAGTCTTGTGCAGCCAGCGATAAGTGGATTCCCCCTCATCGCTTCTCAGACGTGTTAAAAGAAGGGGAAAAAAAAAGAAAAAAAAAAAAGAAAAAAGGAGGTGAAGGGGAAAGGAAAAACACAGTGCAACAACTGAATGAAAAACATTTCATTCTTCTCAGCAGCTGGAAGCAAGGCAGATAAGTGAGCGCTGGCTCCCCTCCAGTGTCGGATTTTCCCCAAACGAGGAGCGTGTGGGATTGGAAGCAGTTTTCCAGCCTAACCTTATGCCACAGCAAAAACTGCGAGGTGGAACGATCCATTTTGAAGATGATTAATGGCAGCGCGCTCCTGGGGGGAATTCAGCTGTGTCACGGGCTGTCAGGGGCAATGGAGGGAACGGTATTTACCTTCCAACAAATCTAAGATGATTTACCTACCTTTTCTCTGTTGTTGTTGTTCATAAATGGGTGTCTGGACAGTGACAGGAATCCCAGCCAAATGCACGAAAGAAAAGCTCAGAAAACTTTACATGTCTCTGTGGGCTGGGGGGCAGGTGGGGAAGAGTGGGGAGAGTGGTGCCTCTGCAGCCCAGGGTCTGGGGTTTGCTTAAAAGCAGAGGATTCCTGCCCCCCAAAAAGTTAAGATTTGCATCAAGAGGAGAGGAGGCCGGTGTTGAAGCTGGGACTTTCTGAAGCTCAGCACTGGGAGGTACTGGTCTCACCAGGACTGGCTGAGACTGCAGAAGGCATGAGTGGCTTGGACGGAAAAGAGGCCACATAAATGGAGCCAACTCTTTCTCTCATCACACCCTGTAAAGTTCAAAATAGTTGAAGTTCTTGGTCAGGGCTGTCTCAGCCCTACCTTGTTGAGGAGATATTAAACAAAGAGGAAAACAAAGAAAAAAATCCTGTTTTTTCTTTTTTTTTTTTTAATACTGAAGCATATGATGTCTTAGGTAGAAGAGCTCCCCAAATCTGCATTTCCCTTTCCTCTTTCCAACTATTTCCCTTCTTTGCCTCCTCTCCTAACACTTAATATAACCCTTTCCAAAGGACTGCTCCCACAGGAGTCATACCAAGGTTCGTACACCCAGCATCGAGGGTCAGTATGACCCACACACATCACCCCTTCCACCTGGGTACATCCCTGAGACGGGCATCTGCCTGTCTAAGCACTTCGGTGCCAAGGGCAGGGTCTTCTGCCCTTGAAAGGTTGAAAAGTTTCTTGCCCTGCATCCATGACACAAAACTCCCACAGAGTCCAAGAAGCCTGCCTGAGCGAAGACATTGGATGTAGTCCAGGCAGAAGCATAGATGTGAACGTCCAAAGCTCATGCAAACCTCATGGCAAAACAACCTATTAAACTCCAGCCAAAAGGAATTGCACAGTAATACCCCTGTACTACCATGACAAAGACCCTGAGGTTAGGGTTTAGCCTTGCTTTGCTCTGGGCACTGAGGGCAAGACCTGGAGGCAAATGCAAGGAGGGAATCTGAAACACTGCTGAAGAAGGGGGGCTGTGAAAAAGCAAGGAACCATTATCCACAAAACTGATAAAGCCCGGCCACTAGCTCGGTTTCTCCCCCAACTCATGCCTTGTTTTTCCATGGGCTCCTCTCCACCCAGCAATGAACTGCTCCTGCAGCAACCTTGCTGTCCACTGTGATTATTTCTGGCCCTTTCACAGTGGTTTGTGGTATTTCTCGTATCACTTTGTTGGGATTGCAATTAGAAACAATCTAGCCCTGTAATGGCCACTATCATCCCCGGGAGGGGTGTGCAAACAGCTTTTTCAGTCTCCCTCAGCTCCATGTTGCTCTGTGGCAGCTTCTACAACCAACTCTGGAGACACGCAGGCACAGATGCTTTCCCCTTTCTCAGTCTGCTGAAGGTCAGGCAACAGCGTGGAGTAGCCCAGAGGCTGGAGGTAAAATCAAAGGAGAATGATTGCTGCTCGTGGGAAAGGTGAAAGGCTGGGTCATTTTGCCAATATGTGTGGGAAGGGCAGGGGATTGATTTAAAGAGGGAAAAAGATGGAGGGAGACAAGGAAGGTCTTTTTATTCCTTTCACTAAGCTCTGTGGTTGTTTGACAAAGCCAGGCTCCAAAAATGCCGAGGATATCAACCCACAGCAGTTGGTTTTCTCTCTCAGACCTTCCTTAATGTGTATTACATGCTGCCCAATCACGCAAGAAAACTTCAGATCTTCCCCTTCACTTACTGCTCTTTCTGGGAAAAGGAAATACAGAAACACCGCTATTAGGGACAGCCTTTAAAGAGCCTTTGGATGGAGAGGATGAAGCGATGCGCTGCCTGCCCCAGGAGCTCTCTGCAGCCTGGATGCTCTGCCATGAGCCAATGTAGAGACTGGTTCCTACTGAAACTATATTTAAGGAAGGAAAATGCTGGTGCTGGAGGAAGACCAACAAGGGTCTCCAGGGCTGGCCGGCCACATGGTACCCAGGGGAAGAGACTGGGTAAGTGCTGCAGGAACGACACTGTGGGGATAACTACGGGAGAACATTTGTTGGAAGGAAAGCAGTTGCTTGGGCTTATCTGTACTGGGGTGTTTCTGTAAATGTCTACGCAAGCAAATGTTCTTGGCAAACATGAGGATATCCACAAACAGAGATAGTCTCCTGAGTCTGCAGCCTCATAAAGTTGTAGCTAACTTTAAGCATATGCTTAAACCCCAGCCGGCTTCAGCAAGAGTGCAGCACATGATTTAAATTAACCATGTGGTTAAGCACCAAGCTGAAGGAAAATCCATCCCAATCCCCTGCGTTGGGGAATAAGAGCCCCAAGGTCCATCTGAGACCCTCCACTTGGCCCTGAAAGCCTTGGATACAGCAGGAGGAGGCTTCATGCTGGTGTGCAGGACAGCTGTGGAAGACATCACTGAAGACCCCTTCTCAGAGCAGTAAGCGGTTTCTCGGGGCCACTTTAGGGTGACAGGGGGTGTTGTGGATACCTCGGGCCAGGCAGGGCCCATAGGCAGGGATTTTTTTAACTTTCTGGCTTTGGCCTGAAAATGTAGATTTGACACAGAAACTCTTGATTTCGATGTGAAGGTTTCCCAAAGCCCGGATGACAAAGATGAGGGAGAGGCAGACCAAGGAATGCTGGAGGGATAATGTGAAAACCAGACTCCAACCCGTGCTGAACCACTGCCTGAAGCATGGGAAGATGCAGTCACTTCTCTCAGCCTTGTCTACTGGGGCTCTTCTGTCTTCTCTACATGATTAAATGTGGGGGGGGACAGGGGGAGGACGATGAAGAAAGCTCCTGACCCTAGAGATGTGATGTAAGGCACTGATGTGGCCTCCTTCACATATAAGCCCTGGTTCCAAGTTAAACACATCAACTGGAGCCTCCCCATGACTTCTCTAGGCAGGGGGTTTCCCAGAGATGCTTTTCCACCTCTTGTTTTATGTAAAAGCTTTTGCAAGACCTGATAATCCAATGCGGAGGAAATGCCAAAGCCTTGTGATATTTTGCAACCCCCAAATCCTATTCCTCACCCAGTCCCCCCCATGGTAACCCAGACAGATGCTCAGGAGTAGCTGAGCTGTGCCATGGGCTGCACTTATCCATGGACCACTTCTGCACCACTGTTAGGCTCCAAGCAGCTCTGTGCCCCGGAGCATCCACCCCAGGATCTTGCACAAAGTCTCTCTACTCTGATCCAAAATTAATTCAGTAGTGCACAGGATGAAACGAAACCTCTCGGTCCAGTTTGGGCCCTGAGGATTGCAGCCCAGCTTGCCGTGCCCCCTGGCTTTTCGTTCTCATCACTTCCCCATCTCCTATTCGCACATTTTCCTCTCCTCTGAACCAAAGGAAGAGGTGCAGCTCGGGAAGGAAAGCTGCTACCCAGGGGACGGAGGGGTGTCACTCATTTATAATTCCAGGGGAGGTGACTTTTCAGAGGGAGGAAGAAGTGCAGAGGAGAATGAGAAATCGATGGTGGCAGCTCGATCCTTCTGCTCGTTGGCATGGCGACGCTGCAGAGAGGTGGGTACCCAGCCCAGAAGCAAGCACACCTTTCCAGGCTGCCTTCCAAAATCAGGGTGCAGGGGGGCTGCCCCTTGGAAACGGAGCCCTTTCATTCCCTGAGCTCTTTAACATTCCCCACGGCTGCCTCTGGAGCAGGTTATTGTCTAACGTGTCAGGTAGAAATCCCTTCCTTCCCCCCCTCTCTTTCCGCCAGTGGTTCAGCAATCTGTAGATAAAGTTAATATAATGCAGAAGCAGCCGCAGGGAGGGAGGCTGTCGTAAGCCATTACCATTGACTTTGCCAACATGATAATATTGTCCTTCATCAGCAAGAGGATTAGGAGCACGACGGACCGCGTGGTGCTGTGGATTAATGCCTTCACTTTTCACGGTCAAACACGGAGTTTAGTGGGCTGGGGCTGAGAGTTCATCAGGCTCCTTATCTGGGCACACAAAGACGGAGCACCCACTCCGGCAGCAAGCAGGGGACAGCATTTGGATAGATCTTTGATCTCTTCATCTGTGCAAGTCACAAAACTTCCGTGCTCCCCCTCTTGCAGCTCCTCCCGACTTTTAGAGCGGGTGGGAGCACTGGGTGGCACGAGGGGACAGACACAAGGGGCTGGGAAATGGGAAGCATATTTCTGAAGAGGAAAGGAAAATATCCGGACAAACAAAAGTTCCTCTTATGGTTTCAGTTAGCTTGCTGAAACTGAGCAAAACTCTTTAGGGGTTATTTGTGATTATATTTTCCAGTTTGTCTAAAAAAATAGCTTGGTTTTCAAAACACAAACGTGAAGTGGCAGGAAGTTTTTGCTTTCTAATTGTTTGTTTAACAGCAAAACTACTGCTGCAGTGAAAATATTTACTCCAACTACTTCTGTTTGGTTGAAAAAGACAAAGTGCTTTTAAAAGGGAGAAGAAAACGAGGAAGGGTAAAAACAAGGCATGCAAGCAAGTAAATGAAGCTTTCCTGCTGAAGCTACAAAACAGCTCTTGGCACCAAGTTACTGTTGCAGGAACTTCCCATTGCTCATAGCCACATCGCATAATCCTATTCCGTCCTGTGTTCTGAAAACTTACTCGTACACAGAGAGAAAGTCTGATCCATTGGAGTAGGGACTTAAGCAGTGGGCACTGGCATCCAACAGAAAAGCATGAACGAGCTATTAAAAAAAGTTTTGTGACATTTATGAAGTTAACATAGACTTTGATGACTGTGCGCAGACTGTTCACACAGCGGTTTCCACGTCAGGTTGACAGTGGGCACGGTGCTTCTCCTAAAGCGTTAAAGGAAAATAATTTAACCTGATATATTAACCAGTAATTCTATTTTACCATCACTGCACTGAAGGATAAATGGAGCCTTGTTCCCATGCCTGGAGGACAGAATTTAGACAGACACAAATAAACACATCTCTCCCTTACCCTCTATAATGTTATTATGGGATAGAAGTAAAGATGAAGTAAAGGACAAATGAACACTTAAAAATGGAACCCGTCAACATTGTGCCTGTTGCTAATGAAGCCGTGTCTCCCATCCTCTGCCATTCCCCTTGAAGAGCTGACCAAAATGCGGCGCTGAAGCTGTGAGGATGCTAACCTTAAAATATGATTACATCTAGAAACTTTGACCTCTGTTTAAAGTTGTCTAAAGGATATTTTGCAGAATATAAGGCTGCATTTTTTCCCAAATCTGCCCCAAATTTCACCCTAAACCTTTTCCAGACTTTTTTTTTTCCCCACCATAAAGACTGTTGTATTTTGTTAGACTGACTCCAGGACTTTTTCCTGACTGAGTGGGGAAAGAAAGAACATAAGCTAGATTTATTGGCTGTCGGGTGGGATTTATATTCAAATTGCTCTTGCTACCTGTGGTAGCCACACAATTCCCATTGCAGGCGTGCCTAAATACTGCACAGTCTTTGACGCGTTTCTGGTACAACACCCATGTGTGATGGGTGAGCGCTACAAACGCTTTCCCTGCAACGTGAGACCTGAAGCACTTTGTGTGGTTTTCTTCCAAATCACCCCAGCAACTTCTGGAGCCAAAGGGCCATTTTCACACGCAGTTCTGAGGCTCACAATTCAGTTAAACTGACCTTGCCTCATTAAGGACTCTTTCTTCTTTCTCCTTCTACCCACAGGCATGCAAACACCCTCAGAGGAACTCGAGTGGAGTTTAGGGACCAGGAGCACTCCAGGCATATCCAAAAGAACCTCAGGGCTGGCCAACTCCATGGTCACCTCCTGCCTATGCCTGCCTGCATCCCTCCATCTCCCTCGAAGCAATTCTCTATGCAAATGGTAGTGAAGAGGAAGAGCACCCACAATTCATGTCTCTTCTTCATGGGTAGATGCAGATTTAGTGCCTTCCTCAGACTGAGCTATGTCTTCTGCTTCCACTGAGGATGCCCAAACACCTATGGTTTTTGGAGGAAGCTGCTGGAGAAGAGAGGGACCGTAGCTCAGTCTTCTGGCTCAAGCTAGGCGAGCATAGCTACATCAGGAGAGTGTGGATCCCTAGCTTAGTTGTTGGAGTGCTCACAAGAAAAAGTTCAGACTTTGTTTCTAAACTGGATAACAAGTTTTTTACAAAACAGCCATGGCATAAACCAAAGCAACAATCCCTAGAGTAGGAATTACAGCCCAGGACCTCTCCTCTCCCAGCACCAATTCGCAGACCATCCTTCACCTCATTACCTACAGGCAGTTGCGCTCCCGTCCACAAAGGACAAAGAGTGCTCTGCAGCTGGGTCTGTCTGCACGCTAAGGCACTCACTAGCACAGAAAGCCTTTCCAGGCTCCGTATGCTTACAAGAACAAAAGTTCCTCTCTGTACGTTTGTGCAAATAGAAAATATTTGCACGGACATGGTTGGATTGAATCCCGAGTTGGAATTGGCAACCGTTTGCAAATACTTTATTTACACTGCTCAGCTGAGTGTAACCATGACTCACTGAGCACTGCAACACATCTTAGCAACACCAGCAAACATTGAGAATTTACATCTTCTTTGACTCTTGACTTACACTTGGAAAGAGTGTTATTTTTACAGATTGACTTATATATGGCTGATGTATCTAACAGCAGTAGTAATAATAATGATGATGATGTCTTCATTTTATATAACTCTATCCATCCAAATATTCCCATGCACTTAACAGATCTTTTTCTATCTAGGAATCACTTCCACTACTGTATAGATAACTATTAGAGATATGAAAGATAAGTGTACAGATAAAGGAAAGGCACAATTTTCAGGTAGAAACATAGTATTTTTCAATAATGACACCTTGTTAGGCCATTTTTCCTGGGGTGGGGGGAAAAACAGCTAAAACAGCTTTTTGTAGATCTCCACTTTCCCTCTCCTCCAGGGGGACAACCCTTTTACTCTCAGTTTTACAGAAATAGAAATGACTACACTATGTTCCTTACTAATGTCCATCAGAAGCTCTTCTGAACATAATTTTGAACATCATACTGCCTGGGGAGCATTGCCTTTTTAATCTCCAATATCTTTGAGAATAACTGTCATTCCAGAGAGATATTAGGCCTTTGTAGAAATGGGTGATCCTTCCTCAGCTCTGCTTGCTGAGAAACTTTAAAAAAAAAAAAAAATCAAGCTCCTTCATAAATCAAGATTTCTCTAAATGCTGATTACTCCAAAAACCCTCGGAAGGCAGCCCGCTGGAAGGAGAGACGATGATGTGAAGCTCAGTGACTGTAGGAGATCCCCGCTTTCTGGTGTCTACCTCCCCACCTTCTGACTCTACGAGCAGCTACAATGATCTGCTGAAACAAAACTGGATTTTGAAGCATTGTGCAAAGTTTGATCTTAAAAGTAGGGATGTGCTACTGTGGTAGTATCAGTCACATTCTCTTCAGGGAGAGAAAGCAGCTCCAGACCCGAAGAGGACACATGCAAGAAAGACTGGGTGAATCTGGTTCATGTTTTCTGTGTTATTGTTCTTTGAAGGCCCTTGAAGGCTCAAGACTCCAAAAGATACTTCTCATCTTAGGATGGTCTGTACCACACCACTGATGAAAACTGCCCAGGAGTTTCCCTGTTCTTGCTGCTAGCACAAGCAAAACATGCAAACTCATGCTGAATCCCTGAGCATCTCAGCAGGATTTCTGTTGGCCACATCCAGGAGACAGCACAGCTCCCAGAAGAAAGAAATCGCGATGCTAATAGAAGACCGGCAATGTCTTTATTTAACAGGGTTGAGCCATGGCATCAGATCAAATATGTGGGATCCAGAGACTCCACATGACTTGAGTGAGATGCATTTGGGTTTGGAGAAGAAAAGATCTGCATTGCATCTGCTAGAAGATGTCTGTCCAACCCTCAGCGGAAGCTGCAGTGGGATATCTTGTTCCAGATAACCAGCCCTGACATCTTCTCCCACTTACCCTCCCTTCGCACGGTACCTGCACTACCTGGAGCATTAGCATCTGCTCCCCAGCCAGGAAGGGCAGCAGTAGCAGGACTGTGAGAGCAACAACAGCCTCAAAAAAATAATGAACCCACTTCTCTTTGTGGAAATTTGGAGAATGACTAAGAATAATAGCAGCTATCAGCTGGTAAGTGCAAGCAGGTGGACTAATGACTAATTCCAACACTTTTTTATTTATGGACCAAATGCAGCACTGGTATTTGCTCCCACTCAAGGGTCAGATCTGCTTTCTCGTGTCCAGCATTCAAACCAACACCCCAAGCTGTGTTTTCAAGTAAACTGAAGAGTGACCTCAGTTACTGCTGTGTGGCAGGAACATATTTCTGGTTTCTGCAGCTGCCTGGTGTGGTTTCTTGCCTAACATATTCATTAGAGATTAACTGCTACTTATAACACTGCTTGGGACCAGCCTGGCTTCTCCATTGCATCATTAGAAAGGCATGAATAAGGTTTGTCTCTTAGTTTGGTAAGGCAGAGTGCTGATGTTCAGATTTCTGCTACTACCTCCACTGTAGGGGAGCAACTTTGTTAGTGCTTTCTTCCAGGAGCAGCGATTAAGACACAGGGAGAGAAACACTTGTGGAATACATACTTTACATGGATGTATGCTCCCTTGCTGAATCTCTTCCAAGCTATATCAAGGGGAGGAGGTATTAGTCTTGCTCCCTGGGCGTCTGCCAGCTGTCAGCCCCCTTGGCAGAGTGGGAAGCAGAGCCCTGCGGTCACAGTATCTCTAGCAGAGAGGTGCTGCATGCAGTGCAGCACTTGTGGACTGTCCCTCTCAGTCTCAGCCCTGTCGGGCCGCAAGCAAATATCCCCCCATCCAGATTGCAAATGCTACATCCAGCTGCTACTGCCAAACTCCAGCAGGTCATTTAGGAATGATGCCCACCATATCCCATCAATGCTGCCTGAGCCTGCCTGCTCTTTTTACTTTTTTTTTTTTTACAGAGTGTGTGAAAATATGTATTATATGGCAAGATATAATATACATGGGAAGACACTGGCGCATAATGCAAAGAAATGTTCCTGTATTGATTTGAATTCTCTGAGTCACACAGTGGCTCCCATAAATTCATGTGACCAAGAGAATCTGTATTTCAAAACACATATTAGAAAAAATATAATTGAAGTGGAGAGACCAAGATAAATTTGTGTTATCAGGTGTAGTTACCAAAGCAGTAAATCATTGTCACAGCATAAGCTCTTATCCATATTTCCATATTAACACCAAACTTGTACTCTGTACTGGTGCTCCTGCACATAAAAGGTATCAGCACATCCTAATGCTGTCTGTTGTAGCTGGCGTCTGCCATCAGGTATCAAGAGGAGACAGCACTGTGCACCTCGTCCCACTGGCACCGACAGCAGGAGTCACCCCTGCACCAGTGCTGCTCTGCGGTGCTGGGGGGCTGAAACCCCAAGCTGTTCTCGTCCCGAGGGACCCTTACAGCTCATGCATGGGAAAAATCTCCCACCCAAAGTGGAGCGAAACATCTTTGTAATGCACAGGGAAACTCATGGCCTTGGCGTGGCTGTCTCAGCCTCCCCAGGGAACAAGCAAAATAGCAGTACGTCTTTTGTTCTCTGCCCAAGTCGCCAAGCAACCCCAAAGGCTAGGCACGTAACATAAAAGCTAAGACTGCGTGATGGCTGGACTCCAGGGGGAAAAGCTGAAAGTGCTCACCTGACATCCTTAACAGCCTACCTGCCCCTGGAAATGTGCTTCTGGTGCCTCTGAGTCTTCAAGTCTCCATCTTCAGAAATACTAACACACACACACCCACCCCCAGTAATCTCTGTCACTTCATGGCTTCTCCGCGGTACCTTCCAGAGGATCCTAGCTGTTAGCAAACCCCCTGCCACTCGGCATGCCCCATCTTAAAGCACTTCTGCATTGCTCAGGTAGGCTTGCAGGACAATCCAGGCTCCTGATGTAACCAGGGCATGCCACGACTGCCCCTACCCAAATGAAGATCAAATTAAGGTCTCTGGTACTGAGAACGCTCTGGCTTGGTCTGACTATGTGGGCATATGTTAGAAATAAAAATAAACGGAGTCAATATTTGGTTCTACTTGAGATAATGGTTTGGCCATGAGTGTGCATCTTTACAGGCAAGAAATAAAACCTTGTAGAAGACTCGCTGATAAACACTCTCATTTTAGAAGACTTAAAAGACTCGCAAGAAAAGCTGGTTTAGTTACCACCTTGACTGATGCTCATTAGTACAGTGAAGCTGAGCTAAGTCTTCCCTAAAATAAGTTACCAATGAGAAATGTACTGAAGGATCTTGGTCAGTGCCTCTCATTTTTGCCTCTCATTTGCTTGTTTTTTTTGGAACAAGACAAGAACAGAGAGGATCTCAACAAAGTGAACACTGTAAAAGGAAGAAGTAATTTTGGCCAAACTGTCAACTTTTCATTCAAAACCTCAAATCTTTTTGCTGAAACCTAATGCTTTTCTGGTAAAACTCGTTGGTTTGTGACAGTGATGTTTTTTGTGCTACTGGGTCAGCACTTTTCTTGCATAATGTACAAGCAAATTACTGCTCTTTGACTGCATTCAGGTTGCCTTTGGAGGAAAAGGCTGCGGTTACAGAGACCATGCTTCCCATGCACGGCCTGTCCCTGCTGAACAGTGGAGAGGAATAGTGCAGAAGCCAGCATAAAAATCATCATAAAAAATGACAACGGCTTTTCCTACCTCTGTGTGTTGAAAATGCGACTACCTAGCCATCACTCCATTGCTAACTGTGTATCCTGGTAAATCTGAAGTGCTAATCTATTCCTAAAGCAGCCATGGCCTGAGCTGAGGCAACCCCTGTGATTAGTTTTATTCTGCCTAAACCCAAAAGAAATTGCAGTGGGGTGATCCCGCTAGATGAGTTCTTTCCATTACCTTCAGTCACCTCCATAAATTACATGTCTGCTCCAAGCTCATCATTCAGGCTCTCCCTGAAGAAGCGGCCAGAGAAAAGCACCCCAGATGACAATCTCCCATCTGCTTGGGCACGTGAGCTGGAGCCGGTCTCCAGCCAGGCACTACGCAGGCACCAGTTCATCAGCATCGCAGAATGGTACGTGAGGTCTTTAATCAATGATAAGAGTAGGAGAGTTTGAGCCTGGCATGATTTGAACGTGACTTTTAGTATTGAAAGTGGACTATTCATCTGGGGGGGTGGGGCGAGTCCCCTGGAGAAACCACAACTCCCTTTTAAGCAAAACTGCTGTGGCAGGGGACAGGATACATTGAGAACGTCTCTTTTATTTTCTGGCGGACAACAGAAACCCATCGTGACTTGCTGAAACTTCTCACATCAGAACAAACACATGTTAGGGGCTTATTTATTTTTGATGAGTTGGATGTAGTCCAGAAGCTCCATCTGTTTACCTACACCTCTCCATGCTGGATCCAACCTACCCGTTGCCCCCTTCCCTTCCCTTGGACTCTCTTAAAATTTATTCTCCTATTTCCTGCCTGAGTAGAAAAAGCAAAAAAGAAACTTGCTGATTGATTTCAGTCTCGGAAAGTCCCTGTCATCTTGTTTGATGACTTCATTGCAAAAATGAAATAGGCAAGGGAGAAGCAATGTTTTGAAAACAATTTGGAGCAAGAGGAGGAAGGTAGTAGGAGGGGAGCCATGGGAAGTTGATGGCCTTTATTCTTCAATTCCCATGTTGTGTCTGGCTTGCTGCAGGCTATAGAGAGAAAGCAAAATTGTTATGATTCTTATTAGCTTTTATTTTATAAAGCCTGAACTACACTCTGTAGGGGTTTCAAACTGGAGCTGCAAATCATACACATGCCTGCCTGCCTGCCTGGCCACCTTATCTTTACATTAATGTACTACCTGTCTGCAGGGAAGAAAATGTCTGTCTTTTTGCCAGTTGCAAGCAAGGTGGCTAGTTAGGCGACAGAATCTGTCTCAGTGCAACACAGTCCTTTATTTCTACGTTACAGAAATACATCTGACACGCATCAGGAATGACTGTTGTACGTCACTCACCAACCTCCGAGAACAAAGAGAGCAGTCCCAGCTCGGTTCCCTGCAATAACAACCAAGCTCGGATAAAATACAGTGCAAGAATGACAGCTGTAAAGGAGCCCACGTGCAACTGCTGCTCTCGCTGCTGCTCCCGCATCCTGTGGCCAAGGCACGTTGACTGGTCCTCCACAGCCCTTTCCCATACTAACGGTGAGCTCCCCGAGGTGCCAACAGCACCCCCCAAATCCTCCCAGCTCTGCTGGGTGTTTATGTACAGCAGCTTTTCTTTCTCCCAGATGAGGCTTAAGAAAAATAGGGTGTAAACAAAAGGGTCACCTACAGCACCTGGAAGATTTCATTGTTTGCACTGGCAATGTCTGTGCTGAGCCTTTTACTAAGCATTTGACTTCATAGCTGCTCCATGCACCCAGCACCTGAGCTTCAATTCTCCGAATGCTCTCTTGCAACTAAGTTATTTGGTGGATGAATAATAAAACTAACAAAATACATTATTTATTACTTGTGTTACAGCATGCTGGGAGGCAGCAAATAACATGGAGCACCATGGTGTAAGGAGCTGCATACTCCTAAGAGAACCACTGGCTCAAATGAATTTCCAGCCTAACTAGACAAGACAGACATGGGGTAGGAGAGGGAACAAAGGCCAAAGAAGAGACGTCTTTTGTTCAGCACTAATCTCCAAGCTGGCAGCAATGGTTTTCTCAAGGCAAATGAATCAGACAAAGGAATACAGGCTAGATTTGCAGTGAATGGAGATGCCTAGTTGAGGCTTAGGCAATAGCTTCTTCCCTCTCTGAAGAGCTGTCCCCAGGAGTATGACTTTTGTAATGCAACGGGCACTACACCAAGTAAAGAACACAGCCTTAGAAAAGCACTTGGACTGGTGTTTTACCTCTCTGCCATTGGCGGGATCCCGCTTAAGCCAATGATTACAGCTTCTGAAAATCTCTTCTTCCTTCCAGGTCATGCCAGAGAACTGGCACAGAGCCCAAATTCCTGCACTGCACTTGCACACAACACACAAATAGGAAAATAGTCCTTATCCTAGCCAAAACAGTGAGGAGCTCAACAGGATCCATAAATATTACAATGCTCCGCTTCCTTTTTAGAGAAGAAAAAAAGGCTCAAGAAGTCACATTTCTTAATAATCATTACTGCGCAAAAGATTTAAGGAAGATTATGCTAACTGTTTGCACAAGCATAATGCTCATTGCTCCTACTGTGTTTGTCCCAGCAAATTTCAATATGCTCCCAGACACATTCCTGGCTACCGTCTCTACCTGCTCTTGTGTTTATTTGGGAAGGATGCTGGCAAAGGAGGTAAATTATTTTTTAGAGCAGAATTCTTGGATTTTGTTGATAAACAAGGTACCAAGAAAACAGCATGGCTTAGACACCTTGTATGAATGATAAAAGAGCAGAATTTCTTTCAGTGAAGGAAATGCAGCAAGATTTCTCATAACCATGCCCATTCTGTTGGCTCATGAGAACGGCTCACAGGAGCATGACAAAAAGGAGATGTTTTGGGGGTTGTAAGAGAAGGTAAAGCACAGAGAATCAATAGCACCACATTTCTATGCAACAGCACTATAAAAGGCATCGATCTGCACGCTGGTGTTTATCAACGGTACAGAAGGCCACCTCTACACAGTGGACTGTGCCCAGCTGGGTGAGAGGAGAGGGAATACGCGCTGTGCCTCCATGGATGACCGCACCTTCATGGAAAGTAAGAGGGAGATGAGTCTTTTTGCAAAGGGGTATGATTTGCACAGGAGTACTGAAATGACATGCCCAGATGAGGCTTGGTCAGAGGGAAGCCTGTGGGATTCACGGGTTAGGAAGGCAGTCCCAAAACAGGGTCAGGATCAGGAAGCGATCAGGAGAAATGATATGTCCTTACCCAGGGGAGGCAAAGGCTGCTCAGTCTCTGAATCCCAGGTCCCAGAGCTGCTGGTTTAGATGGGAGAGCACATTTTGGGCAGTTTCTGGTTTTCTTTGGAGTCACAGTGCTGAGCATCCCGGCTGTTACCCCGAAGTGCCAGGCGCATAATTTCCTGTACCAGGAACATCGGTCCCGACATCATTACTGAGATTCACACCCAACACCAGGCAGTGAACTCGGGGTGCGGTGAGCCAGAGCATCACGAGTGCACAGGCCTGAGTCCTTTTGCCAGCCTGGCTGCTTGACAAAAGCTAACCAGTTTAAAACAGCAGCTTTACAGAGGCAGCATTAGTGAGATGAGAGGTCTGGTTACAATGTACTCATGTCAGATGCCCAGATACAGGGAAACGCATCATTAACCAAGTATGAAATACCAATACCAGACTCTGCTCTTTCAGAGTATTATCCGCCGCTGTCGCAATGGGACTAGTACTCGTATCTCTCTGTAGAATTTGCCTGGCTTATTGCTGATCTGTCTATCAAGCATCAACAAAACAACAACAATCACTCCATTGTAATCCCTCAACTCTATTTTTGCTCATACATGTAGGGAGCACAAAATCAGACTTCAGTAGATTGATGCTAATGTTTCAGTTTCAACTGCTTCGTATTTAGCTCAGACAATTTCTCTTTCTGCTCAGGATTCCCAGCTCGGAATGTCCAGTCCCAGCTGACAACACTGAGTCTCCTCTTCTTTATTAATTAAATAATTAATAAACCTCCAGACTCCCTCAAGAAATCACCCATGTGACTAGCAGGAGGCTGTTGTGTTGGCTCCATCTTGGATAGAAACTTTGGGAATAATGCACACACATACCTACTACAGACAGCTGCAGAGGGGATTTTGCAAACCATTTCTTTCCAGAGTGAGAGATCCGTTTCCTTTTTCATTAACTGGCCCTGTGTACAGATGTTCAGCTCTGCATCTGCACGCAGGCACCCATTCCTGTTTCTAGCACTAGTACCTTTGTGCCCAAGCTTTGCTGTTTGGAAAAGGCCACAGGCGGGTGTTTACAAGTACAATACTACACACTCATAACAGGAGAACAGATTGAGAGTCCTTGGAGGATTGCACAGGATAAAAACGTACAGGATAGAAACTGGTCCAGAAAATGGGTAGACAAAAAGGATGGGTGAACTCCCAATGCCATTGCAGTCAGTGAGAACGCTGCCATCTCAGAACGTGTGGTCCAGCGGTGAGGGCCCAGAAGGCTGCCTTCGCTTCGCTTTAATGTCCAGCCACATTATTGTAATGACCTTGTGGCCTTACCAGGTATGGCTCTAGGAATGTGCTGGAGTTTTTTTAATCCACAGAATTGGATTTAAGCAGGTATACACACCAAGGTAAAGTAAGATCTAGCAAACCTTCATATGAAAGAAAAAAAAGTCCCCAGGGAAAGGCCAATTTACTTTTATTCCAAAAATCTTATGGGTAATAATGGAGGTCAGATGGGTAGTTACTTATTTGGACAATATCTTTGTACAGCACACTGGAACAACGTGGACACCTGAAACTGTGTTGAAGCGACATATTTATTTGCCATAATTTAATATCAGCTTCAAAGAGATCAGATTTTTCATGGCACTTCATATTCTGGCAGGAGAGCGGGACCGATGAGGTCTTATGCAAAGGCAATGAAAACTGTGAGAGATCTCCATAAAGCGAAGCAGTCAGCTTTAAGGTTCAGCTGGATGAACTCCTGCCGAGGATTTATGTTGTGGAATACAGAGCTACAGCCGCTTCTGAAATCATTACTGAAGTCACACAGAAAAGGAGAATGGACTTCAGCTTGCATGAGGGCAGGGTAAGAATCAAACAGGTTCATCTTTCACGGCTCGCTCTGGCCTGCTTGGTCTGGATACATCCATATTCAAAAGACACTTAGGAGAGTAAGTGTTGTTGCCTTTCAATGAGACTTTACTTTCCTATTATTCATATGCTTTAGAGAAATCCCTCTTGTGGCCTCCAGACCCCAAAAGCTACAGAATACAAGTCAGGGAAAAAAGAGCTTTCTTTAGGCCAAAAGTCAGCAGGTGAGGTCCTGTCCTTAAAACACCCATATATACCTTGCAGGTATAAAAAAGCTACAACCATGCAAAGGGAACGGCCCACATGCTGTTTGTGGAGGAAACGCTGCCACCCTTCCTCTCACTTACCTCTGTAGGGCTCCTTGTGACACCTGACCCTGCTCACTATGGGGAGGACATGTCTCGGGACCAGCTTCTCATACAATACGTTTGGCATTTCATCACTTTCAAACCAGCGACTTGGGGGAAAGGAAAGAAAAAAACCAAACTGTTCTTATCAGAAAAATACAAATTCACAGCATTACCTAATCCACACCATTTTGTGGAACTGCATTTTATTGGTAGGCTGCAAAACACCGCTGTGTGAGGAAAGCTAAAGCTAATGAGCTCACCCTTCCCATTTTCAACCCAACAGATATATGCACACATTGGAATGAGGTGATAAATTGGGAAAAAACAGTCTGGGGTTAATAAATAAGTTTTATCAGAATAACACATTTTATTGAGCTGCAGATCTGTAAATAATGATGGAAAGGTATCCTGAAAGCCCTTATTACATAGCCACAAATCTATATGAATGTCCCAGAATGCTTAGGTTCAGCAATCAAAAAAAGGTAGCATGTCCTTGCTTGGGAAGTCAGTTACTAAACTTTACCTGTAACCAGGTCCACACTGAGCTTCCAACAAACAAAACGCCACGCACAGAGACACAAAGGAAGCACAAAGTTCTTTTTTTGGTGAAACAAGGGAAAACATCCCTAGCTAGCATCCTGCCTCAGCAGCTCCTTGTCTGGGGCTCACGCGTGGCATAGGGGACAAACCTATGTCAAGGAGGCAATAACCCCCTCCTCCAACTTCAGGGGTGTGGAGAGATGTCGCTTTGGTTTGCTGGGTTTAGGTTTGCACTCTGATCCTGAGCAGGGTGCTTCTCCCGCACCTGTGCAGGAGCAGCATGGGGGGGTTCTGCTTCTGGTTGCACCAGATGCAAGAAGGGGCACGGAGGGGCTCTGGGGCCTGACCATGGCCACAACAGGGAAGGTGCTGGTGTACCAGACAGCCCAGAGACACTTCTAGTTAAGGCCAAAAACTACCCAGCTAGATGCTTTTTCGGCAGAGATTGCCATTTCACCAAAATTTAAATCTTCCAGCCAGACAATATTGATATGCAATGAGATTTCACAAGGGGCTGGGTGAGATGGGAATTTGCCAGAAATAGGCAGCTCTTACTTCTGCTTAAAACTTTCTTTTAATCTCACATTCAATTATCAACCATGTAACATATTTTTAGAAGCTCGCATTAGAAGAGCACTGTCACTTTTGTTCCAGCCTGACTTTAAAGTTGTTTTTATGGGAAGACTTGGAAGAGTTTGTGCCTGTTCCTGTCCCAAAACTGCGGAACAGCAGCAAGCAGAGGCCTGACAGGTATCTATAGGAAAAAAAAAAAAAAAAGAAATCCAGGCTGAGCCTGGTTCAAGGGATTTGAATCTGATGCAGAGAGGCTTGCACAGATGACGGAGAGGGAGAAAATGAGGCAGTAGAGGAAGATGATGTTGACAGCAACATTTTTAACAGGGTATCAGTGTTCAGGATTCAGAGATCTTCCTGCCCCCGTTGCAGTGGCAGGAAGACATAGCGGTTTGGTAGAAGTCTGCCAGAAAGACGCGGCACTAATCTTGCCTTTGGAGGGCCACGTCCTCCCAATACCCGTTGCCTCTTCTCTCCAGCCCTCCCTTCCACACAGGGGTCTCACCCAGGGGGTTTTGCGTTGCAAGAGCTGGATGGCACAAGCCCTTCGGGGGAAGCAGAGGAAGTTATTAAAGTCTCTTGTCTCCATCTCCCCTTCACAACGCACCTTTTATTACACTGGAAATATAAGCCACTCTGGTTAATGCTCAGGATTAGATTGTAAAGAAAGAAAACAAAAGGGAAGCAGTTGCCTGGGTTAGGAGAGTTTTGAGCTGCAGTTGTAATGCATCCCTGCTTCTTGCCAGGTGTTTTTTTTGAGTTCGAGTAAAACATCAAAGTCCATTATCTTCCACACTTTCTCTTTTCTTCTCCTCCTTGCCCTCCAGCTCCTCGATTCACCGCACAGTACAAAATTAATTTGGTTTATTCCAGTACACGCAATAGCCGCCTATCTTCCTGACTCCCTGTCTGTAAGGAAACAAATTTCCTCCTTAAGCACTTTCCACTTGACCTGCTCTTTTCTCCACTGAGAAAATTGAGGTCAGGGAGCTGCTGTTGCGCAGTGGCAGCCATTTTCTGAGTGCCCTGGGTGCAACTGCGAGTGCTGCAGCCGACACGGGCTCGGGGTCCCTGCACCACTGCCGGCAGCAGCTCTGGATCTCCTGGCTGGGGCTCATGCCTGCTCCCTGCTCCCATGAGACATGGGTAGATTTAGGAAGGCAATGGCTGCATTTCCCACTTGGTCCAATTATTTTTCAAGTCTCTCCTATGCTGTTGGAGAGGTTGTATCTGGTGAACTCGATAAATAAAAATAGAGAGCTGTGGTAGGGGGTAGAGCTGCTAGAAGGTGTCAGGGCATCAGGAGCAGAGTTATTGACTCCGGCCATCCCATTAACATGCAGATGTTAGTGGACTACACTGAGCTAGAAATGCAAGAAGAGAGGGAGTTGTCTCTGCATTTCTTTCCTCCTTTTGTATTTCTGCATAGAAAAATTAGCACAGACCCGCGAGCCCACACACACCCTACCTGCCTTGTGCTGGGCATGCCTGGAGCCACATGGAGGGGATGGGGTAGCCACTTCCGGCCCCATAGGCATGGCACGGGATGAGTCCTCAGCTTCCCTACCTGCTGGATCAGTGCTGCCAGGAATTTGGTATTGACCCACATCCCAGGGTTGTTCTTCAGATATTGGCTGTGTGCTGGGTGGGGTACGAGAAGCAGAGCAGAACCTCTGAGTGTATCCCCAGCCCAGTGTCACCACAGGGGCTCTGACACGGGGACATGTGCTATGGTCAAGCTGCCTTCGGATGCCTGGATCCCCTCCACACTGCCACAAGGGCCTCAAGACTCCCAGCACAACTGATACCAACCATCACCCTCCCGAGATGCTCGAAGGAGGGAGCGCGGGGCTGCCGGGATGGCATCCTCACCTGGCCCCTGCCTCCCTCCATCCCAGTGCTGCCCAACGGGGCGAGGAAGGGAGGGGAAAGGAGATCTGTGGTGTCTCCAAAGACACAGCTCTGACAGGTGGCTCTCTGTAGCTCGCCGCACAGCCAACTGACAGCAACTCCCTCAGCTCCAGCCTCAAACAGTTTGCTCCATCGGGGAACAGCCCTGTGCAGCAAAATGTCCCCTTGAGCTCCTGCAGGTTCCCTCTCTGAGGACTGATTTTGGAGGACAGGGCGGGGATTTCTCCCTGCCAGAGCAGTCCTCCTCTTCCTTCGCTCACTGCTTCCAGGTCAGGGTGAAGGCCGGGGGGGGGGGCGAAGCTGGAGGTCCAGGCCACGTCTAAGGGCTGAGTGGGCAGGGGACTGCAGCTCTGGGCCATGAGAAGGAAGGTCACCCACCAATGGGTGGGAGGGACCCACACTGTGTGTGAAACCTGCCCTGCTTGCAGCTTTTCCATTCCTGCAACAGGTGGGGATGAAGAGAATCCCAATTTAAATGCACAGACACAGAGGGACTCTTTTGAGTCTTCAGTCTCAGGGGGAAGAGTTTGGCCTTGACAAGAAAAGCGTCCCAGTCTTTCATTTTCTTTACCCACCTCCACCAGATTCACCAGGTTTGTTCAATATCCCACAGGCACTGGCCCCTGGAGAGGCAAGCTGGTCCTGGGCAACTGTGGGAGTCCACAGTCCACCAGGATGGGCCTGACAGGCAGAACCAAGAGCTTATCTAGCAATTGTTGCTTCAGGAGCTTGTTAATCTGGATATGCAAATTCCTCCAGCACCAGCAGAGATGATGTATTAGTGCCAGCTGTGTACCTCTAATGACTGCTGGTCTATTAGCTGCATCTTCGTTCAGCACTCCTATTACTCCTTGATTATGATTTATTTATTTCATGGCAGTGCTTGGAGAACCAAAACAAGACCAAAGCCCTGTTGGGAGGCACTATGCAAACTCACTGCAGGGCAGGTCCACTCCAAGAGAGCTCCCTTTGGAAATGGGCAAGACACAGCCGTGGCTCAGGAATGGCCAATATGTCATGGCAACAGCGCAAGGCCAAATGCATGCAGCATGCTGACACACCAAAAACGTGTGTCAGCATTCCTGTGGCACTGGAGTGTTGGAACAACAGTGCTGCATACACACCTGGGAAGGGCTGTGCTGAACGAGGGAGTCCCAGCACCAGCAGCCTCTGTCCTGGTGGGAAATCCCTCTGGGACATGTCTTGCATTTGGTTGCGATGGGCTGTGCTGATCAGGGAGCAGTACTGCAAGAGACAGAGCAGCTTTAACTCTTGAATGTATTGCAGCATTTAATTTATTTAATCCCTTAACCTCACACTTTGTACCCCACAGCCAGTCCTGCCCAGGCACCACCACGGATACGCAGAGGGGAAAAACTGGAGCACAGTAATTTCAGCATAAGAGAAAAATATGTATAACCAAGGACACATCAGTTAGAAACAACCTGAAGGCAACAGACTTTTTGTCTAGTCCTCAGATGATACTGTTTCATTTTACTTTACTCACAGTCAAATAAACAGTTGTATTTCTGAGGTACCAGGCAAGTGTATTTTTCCCCAATTCCCATATTTGGTTATTGATTTCCGTGGAAAACTTCCTGCCTTGCTAGTACCTGGAGTAAGATGGAGTGAATAATTTACAAGAAATGATTTACGTGACAAATTCAGTCTTTCTCTCTGCTCCTGGAATGTGCATGAACTAATTGTGGTTTCTTTCTGTTGAAAATTATTCAACACACTGGGTGGTGATTTTAAGCATTTCTTTTTCACTGTGTGAGCTGATTTTGAGAAGATATCTGATGTCAATACTGGGTATTTACAACCAGATGATTGTGACTTGTTAGTATGGCCTTCTTTTCTCTCCTTTCACAGAAAAACAAATCCATCTAGAAGCTGCAACTAGACAAGCATCTGAAAATGTATGCCAAATAGTTCCTGTCTTAACTATAAAGAATTTGCTCAGGCCACCATATTAAAAGCCTCCCAAATCACACAAAAAGGCCATCATGCCAAAGGCTAATAAAGATCGCTAAGTAGCAATTATATTATAATTACCTATCATCTCATTTTCAAAAGCACAAGCAGTTGAAAGCCAGCAAATGAAACGATACCAGGCTTCTTACACTTCCCATATAATGAACAAACACATCGTCCATGGCAAGCTCAGAGGAACGTATCTTTCTTTATGATAAAAGAGTCTTAACCTTGACCAACACATTGCTGTTCAGTTGGTTTGCTTGTCTTCATGTCAGTTGTTCAAAAACTCAAATATTTTGTTTTCAAGCTCTTTGATTAACACAAAATATTACAAAATAAAATATTTCTTATTCAATAGATGCACACAAGGGTTTTTTTGTATTTTTTCAGATCTCTTTCTTACACAATTTAGAACAGAAAATGTCTGGCATAAATTCATGATTGCATTATTAATGTAGAAAGGCGAACATCTGAAGTTAATATATTCTGCTAATGGGTGCTATATAATACATTAAGTCAGGTTAAGCGTGCTATATAATAAAGATCTGTGGTGTGAGATATTTTGAGATTACTGATTTAAACATAATGGTTATTTTGGTCAATGGTTATAGACTTTTAATAGAATACCTATCTGAGAGCTGTCTGAAGGTGTAGAAAATCTTGATATTTTGAAGCTGTGTTCTGTACCAAAATGAAACAAGCTGTTGTAACATTAACACCTTTTTCAAAACAATTCCCCTGGCTATTTCTAAAATCTTTGCATTAAAAAAATCAAAATGTAATATGCTAGCATCTGGTTAAGCGACAAGAATTTCTTGGTCTTCATATGATGCAAGTCAAATGGTAGTTCTGAAGGTGAGTGGTCTATGGGCTGATCTTGAATATGCATGAAAAGCATCAACTGTGCTTTAAGACTTTTTTTCTCTTTTCTCTCTAGATCAACAAAATTGAACATATTTTACAATGGAGAAAGAGCTACCTCCTAGTTTCAAAACGGATGAATAAGCAGATATATTGCAAGGACTTGATAGGCAGCAGTATTGCCCTGAACACTTTGCGTTGCAGCTTCCATTTTACTTGTCACAAAAGAAGAAGATATTAGCTTAGCTCAAACTAAATGAAAAAATTAATGGGATGCTTAGAGAAACCTATTCTTCAATGCTATATTCTTTGGTGATTTACTAGAAAAAAAAATCACCCCTAAAAAAAAAATCATTCTAAGGCAGGGATGAAACCCCTGTGGGCTTTCTGAACAATTTCAGTGTTCTCCTGAACACTGTGTTTTATTCTGTGCCAAATTTCCCAGGGTGAGTTTTGAAGCCCGATAGCCCACAGCACTATTGCAGAGCCAAGCAATTAACAGAGGGAGGATGGATGTGCACAAAAAAGGATCCTCAGGTTCAGCTTTCACAGTTATTACTGACAAATGCAAGGCTCCCCTTCCTCTCCCATGCAGTAATATTGTTAGTGATGAGTGAGAGGAGCTTAGGTTTAAGCACTGCCGTCTCCATCCTCCGCTGGCATAAACTGACATAGCCCCACTGAGGTTAAGAGAGTGACACAATCGCAACTGTCTGCAAAGAGAATCTCTGAAAAAAGGTATCAAAGCATTGGGCTAAGTTTAGGAGCTGTTGTTAACAAAGTGAAGCTGTGACTGTGGATTGCCCCACTGCCACAGGAACCTTCCTCTGAGTGCTGCAGGATGTGAAGTATACCATGGGGTTCATTAGCAGGATGGAGCACTAGAGAACATGTGAAAAGGGAAGAGTAATCCGGACTCTTGGCCATGTCAGATGACTGACATTGGCCCTTTCCAAATAACAGAGATTCATTCTGCAGTAAATCTGGTTTTGAAGTGTCTTTTTTATTTTTTTTCCTATATGCCATGGTCTTGCTGAGATACACAGAAGACAATACAACACATGAAACTGAACAGTAATCCATTTTTCTGGACACCTCTCAGTAGCATGAATAAACAGAGATAGAGCTACCATAAGTAGTTAAGGACCTGTATCCATGAGAAAAATACATATGAGGTGCACTTACACAGCTCCCTGAATCGGGGATTTGGCTGTAAGGCTGGATCTATCTCATCTAACTCAGGATGGGATCAGATGCATGTGGAAGTGCAGGTCTCCCATCACTGATGATAGAAGTAACTCACACAATTAGGTTAAGACAGATGCCTAACTTCTAATGAGATGAGCTGTGTTCAGCAAAATGAATGCTGCCCTTAGTGTCTAACAAATTTCTGATTATTTGAATACATTTTATGACTTACTTCACAAGCTTTACAGATGGTTGAGTAACAATTGGTAATTCATATACAAGAGACTTCTTTATATTATTTCTGATTAAATTATCCTCAAACAAACAAATGTATTGTGGCAAGGTCTTGCTGCACATCTACCAAACACCCCATCCTGCCCTGTATGTGGCTGTAATGACAATGAACCATTGCTCCAAGAGTGTCCTGCAGGCCCATGTTATGATGCTATCACCTCTTCTGGAGGAAAGCTCTTTCCAGCCTGGCGGAGACCTACGGTCCTGAGACAACTTCAGAGCCACTGGCTGGTGGGTCCAATCTGTGGGCGAGTCGAGCTAGCTGACAAATCTTGGTGCTGGCTACTTAGCCATGAGGTGCACCAACCAAAAGCTTGGCTGACTTCCTAGCAGTGTTTGCAGAGGATCATTGGCAGTCCTTGCACAGAGCTTCTGTACTTATTCAAATCACATGTCCCTTCCAGGAGATGGCAGAATATGGAGTCAGGAGCCTGGATGCTGAACATTGAACCTGACTGCTGACCCTGGGTGTGAGTCCAACATGATATTCTCTCCAGCTAGTGCAAGTTTAGTACATTCAAAAGCCCTCCTGATTTCTGACTATGTGATTGCTGTGATCCCTGGACATGAGAAGTACTAAACTTCTCACTGTAAAGGGCAAGATCTGCGCATTTCTCAAAGATGTTTGCAACAGCTGTGACTGCCCTCCAATCTAGGTTGGGTCTTGTAAGGCAGGGGTTGCAGCTGCTGGGAAATGCCTCTGAGTCTGCTCACAGACTTTCAATGTGGTATTCACTATGATAATCACTGGCAGAATTTGTAAGCATCTGGCTCAGTGGAGAAGAGCTCTCCCAATCGCAGGATGATCATGTGGCTAGTAGCTGCTCAAGTGGCTAGTATATGTTCAAGTAATATCAGTTACTAGAGAAGGCTTGAGCTGGATCAGCTTCAGTTTTCATTTTGGCTTTGCAATCTGCAAAGTAAACTGGACCTAGTTTGGTGTTGGATTTAGAGCTGATGGAGAAAATCTTCCCTAGCTGCTAGAAAGGACTCTCAAAAACAGTAAGAGCAAAAGGAAAAAAAACTTAAGATCAAAAGCATAAACTCAAAGGAGGAAAGAAAAACTGCAATCCACAGCCAGCTCTTTGGACCATGCTGTTCAAGAGCTCAGAAAGAGCTCAGGCTAACCCCACTGACCTCAGAAGCTCAAGAAGTGACCCTGGAGAATTTGGGTCTCTTTCTCTGAGATGCCCTTTGAAGGATGTGCTGTCTTGGAGCTAGTCCTGACAGTCCATGATTGCAGACAGAGCACTCCTTCACAGACGAGCTAATCTGTCACAGTGGGGACATGTTTACGAGCAGCTGACAGCCCGCTCTGGGAGGTGATTGATACTGATTTGAATTGTTATGCAAATATACTTCTGCTAGTCTCTTTGCTACAAATTCTCCCAGGTTGCGATAGTGGCCATTTTCTCCAGGAATTTTTCTTTTTTTTAATAAGGAACAGGTGAGCTGGACTCTGTGGCCTCAAACATTCTCAAATAGAGCAAATAATGTGACAAACCCTGAGGATGGATGTTTATCAGCACCAAGCAACAGAAATGTCTCTTTTACTTTCTCTTTTCTTGCCTTGCACATTTCTTTGCAAGTATTTGTCACCCTCTGTTGATAGATACAATTTTCAAAGGTATCAGAGCAACTTAAAGGACCTAAGTCCCAACTTCAAAGTCAAATCTGGGTTTCTTACAAACATGGGTTTGTTGCAAACCACAAAAAAGCATTGATCAAAGTCAATATGAATCCCTAGAGACTCATCCTGGGGCAGAGCTGGGAGAAGGGCAATTTAAAGAAAAAGAGAAACTGGGAACAGTTAATGCCTAGAGATCAGCGAGCAGGCTGTAGGGGCTCAGATTGTCCTTGTAACTCATGGAGGAATACTTGAACAATACCAAAATGTTATGTTCTGGTGTCCTCGACAGCCACCTGACTGCACAAAGAAATGAAAAATTATTTTTGAAATTTGGGAGATATACCTGCATCCCTTTGTCACTTTTGCCTGCCCAGCATTGCTTTGGAGTAGAGAAAACCACTTTGATCCGGAATGAAGAGCATTGTTCATATCCAGGAGGAACTTTTTAATTTAAACCTAACTTTTGAGTTAGAATGGAAAACAAAATATTCAGATACCAATTAACAGACTAGGTTCGGTTTAGACCTACTTCCTAAATATTTAGCTCACTGGAAATTTTTTTTCTGGTTTTCTTTTTTTCACTTCATACCCTTTATGCAAACACTTATGCTTAAGCTATCAAGCTTCCTGGTGCCCTGCAGAGATATGCCTGTGGTAAGGCGGCACGGTACAGAAGAACCAAGCGAAACCCCAAACCTAGCACTAGCTTGACCTGCTAATTTTATTAAACCAAAAGTGATCCTGAGCTACAATTCTGAAGTTTTGCTTTTTTTTTTTTTCACTTCATACCCTTTATGCAAACACTTATGCTTAAGCTATCAAGCTTCCTGGTGCCCTGCAGAGATATGCCTGTGGTAAGGCGGCACGGTACAGAAGAACCAAGCGAAACCCCAAACCTAGCACTAGCTTGACCTGCTAATTTTATTAAACCAAAAGTGATCCTGAGCTACAATTCTGAAGTTTTGCTGAACATGAGGAAGAACAGTCAGTATCCTTTTAGCTACGGCCAAGAAGAAACTGACGCAAACAATGGAGCAGTTTGACTCCTGAGAGCAGCTATGACTGGCGACACCCAGAAGACTTTTCGAAGGACCCCAGAGTACTTTCTGATGACTGGAATATGCTGCTCAGAAGATGACTGTTCTTAAACCTCATTATTCTTTGGTGACCCAACACTCTGCATCCTTAGCCAAAGGTCTTCCAAAAACATGACCTCATCTCACTCTGTTTTGCCCCCATTTGCAAAACCCCTCTCTTATTGCTAGTAATCTTCTCTGGTCTTGACCAAACAAAAACAATAGTGTCAGCAGCAGATCTCACAGCTTGTGTTGCTGGGCTCAAAGAGAGCTTGGTCAGCCACCTCTTGCAATCAATTACCAGGTCTCCTTGTGGTCTTTAGATAAGGCTGAGGGCTAACAGATAAAAGAATCAGATCAGTGGGATTTCAGAAATGTGGCCTAGAGCTGTGCTTTGTCACCAAGAAAACGCCTCTGAAAAGCAAGGTAGACCTTGGACCATGATACATGGAAGCAACTAACTCTCCATAACTCTCCCTACTCGAGCTGAAGTCCCAGAGTGTCAATCTGCTGCTCCCTGGGGCTCGTGCATTCATTGGCTCATCAGCCACATCTCTCCCACTGGGCCTGCTAGTTTTCAGTCGCTCTTCTCTTCAGCCTCCCGGTGACCCTTACTGTGCTGTGCAAACACATCCATGTCTTGAACTGTCTGGAAACGCAACAGCAGGCCTTTATATTTAAGGTGCATGAGCAGGGCGTTAATGAGAACCACCAGGACCCACTGTATCAGTCCTCTGCCTACAATTCCCATCGATCTGTTGCTACCTCCGCTCTTTAATCAGACACCTTGTAAGGGTGGAGAGGTACATTTACAGCCACACTCTTTCTCCTCCCAGATAATCAATGGTTATTAAGTGCATCTTTCAGGTGGGTAGACAAGGAGAGAGATAGAGATTCACATTGCTCATCAACCCAAAGAAACTTCATTTTCTATTAGGTCTGATAAACAAGCTGAAAAAAAATCATCTACCTGCTTATACCTGACAGGCATAACCAAGGAGCTCCATCTGCATATGATACGTAGTGGTAGGTTCAGAAGTGCTTATACATACATTGCTTCTGCTAGGGAGAGGCACTGCTTCATTGCTGCTGTGCATCTCTTTCCCTGCTACCCTTCCACCCAGAGATACCTATGTGCTATACTATTGCTTGCATGGGGGCACAAAGAACATTGCCTTGAACAGAAATACCGGGCATGCAGGAGTGCTGACAGCTGCCTAAAGGGCTTTTCATTTTCCCCTTTGTGGTAAAAATGCCTGGGAGGCTGATCTGCTATTGAAGGCTCTGGAAAAGGCATTCCAGGTTGAACCCTGTGAAAAGCCAGGGCTGAGCCAAAAAAGCCCTGCAGGGAGTGAAGTCTCCCAGTATGAATCAGCTGGCAACACTGGATGTTCAGAGCTTCTCATCCTGCCCAGGAGACAAGGGAGCTGATCAAGGGCTGGATGTTAGGTGGCTTCTCTCAGAGCCCAGGGCCTGATCCTGGGAGTGGGCACCTAACAGAGAAGGCTCCCACTACTTCAGGAAACATCTGGGGCTGCTACCTGACCATCAAGTGGTTAAAACCCCTGGCCAGTCAAGGAAGGCAACACAGCCAGCTCCTTCCTCACCCCAGAGGGGGTGAGAAGGGATTTAAATCCAGGCAGTGTGCCCCAATGCTAGGCTGAGTCCAACCAGAAATAAAGTTAGTAGGCAAGCACAATAACAAGATCAGAGACTATCATTTTAACGCTGTCACAAGATAAATCAAGGTGCTGAGTTTGTAAGAAAACATTTTCCTTTCACGTCCCTATCAGGGCTCCCATAGAACAAGTACAGTTAGACAACTTGGTTCCTGATTCACTACACCCATCCAGAGGAGCATGAAACAAATATGAGCGTCTTCTTAATAGGAAATTGCAAACGCTCCATTACACGCCCATATATTTCTACTGCCTTTTGACTCATAGGCAAGCCTTCAGCTCTGAAAGAAAATTTTCAGAAATATCAACAATGTCCCATAATCACTGCAGTAATAAATCATACCTTATAGCATGGGAAGTTCAGTCTGACCAAAAAATGAGATTTTATAAAATCCAGGGAATCATTCATGCTTTCTGTTTCTGTGATATAGAGGAGAGTAGCATTAGGATAATGGAAATTACAAAGAATTTCCAGGATTTGGTGGAGTAAAAGGAGATGCTCCAAATCACTGTTGTCAAAATAAAAAATGCAACAGTAAACGCACCTTGGTCATATTGCCTGAATGCAGATCCTCTGGCGGGAAACATGTCTCTCCACCTCAAAACTCTGCCATAACAAGGCAGGAGAAATAGATAGCTGACTCCAGGAGTGCTAAGTGGGGCAAAATAAAGGAGTTAGCAGCAAGGATAACTACAAAATCCAGTCATTGGCCTGTCCACATACATGGAGCAACCTGTGACCAGCAAATTCCATCCTTTGCCTCTCCCAACACTGTATATATGGGTTAATTCCCAAGTGCTGGTTTTGCAATCCAGTTATCAGTACAGAAAAAAAGACACTAAACATTGTTAGAAAATTCATCATTTATACTAGTTTCAGTTAGCTGTAATGAAGATGCAAGACCTTCCAGTTCAATTCAATCAGACACATTCACAAGCCACCTTATGATCCATTAGTTCAATCCCTCCAAATGTGATCGCAGTGTGTTTTGATTCAAATCAATTGTTTTCAGCTCTTCTCCATTGATTTCCATGGACTCACATTATTCTACCGAGACTTCAGTTAAACTCGGAGATTTGAACCAAGGCAGCGTGTCACTGTGAGCACCACACAGGAGGTGTCTGCGGGCTGAACCAGGTCTCCCCCGGACAGGGCAAGAGAGGCATGTACGTCACGGGTCTCAGCAGACCAAGGAAAGATGACAACTTCAGCTTCAAGGTTTCTTTCAAACCATCTTCACTACCCCATATCTCTATGGTCATGGCTTCAGGGGTAGCTCAGAGAGCAGAACTGCACGCAGGGACAGAGGAAGCCTTGTTCCTAAAAAATTTGTGACCTAACCAGCTGTGACAAAGAGGGAAAGGGGGAAGAGAGACACACAGAGGAGTCTTCATTTATTTATTTAAAGTCAAAATCTGTGGGAGGAATAACCAGAACTAAAGCAGAACTCTCCTCAGTCCCAGTCTACTGATATGTCTGGAAATTAGCTGATTATTGGTCTAAAGGCTATAAAGAAAATAAGGAACATCTCTAAGAAGAGGTCTGAACTGGGGACAGCCACTGCTGGGGAGGCAGAAGAAAACTGAAGGAAGCTCTAGAAGATGGGCAGTTTGTCTCCTGGTATACGAGGCTGTGCTCCCAGATGTGAGCAAATCTGAATGGACAAGCAGCACATGGACAGCTAGCTTATACAGGAGAAGGACCTCATCTCCCCAAAGGAGATCTCTCAAAGGAGTCTGGTTCGCTCCTCTCCTGCTGACACTTTCTACAATCTAATTGACAGGGCATATTTCCTTCTGAAAACCTCTCAAGTTGGCCTAACTCATGCAGAACTGACATCTATCCTAGCAGGATGAGGCAGCATGAGAATCTTTCCAATTCGGTGGAAGGGTTGCTGTCAAAAACCCAGCACTGCATTTTTACCAGGAAGCAAGTCTGAAATGTAAGCATGGGTCTGTAGAAAGTTTGATGCAAACCCCAGGTTGAGGCAAAAGCAAATTAGCTTACCACCTTCCTCTGCAAAGATGAAATGTTGACAACAAAGACATTTGGAATGTCAACGTCTTTTCTTAAGCTGAAGCCTGCAGTGTAGATGAAGATCCCTGAGCCAACAAGCGATACGGAGGCCAGGGTATGTCATTGTACCCTGCAGTTCAAGGAAGGGTACGTCCAGTTTACAGTCCAGTTACCACGTTGGGATTCCCAATCAATCCACCAGAATGTGTTGCTCTGGAAGCCTCAGGTTTTACAACCATCTCAGAAACCAGGCTGCAAGCACTGCAGAATATGATCTGTTCTGCTCACGGGTACCCGGGCTTCTGAGAGATGACTCACTATATATGACTGGGTGAAAAAGAACTAGCAGAGATGAGGAGAACCTGACTAGTGTGTTGCTTAATGGAGTGAGAATGAATTGGACAGCACTCCTGCTAACGTGTCAGGATTATGCTTAGCAGTGTGAATAACCTTGTTGAAGCTAAAAAATGAATAAATTCACAGCAACGCATGCAAGACCGTCTTGGATGCTCAACGCAAATCCTTAGTGCTACTATTCTGCTGCTGCCTCCAATGATGTGGGTGCAATTCTACCCTGCTCCCATTCGATTTGCAGCCCCAAAGCCGCAGAGGAATGGAGGCCTTTGTGGAGGGTATTGAGAACATTTGGGCAACTGCTTTTCCTTTCTCAATGGAGAGCATGCTGCATTCTAACTCTGCCCTCGTAAGAAAACATCAAACATAACAGTATGGAGTTACGGGATTGCATGTGCACTAAATTAAGCCTGGGAGCATGTGGCAATGGGTCTGACTCCTAAATAGCTTATCTGCTTCAACTTCAGGTTTGCCCATCAATCTCACAACTGTTTATCAAAAACTGCAGTGAAGCAGCTACGTACGGAGTTACCTGGGGGGGGGGGGGATTAAATTGGTTCCTTGGAACTCCACATGTGCAAACAGGTCATGGCCCGTGCAGTCCCATGACTGCACAGACACAAAGTTAAACTTAGTTATTTATTTAGTATGCAATTACAATATGTAATTACCCCCATGTATTTAGATTTTTCATGTTGGCTTTTTAAAAAATGTCTCTTTTAATAAGAAGAAAAGACAAATACATAAAACTGTTGAAATTTAAGATTTACTCTTGGTCTTTGAGCACAAATTTTTGCTCAACTCTGCATATTTTTAAATTCTTTCAGCCAGAGTCAGAAACTGTACTGTACCCTATTTGTGCTAGCATTAGAAAATATAAGCATGGAAGAAAGCTTACAAAGAATGGGAAAAGGGGAGGATCAGCATATAAATCACCATCACAGCAGACAGTAAAAGGGAAAGTGAATTACCAAAAATCAAGCTGAGTTAGTGCATGCTGGCTTGCTCAGATTCAAACCCTCCTGACCTGTGCCCACCTACACTCCCAGCTGTTAAAAACCTTCCTGTCTCCATGCTGAAAATCTTTCAGACACACAGGTGCAAGATGGTGCCCATGTGAGTTGGTGAGGCTGCACAGAGCGCAACTATAACACATCACTTGTACTGCCCTTGATGCAAGAAGCAGAGACCTACAAGCACCCGTATTACCATTACCAGCAAGTGTTCATGCAACTTCTGTGTCCTGGGGCAGAAAAGCACCTTTATGTATAAATCAGTAACAGGGCTTAAGGCACAGGAGGGCAATAAAATTAGAAAGGGTGCAGGAGGATTGAGGGTTTTTTTCTCCTTCCCCTTCCCTCCCCTGGTCTCACATTAATGATGGAAATTTCTCACCACGCTGCTCTATCTCAGAGGGAGGGAAGGGCACCCTGCTGCAGTTTAGCATAAAATCCTCTTATCGGGAACAGGAGGCTGCTGCCTCTCTGTCCCTTGCCCAGAGGAGCTCACGCTTCCTCTGCTGTAGTGCATCCAAATGCCGAGACTTTTCAGGGAACGGTACAGCTTAAACAGGATTGATTTATGCCCCCTATACACTGTTCTCCAGTGCGTCTGTACGGTCTGAATGCATTTATATACATACTCCCTAACAAGTGCTCCGATGGACTACTTAGACCAGTGTTATTTAAAAATGACTTTTCAATGACCTATAACATGCCTGCCTTTGCTTTTGTACAACATGCAGCCGATAACAGATTTGTCAGCGAAATTGCCTTGCTATCAAAATAATAAAACCCAACTTGCAAGGTGACATTTAGGTGGAATTCAATTCAATTCTTTGTGTTTTTCTTCTTTTTGTTTTATGTATGATATCTTTTTCCCTTTGATTCTCATTCTAAGGTCAGCAGAGCGGAGGAAGTAAGTTGTTATTAAAAGGAAAAGCTTTATTTGATTTAGACTCTGAGCTGTTAAGGAAGATTTCTGACAGGGTGACATAGGATCATTCATTTCTTAAGGTGTAGTGGCAACGTATATCTCTTAAAGGCACATGGTCAACACATTTCACTCCAGATATTCCTCCTGCTCAAAAAGGAGTCAGATTGTGGCACATAATCTCTGAATTCCCAGAAGCTTTTTGTTGAGACTCACCACTTCTTTGCTCACAACAACATAAAGCAACAGTTAGCAATTAATTATAGATGCACTCAATTCCAGACATGAGCTCACACTGTTGGCTTGGCAAACAAAGTTAATTAATAAATAATGATGATGATGATGATGAATAAAGATGGGAATAAACAAAGGGGTCTCTATAGTTGGCATGAAGTATTGATGCTTCAGGCTCTCAGACTACTTCTGCTGACACCCCCCCGCACTTCACAGGACTTCATCACTTTCTAACCACCCCACAAGCTACTGGTAGTTACAGGATTATATACAGGTGTCAGACAGAATCCAGACTGAAATTTCTCAGCTACAACATGAGAAAAGACTTTGACTCAGGATCCTTGGATCAAAAGTCTGTAAAAACTGGGCAACTGGGTCAATACCTGCCATGGTGATGACTGAGAAGTGTACCAAAGCAAAGTGAAGACAGACATTTGAACCACTAGCTACCACATTCAACCAGACACTTTGATGCAATGTGGCCAGCTCCTACCTCTAAGGAAACATCTTTAGGAGAAATGCCAGAGGATTTTGATATATCTTCATACCAAGGATTTTGATGTATCTTCATTCTGGCCACCACATACAGGCTGCATCCTCCACCCCATACCTCCACTCCGTTGATGAATCAACAAGCATCTGGGACAGGACATTTCAAACACTGTCAAGTTCCAGTTTTAGAGAAAGCCCTATTTGAAATGCTCGTGACTCACTCTGAGGACATTTCAACCCACCTGTCCTCTTGCACCCTGCTCACCCTCATGTTGTGCCATCCCCAGTGATCTCTGCTTGGGGAATGGGTGCTATTCCACCTCATCGCTGCCACGTTCGCAGGACAGATGCAAGTCTTGCACTGTGAAAGACAAGGAGCAGGGAATGGGCAAAAGGTATGCCAACCAGAAGACACTGAAAAGAGGTCCTGAGACTCCCACAGTGATTTATTTTAGACCATACCACATTAACCACCAGTAAAGAAGAATCAGAGGCTGATACTGTTTATTCCTTTCTACCCTGCCTCTGGCCCTCTGCCTCCAAATCCTTGTTATATTTGTCCTAACGGAAGTATCGATCCGAACAGAAATGATTGATGAGTGAAAACACCAAGCTTAACTGAGTCCTTCTTTCCTTCAAAACAGGGCTTTCAGCAAGAACCCTGATTGAGGGGTGTTTCTTAGAAGGACAAAACCCACGTTAATGCTCATTTCATTTTCCCCATTTGTAAAGATAATCATAGAGGGGAAAAGATGTTTCCCCTTTAAAGATTAGACAACATTCAATGCATCTCCCGTGGAGACTATTGGTTTTACATTCAGCTGGAAATTTGATACTTGGGGATGCAAGCCTCAGCTTGCAAAACCAATGGCTTATGAAAGACCAGGCTTTATGCTGAAAATCATAGGGTTCAGGCAGTGGAAAACCCACCAGGAGAGAAGCTTGCAGCCGTCTGAAATGACTGCAGTTTCCTCATTTTTAATGTTTTTCACCATCACTACTGTTGTCAGTCATTGTTAAGTATTAAATTGCATAAAATACAAACTCTTGGAAACAAACATCAGTGCTTATCAGCCTATGTCAAAAGTCAATTTTTTCTTTACAGCAATTTCGCCTGGAAATTACTTCTGGTGAGATGCACTCTGCAGCTCAGCCCCACGCTCCAGAGCACAGCTCTGCAGCACCAGAGCCCTGCCAAAGGCAAAGAGACAAGATCAGTGCTTTGCTTCCCTTGCCCCATGTGCTGCCTGATCCCCAAAGCTTGCAGGCTGGCTTCGTCCTCTCTTGGGCCTATGTCCCAGTGGACAAGGAGTTTATCTGCACATACAGCGCAGCTGTATCCACTGTGGTTTTTTTTCTTCTCTACCTGCAACTCCCAACTTGTAAGAAAGAAGAAAGCAAAGCCCGAGGAAGAGACAGCAGGCTGACTCTGATGAACATTACCTAGCCGGGAGAGAGGTCACCTTCCTGGGAGCTGAGTGGATTAATCTGGAGCAGAGGCAGCAAAAGATTGACCTGATGACATCTGCAGCCACACCGAAAGATGGGGAGACCTTTTTGGCTGCCTAGAGGCAAGGCTTTGGGGGCCAAGGCTGCTGGGCTCTGAGCAAAGGCACAAAAGACCCATGTCCTGTGGCCTTTCGAAAGAGCAATACACAGAAATATCCCATATGCAGAGCTGTCCTGAGAACTCTAGGGAAAGTGCTATAATGCTTAAACAGAAAAATATCCCGCCATGCACAGAGACCCGGTTTGAACTTTACTTTAAAAGTTTGAGGACAGGTCATATGGGAAATGTAAACGATTGAATTAGCATCTACACTAATAGGCATAGTAAAATAAGAAATCTTAGGGAATTTATACTGTTAATAAAATCTTCTGAGTGTATTCCTGACAAATAGTTTGTGAATTAACATAATAAACAACTACTGTTTGTTGATAGATTGCATCTGTGTCCAAACAGAAAGCAAAATAGTAGAGATGGGTTGAGTTGCCTACTGTCTACATAATTAAAATGAATATTACTTTATGATATCAACATCCAGCGGCTCAGACACATTAATTGTGGATGACTTGCAAAATGTTGGGTTTCAACTATCACTACTGTCTGTGTGATTCAGGACAGTTTTCATTACATGTCACAGAGCTCAGGACATTGCCTCTCTGAGCTCACCTTTCCCACACGTCTTTCTACTCTACAGTGAATACACTTGGAAAGTCTGGACCAAACTTTTCCTGTCAGCTTTGACAAAGATGGAGGTGAAGTTTTTCCAAAGTGGAAGAGAAGGTGTTAACTTTGAAATATGGCATCATCATGTGTAGCTGACCTTTATTTAAGCTCCAGAAAATGCAGTCTTAAATGCAGTGAGGTTTGAAACTCCCAATCACTTTAGTAACACTGCACACATTTGTGCTGACTGCACCTAAACTGACTACTGAAAATTCCCTGAAATACTAAGTAGCTAAAGACACAAGCACAGTCATTGTTCGGATGTCATTTTAGGAGGTGTTGAGGAAACCTCCTGCTTTCCCTGTATCCTAGAGTAAACAGCAAGGACTATCACAGACTTCAGAGGAACTCAAGATCTCTGTCCCTCTGTATCTCCATGACTTCCCACCTCTTCTTTGATTTCTACATCCATACGATCCCTCCTGAGGTCACACCTTGTTCCTCAACTTCAATGATAAAGACACAGAGACGCAAAGAGGTTAAATGTCTTGCTCAGGGTCACAGCGACCATGATGGGTTCAGCTTATTGGCCTTGCAGCCCACAAAATAAAAATGGCCCAGGTAAGTAGGTTCATGTTCTTCCGGCTATGCTGAGAGCTGCATCCAGCTATTTAAAACACTGAAGGGGTGTGTTGAAAAAGGTCCTGCTCCTGGTTTGCCTCCAGTCTGCTCACGGTGTGGCAAAGCACCTTGCTTCACTGCCTGTCAAACAGCACAGCTCTTGTAACTGAGGGCAAAAGATACCTGGCCAGCTTCAGATTACAATTCCAGACAGAAAGACATTGTATAAGGACACACATTATTAGCCCCATTTCATACCTGAGAAAACCGAGGTCACTCAGCCACTGTCGCAAAGGTTAACCTTAAATCCCGTGACCACTGACCCAAGCTGCAAACCCTACATGTGATATTTTGTAAGTACCCAAACTCCTATTTCCTGATTATGTGGATATGCAAAGCAGACTCTCCAAAAACTAAACGCTTCTGATTAATATAAGATGAATACTTGTTTTCTTGGCTACTGCTGCCTTCTTCAAAGTCAAGCCACCATATAGCTGTACGTCCTTCCCACAGAAGCTGAAGTAATCCCATGTACTGGTCAACAATCTCATCCCAACAACTGTCTGCTTTCAGGGTCTTGGCTGAGTTTTTGGCAGTATAACCCAGCCATGACATTTTCAAGCTGAAGAACTTGGGGGAGTAAGCCAGGCAGTAGGTGGGGAGTAAGCCTTTTATGGTTGCTGAATACCCCCAAAACATCCACAACAACAAAAAAACCCTCACAGCAGAATTTTTTGCCCTAAGGGTTTAGGATGATAAATGGGTATATTGACCTGGCTTTGGCTCCTTGATCTGACATTGTCTTTCCATGTGACCTTGGGCAATTTACTGCCTGATATTTAAAGATCCTTAAACTCATAAAAGTGTTACTAGATGTCCAAGGTGGGGTGGAGGGGGAAGAGTCTCCAGAAGCACCTAATACACATTGATTTTAAAATCAATGCTGAGTGATGTTTTCAAAAAATTAAATGTCTTGGATCATCTGACACCCCCACCACATCTCTGGGATCCCAGCTTTCCATTTGTAAAAAACCGGGAAGCTTACCTGCTTGAACAGAAGCCAAGGCGGCAATCAGGAGCCAAGATGAACTTTCAGAATTACCTGACATTAATAAAATTGTCCCTGAATTGCAAGAGAACTGCATTGCTCCCGCAGTGCCCCACACCAGTAGGCAGGAAGGGTTTGCACAGGACCAAGGTAATATTTGCAGAAACATGTTTGCACTTTCTCACCCACCATAGGAAAAGATAGTATAGCGCGCATGCTTTGCCAGCAGAGGTTGTGCCGTCTGTTATGCCAAGTCATAACTCACTGCCAATAACCTTAATTAAAAATATTAATGCTGGAAAAGTGTGTCTGAAAAGTCTGCTATTCCATTCTCCTTTCCATACAATTGCTCTGTAATTGCAATAATTTCTGTATCTTGGGGAGGATCACTCCCCAGGGCCTGCCTTCCCGTGCCTCCAAGTGCAAAACCCTTTATTATTTTACAGGCTCACTCTGCCACCAAGGTGTTACCACTTAATTAGAAAGAAGGAGAATATATATTAGGCAGAGTCCATTATGGACTGGGAATGAGACCGTGCATACGAGCTGCTCCTGAACTGCTCAACGAGAAGCTTTCTGCATGCTGTGGCTGACTGGGAGGGGAGGAGAGGATATACATCCACCTTACTGGCAAAGCTTTGACTTGGCAGGGAGGAGATGAAGCAGGACATTTCCCAGCAGCAGACTCTCTCCTCCTCCTCCAAGATATGCTGGAGCAGCAAGGAACATGAGAAGAAGCAAAGAGTAGAAAATCGTGCTCCAAAATACAGAGGCTTGGCGAAATCATGAGGAAGGATGCTCCCTCCTGCCCTGCAGGGATAGTGACCTGAACTATTCTGCATGGGAGTAACTCCAATGGAGGAACACTAATGTAAACTGAGAGGAAGAAAGAAGAGTCTGACAGGCATCAGAGGTTTAACTTTCCATATGTATAAGAAACATAGAGCCATTAGCAGAGTCCTCCTTACTGCCCATTTGAGGTCAGAATCTCAACTGGGATAAACTGGGATGTTTCATGACCTTTACTTAAGTCTCTCTGAAAGTCATCTCAAAAAGCAACAACTATAGCCCAAACCTACTCCTGTTTCACATATGCGTCTTCCCCACATATGCGATGTGGGGATGTACACCCACTGATGCAACACTGTGGTAGAGAGAGATTTTTATATGCAGAAAGATTTGGGAATTTTAAACTATGGAAACACATGAAGAAGAAAAAGCAAATTAATAAGGAACTCGTTTATTTGAGGCTTTGGGATACAGCAAGAGAAGAGGTTGGACTGTGAGCTTCAGTGAGGGTCAACACTGCATGGAGGAGCAGTGAACAGAGAAAACTGAAGGAGGGCTCTATCAGGAAGCCCCATGAGCATGCAGCTGCCTCCAGCCTATGCCATCCTGCACCAGCAGTACACAGAGCCAGCGCAGTGCCGAGTCCGCAGCACAGTGCACCCAGTGCTGCCAGGGCACATGCAGGGGCTGGCATGGGACACCAGCAAAGCACGTGGCCATCCAGTGCCTCCCACTGGTTACCCAGGTTGCTGCCTGGGCCTTTGCACAAATCACTTCCCTTAACGCAGCTTTTAAATTTCCTCTGACTGTGTCCCCCACCTCTGATCCATCTTTTCTCAGTGTCTCTTGCTTTCAGTATACATCAGGCAGAACAGAACACACTGCATCTTCTCCCTTGGCCATTTCACCAGCAACCACATGGCAGAGTCAAAGGGACCCAACCCAACCACACTGCTGCACTCCCTGCAGGGATCTCCCTCTTTCAACGGCAGCTCTCCATTTTGGATGCTGTCGCTCCAGCCAGCCCAGTTGTACAGGAGCCAGTGAAGCAGCCAGTATTAAAGTGCAGGTCTACAAAGCTCAATTTCCCAACAGTGGTGTGGCACTTGCAGGAGGGTGCTCCGATTCACAATAAATAAATAAGTGACTGATATCCCAAATTAATCCCCATTATTACATACCACATGCAAGCAAAACCGTTAGTGCTTGCTGGTGATGCAAGTTAATTACCACATTGTCACCAGATGTCATATGAGTCCTGTCAAGATGTGACAGGCCCCAGTATCACAGCTCCTCATTTCTGCTGGGAAGGACAGCAGAGCATTTCCACGTGGCATTACTGTCACGTCGTCCCATGATGAGCCTGTGATGAGCACCCTAGGAGCAGTTCTGATAAAGTTACTCTATTCAAAGTAACTTTTGTCTGCTTTATTACATTACCTATTCCTAAGAGAGGCTGGTAAACCTGGAATGATTAGTCTTCAATTTGCAAACATATATTCCTGTGTGCAAAGTGATTGCGGTGTATGCAGAGCATATGCCTCTATAGCTTTAGGTAAACCTTGTTTCAACTCCAAAAAGCGACATGTAGTAGGAGTGTTAAGTATGGAACATCTCATTCCTTATCTATCGTGATGTGGTGGTATAAGAGTTGTGGTGAAAACATGTTTTTCCCAGTATATTTTTGATTAAATGTTTTCACCTGGGAGAAATTTTTATTCCAAAAGTTCTGATTTTTTCACAGAAATGTGAAAATGTTTGGGGGCTTTGGTGGCAGCAATCGCACAGCAAAATGTTGCCTTACATTACAACAACACCCCACCAAACCCTCAACAGAAATTAATTCCTGCACACTGGCGATGCCTTCCCTCAGGTAAATCTCCTTCCTTAAGGTGAAGACCTAATGCAGCACTGCTCCGTGACAAAAGCAACTGACTCATTGACTGATCCTGAGGCAAAACATCTAATCTGTGCCATTTGTATTAACTCATTACATTTAACATGAATGGCTTTCTCCCTGAGTACCTTAAGGAAAAGCATCCCTGGTTTGCAGAATCAGCTTTGCAATACATTTCCATGAGCTGTTTTCTCTACAAACTGTAGCTGGAAAAACGTGCAGTGCTCACCACTGGGAACGCCAGGCTGGCAGTGGGCAATCACCCCACGCTCCCTCCATCTCCCTGCCGTGTGGCACCAAATGAGGAGAGAGGCTCATGAAGCCCTGTACGCACAAAGGGAACAAACAGCATAGGAAAGCTTGGACTACACGATGAGCTCTGGGAAGTGAGAACAGGTTTTGCAGCTGTTCTCAGCTTTGCAAGGCAGTTCCAGCAGCTCCTGCAGCTCTCCCCATGGGCTGACTTTCTCATCACAACGGAGGCATCACAGCCATGCCACATCCGCGCAGCTATTTCTTTGATCTTCAGGACCATTTGGAGCAGGCCTGTGAATACCAAGCCTGGGATTTGCATTTTTGAGGAGCAGAGGTACAATAGCTCCAGATGCTTCTTAACCTCTTCATATTACAGCTGTAAAAATGCAGAAGAGCTCCTCAAGAGAGCCCTAAAGAAAGGGACACTGCCTGTCATCATCTTCAGACAGCCTGTAAGCCCCAAAGATCGATGTCCCCAGGTCTGGGATCTTCTTCTCCCTTGATGTTGGCTATGTAACACGGTTATATTTTTGTTTATATTCAATGCACAAGCAAAATTGACCACATATTCCTAAAATACCCCACTTTAAGCAGGTTGCAATATGGTCTAAGGCAATAGGAAAGAGTGGGATACCAGTTTCCCTTTGATTATTCTTCTAATGGAACAGGAAATCATCATTTCCATTTGTTTCAGTTTTGTCTTATGTTAATGTGGGGGCCTTTGCAGCCCGCTGTGAGCAAGACATTGCAGATATCTTGGTCTCCAGGACCTTGCTCTCCTCTCAACAACTGGCCCCTGTCTCTGAGTTTAAGCACATACCCAAAAACCTACCTAGCACACCAGAGATGACAGAGGGACCTCCAGAGCACCAGACTTCAGGAGCACAAAACAAGGACAATACAACAGCTCTCTTCTATGGAAGAAATTATTTAAAACATCCCTGCTACGGCTTTGGGGGTTCAGATGACCCTTTGACCATGGCTGTTGGACCACAGGAGCAGCTCCCACTCATCCCCGAGGCAGCTGCCAGCAGTCCACAAGATACATTTGCAAATCACCCATCACCAGCAGTTTCAATGATCTAATTAGACCCAAATTATTTTACGTCTTCGAAAACATCACAGATATTGTTGGAAAAGACACCGTGCATGTGTACAGTCTTGCCTGCAAGGAACTGTTTTATCCTGCCACAAGTGTATGAGCACAGCATTTCTGGCCCCGGGTGCCCTGCCACAGGGTGTTTTGCTCATGGGCAAAGCCAGCTGAAGCAGATCTCCGTGCCTGCCTGGAACGAAGCCTGCACGGGGAGGGCAGGCAGTAAAAGGGAGGTACTGCCTTCATCCTCCTCTGGCCAAACCCCCTCCCCAGCAAGCATCCTGCAGCCTTTGTGCTTGTTACTGCAGCCTTGCCACGAGGCTTCAGCTCCTAGCCGGGAGCAGGAGAGGAGCAAAAGCAGGAAACTTGCTCAATCCCTCAGCCAGAAACACAACAAAGCAGTTGATGGCCCCCTGATTTGTTACAGATCAGGCTGTCTGGCCAGGCCCCCACAGAGCTGCTCAGCCCCCACACCAGATAACACAAATCTATAAAACCTAACACATCGCAGGCACTCCTCCTGCCTCTGGCAGCATCGGGGTCATGCATCCAAAGTGGGTGGCCTCCTCCAAGCAGCATCTGAGCAGCATCTCCCCCATCTCGGTGAGCAGTTGGTCCAGCCAGAGGAGTTTAAGCGAGCACACAGGGGAGGCCTAGGAAGCAGCCCCGACTCAGAGAACAGCCAAAACGCTGCTGACAGCTGCGGGTCTGGGGAGAACAGTCTGATGAGAGACTTCTGCTGTTAGGTAGACTGAAACAATTAACAGAAATCTGAGCCCAATGGGAACAAGGCTAATAGCCTGATTATTCCCTTGCGAGTCATGCCAGAGAGACAGGCATTTATCCGAAACCCGCATTGGGACAGTGCGGGCAGGGGAAGGGGTGCAGGCAGCTACCGTGCCCAAAGCAACCCTGCAAGGCAGCTCCATTGGGGCAAGGTCACGGTGGTTTACAGGAGTCACGTGTACCTGTATACACTAACAGACATGTCAGTCACAGGCAGGGCTGTGCTCCTCGCTGCCTGTATGAGACTTTTTGAAGTCATACTGCCATAGAAAACGCAATGGGTAAAAGCACCATCCAGCTTTACACACCAGGTCCCTTCAGGAAAAATGAAGAATAATTAAGCACTGTGAAAGGTGTCTATGAGGTGGAATAGGAAAATAAACTGGGAGGTGAACGCGCCATCCTTTGCCTAGGAAGTGAATCCCCCAGTCTTCCCAACTGCTAAGACTATGGTATACGTAGCCCTGGATAAAATACAGAGAAAACAGGGGAGGCCCTCATGAGAAAGGGTGGATTTGAATATGTATTACAACTTCTAATATACTATTTGATTTACCCAACAGGAAAAAGAAATACAAAGGACAGGCTAAGAAGACACAGGTGTGGAGACCCAGAGTTGGGCTCTAGAGCCACCAACCACAGCCCTAGAAGCAGAGCAGATGCAGAGCAGCAGCTCATGACCCTAACTGGATCAATACAGCACACGCAGAGCTGAGCTATCACAGTCACAGGCACACACCACGACAGCCGCGAGATGCTGCACTGCATCAGGCAGGCTTATGGCTCAGCACAGCGCAGCTGCTGGATTCCCATTTCACAGGAGAGGAATGCCCAAAACAAACATCATCTTGCAGCTCCCATCCTGCAAGGCACTTATCACCTGCAGCCCCACAACTTGCCACGTTATCTTCCTACATTTGAAACACAGGGGCCTAAAGAGAAATTCAACCAAATTCCCTTAGCACCTGTATTCAAGAGCTGCCTTTTAGAAAGGCAACTCTGTTTGGGAGAATCCACTGCAGCCTGTAACTACGCTATGCAAATAGCTGAGTACATTTTATTTTCTCCAAAATGCATATTAAATCTAGCTTCAAATACTCCTGCTTCTGTTTCCAGCTGTGTTTGGGAGCAGAGGAGCCTCCTGCTACTTGAGTTCTGCACCTTGGAGAGACCTTGCATGACCGAGTCATTTGCTGACACCAGCCATGGGGAAAGGCCACATTGGCAGCAAAACATCTGCAGCACTGATGTCACTGGCTGAAAACCCTCTGACCCTCCATAGTCCTGGGTCCCGCTGCACTCATTTTTTTTTCTCCTCCATTTTTTAATCAGTGTGCCTCATGTGATCGATCAGAGGACTTAAAAGCAAAGCGAAGGTGCTCCAGCCCTTGGCGTGAACACTGAATGAGACAGCCAGTACCGCCTATGCAGGTAGCCCAGAGGGGATGCAGATATTAATTTAAAAATCACATTGTAAGGTTTGAATACTGTCATTTGTTTCAGCCTTTAATTCTCAGGTCTTCCATTTTCTTGTTCAATCTCAAGGAAAGAGCCTCGTGGCCAAGAACTCCCACACCGGTCCAGATCGGAAGGTTATGGATGTTCGGCGGTTTCATCCATCACTGCCTGTTGCAGATCCCCAGTGCTTAGTAATAGCCACTGTGCAATTAATTCTGTTGCAATAATAGGGCAGCACCAATTACTGAGCAGACACTTGTAGCAATAAAAAAAAAAAAACAAACAAAGTCTTACTGTCTAAGTCACAGCACAATAAGTGTCTCTCTTTTGAAGGACTTCCATCTTTATATTCCTACCTCTCAGTTTCTCATTATTATTATTTTTTTAACCTAATACAAGTCTCATTTGCAGAGCATTCATCCTGGAGCTATATATTCACCATCTGAGATGTGTCAGAACCAACAGTCCCTTGATCTGACTTGTATAACACAGAACATTGAGTTTTATCCATCCGGCTGTATACTGAGCTCAGCTCATGCCCAGATAAAGCAGGTCGCCCAGCAGGGCGGTCATGTTCTTCCAAAAGACATTGGGAGGCGAGAAAAAAGTACAGCCCTAATGAAAACCAGGACCACGGGGATCCAGAACGGTTTTAACAAAGAAAACTATGGGAAAGACGCACCTCTGGAGTGCCCCTACTTAGAAACCTCTGCCACTGCAAGTTGGGTGGCACTAAATGACAGTAGGGGATTTGAGAGGACAGAGTCCAAGGAAGAGAGAGTGACTATTACAGGGGATGACTCAGCAGGATTTCTAGCCAAACTAAGGGTTTTCCAGCAGTAACACCGCACGCTCCAATCTGCAGGCAATACCTGCAGGGGTAATTCCCCTCCACCATCCCCTCTTTTGAGGCCCACTGAAGAGACAGTTCAGTTTGCTGAGCTGCTGCAAACTACAGCCTAGTTTTAAGGCAGACCAAAACCAAGTTTTATTCTGGATTTTAAAACACTGTGGTTTGGCAAAAGCTTCATGCTTGGCTGAGCGAGCCCAGGCTCCCAAAGTATGCCATCCTGCCCGCAATCCTCCCATCAGCAGGCACTGTGCTCTGGAGTGGTGCAGCCCCTAATTACAAGCCATATCACACTTTTCTCTCTGCATGCGACTCCATTTTGGCAGGGCCACCTACTGAGAGGCCATATGCGCGCGCGCGCGTGCGTGTGTGTATTTGCTTTTGTGTTGACTGATCTCCACAGCCTGCATAATCTTCACCTACAGCCTGACCCTGTGGAGTAGGTTTTGGACAAGACCCACACCTCCGTACATAGTCCAGATTTAGTCCTTGTTTGCCAGTTCCCTTTAAACTCGCATCCCTGTGGTTCAGCTTGCTCGTGCCTTCCCTCTCTTCATGGTCTCTGCCGTTCTGTGCCTCCCACCCCTTGGCATGTCAGCAGTGAGATGATATTCTTCTCTCCAGTACACAGCTACTGTTGAATTCAGCACAGCCTGCAGAGCCCTATGGAGGGAAAGGATTTGCCCATAAGGGATTTTCCAAGTCACACCAGAAGGCACAAAGTCCTTGAAAGCTGAGCACAGATACTCAGTTGGATTTCTGAGCCCAGGAGAAGCAAAACACAACAGGAAAATGAATGAGGGCAAAAGAAATGGACGATCCCCCTGCAGCCAAGCAGGGAAGCATCCCGTGATGCAGCAGCATCCTGTGAACACCAAGCCTCTACTCACCAGCACATCTGTGCATAGAGCATTGACCAGAGTCTTTGCTTTAGGCAAAAAATTGGACTTTTAAAAGCTAAAACAAACACACTCTCCAAGTAAACTCCATCAAAGTGAAATTCTGATGAGGGCTTCACCACCCTTCTGCCTGCAGACACCCTCTCCATTCAATTCAATAGTCTGTCATGCTTGTTACTGGGAAATGAATTCCCTTCACACTGACATTTCATATACTTACTGATACAGCATATAATGAACACTCTGCCAACCCTGTCAGCCTCTTGCAAAACTTTTTATTGCATGTTTTTTCATTATTATAATTTTCTTTTTTTCATTATTATATTCAGATTTTCTTTCTGTTTTGTTTTGTTGTTGTTTTTTCTTTTTAGAAGAGTAGCCCAGGATAACAGATCTCACCATCAGGCTCCTCCTTCAGGCCAGGGTGTTGCACTGTGCAGTGCACAAATATCCACCACCACAGGCAGCCCTCAGGGCTCCCCAGGACAAGGCACCAAACTTCGCAGAAGATCTAGCACCAGCACTGCCAGGGAGCTGCAGAGATTTGAACAGGGGTAAATTATTAGGCCCTGACTTCGCAGTGCACTGAAGCACCTTCTCAGCATTAAGCACTCAGCAGTCCTCTGCTGTACGATCATACACCTTATTGACCTGGGGCTAACCACATCTATCCCATCAGCAGGATACTTACACCTAATATCTCTGACATTATGATGACTTATTCCACAGTTAGACTTATTTGCTTTCACTCCCCTACAGTGTCTAACATAAGAGAGTGGCAGAGCACAATAGCAGCTCCCAGGCATTAAAGCAGAAATACTCCTAATGAAAATCTGTAGAAGCTGTAGAATAATCCCTATAGCACTTCAGCTACAGGCTTGAGCACTAAGCTGGCTTTCAGCTCCTGCTAGCTTTATTTTGGGCTAGATGCATCTCTGATAATTAGCTTCTGGGCTGGGAATGGGTCTTAGGAGATGCACTCACCAGCAGCAAGTGGGACTTTTTTACCTCCTCTGGGATCATGGCCATCCAATGTAAATGATCACCTCCTCAGTTGACCTTTTCCTTTGGTCTAGAACATCAAATAAACAGAACAAACCACTCTGAAACTCCATGACAGGAGCCTGAGACACCTGAAATAACAGACAGAAGTGACAAGTACTCCCAAGAGTGGCTTTCCTTCTTTTCCTGCTTGACACTTCACTGTTCTCTTCTCTGCAGAAAGGTCTGATGCCTTTACACATTGTCTAATCTCACTTAAGAAAACCAGAAACCTCATGGACAGGGGAACCTGTTTTCTTAAGCTTTTAAAGGGCCATGAACTCCTAGATAAAAAAAAGGTGAGAGCACAAAGTGGTATCTGGAGCTTGTGCAATTTTTATGTTAACCACCAGATACCACAGTATGAAATGGAAACCCAACAACATGAAAATAACATTTTTGTCTCAATTTTTTCCCCCTCCATTTACAGAAGAATGGCTATATCGTATCAGATGAGAGGCCTATCAACCTGAGCATCCAGCCTGAAGATACCCTGTAAAGGGTAATCTGCCAATACTTCTTGAATACCTGCTCCAAGCCTCCAGCAATTGGGGCACCAGAAGAGGTTTGTGAGTACTCCTTGATGGATTTCCCCCCATGAATTTATACAAATGCTATTTGAACTTGCAGCACTCAAGGTAGCTACAGGCAGCCTAATGATGTGTTTCATGAAGAATATTCAAATATTCATTTGAATATTCCATCTGCTAGTTTTGTTTGAAGGCCCCCAATTCTTGTGCTGGAAGAGACAGCAAACAACATCTCCTTGTTCCAACTCTCCTCCCACTCATATTAGTACGACTAGTGACCTACAGTCACCTGTTGTGTAGGTTCCTTTCTGGTCTATTTAATCATTTAATCATTCCTCACATTCAAGTGCTTCCCATGTTGCTAATGCTTGCTGCTCCTCTCTGTGCCTTTCCCAGCTCAAAGAAAGCCATTTTTGAGATGGGAGTACAGAATTGCATTCAGCAGACGAGACAGAGCCCTAAGTATAGTCTCTATTTTGTTCTCTGCTCCTTTCCCACCAACCCTCTTGCTTTTTGACAGTTGCTGGGCTCTGCGATGCCATTTCCATAGAATAATTTACAGTAACCCCCAAGCCTCATTGAGGAAGGAGATCCCAGCTCAGAACTCATCGTTTTGTATGCAAAGCAACAACCGTCTTTCCCCATGTGCATCACTTCATTTATCTGCATTGAATTTCACCCGCTGTTTATTGCTTAGTCACTCCATCTCACAAGTTGGCTTTCCTTTTTACTACCCTTACTGTCATCATCAGTCTTTACACTCAGTCTTGACTCTTCTTCCAGATCATTTATGAACACGCGGAACAGGGCTGATGCTGGCACAGATCCCTGCAGAACACCACTGCTGGCCTCCCTCCCTTGCAGAGGTGAGTGGCTCTTCCTGCCTTTTGGTTCCTGTCTTTTAAGCAGTTGTCCATCAGATGACCTTTCCTCTTAGTCCATAGTGGCTTAGTTTCCTTAAGCTCCTTCATTGAGGAAACTGATCAAAAGCCTTCCAGAAATCTAAGTGGATTTTGTCAACTGGATTTACCTTGTCTACATGCTCTCTGATGCCTTCAAAGATTTCTAAAGAGATCTGTGAAGCTTGATGCCTGCCCTTTCCAAAGGACATACTGCCCTACTTATCCAGGTGCCTGTTGATCCTGTTCTTTCTTTCCTCCAGTTATCCCAGTTCAAGTATCTAATTCTCTGGACCGCCACAGAGCCCTTTTGAGAACCAACATCCCATAAGCTGCTTTTCATAAAACCATTTCTGATGCCAAGGCAGTTCGAACTGAAAGGCTGCCCATTGCAGTCAGTTCAGCTTTTCCATCCTTGAGTTAGGACTCATAGCCCACTAATAAAGATCTGGAACAGACTCCTAGTCATTTCTGCACTTGCAATATGGTTTGCACATCCTTTCTTTGAAGACATGTTAAGAAGGCAGTAGACACATTAGCATGAGGTGTCTCATCTTTGAAATGTCATGAATTGATCTGGAGTCTTCAAGAGCTGAAAAGTGCACCTCCCCAGCAAGGGATGCAATGCAGCCTGACCTTCTGAGCCCTCAGCTGTGTCCCCTGCCTCCTCCCCCAAAGAGCTTACAGCACCAGAAGGAAATGGTGGGCACAGCAGACTCAAAGTAGACATGATGCACATTTGAAGTCGCAGCACAAGAACTCTTTCAATACCTCCTCACTGAAAAGAGACATAGAACCCACGGCTAAAAAATTCTTACCCAGAACTATTTTTTAGCAGCCCACATGATGCTGTTTTATCCCTAACTCTTCCATTCCTGATGCACAGCACTTTTGAGAAGCTGGAGGTGCTGAGATCCAGTGAGAGCAAGTGCAGGGAGAAGCCCAGCGGCAGCCAGTGCACACACACCGCTCCTCCAGCACAGGCACCCACACCACCATCCCATCCTCCCCTCCTGCCACAAGGACATCTGCAACACACGTCCATCCTTTCCACGGGCACTGCCAAGACACAGCGCTGTCTTCCCGCAGACATCCTCTTTGAACACCACTCAAACAGGACAGCCACCTAAGGGAACTGCATCTCTAAACTAGCCCGGTGAACAATTCCCCAAGCTCTTCGAGCAACGTTCAGTGTTTCTGCAGTGCAGGGAGCAGCTCATTATACTCAGGGCTCAGCGGAGCACGTTCCCATGGAAACAGGCAGCCTTTTTATGTCTGTTGACAGCTTTGGATAGTTTTTCTCTAAAATGCTTGGACACAGAACAGGTGTCTCCAAGCCAGGCAGTTACCAGATAGTGCAAAGCTAGCACAGCTAGATAATGAGACAAGTGTTTATTTGAGATGAAACATTTTCACCCAGCGAGGGAGCCAGTCTGTAGCTGCATGGTCCCTGCTGCAGGGGCATGTAAAAGCATCTGCCATCAGCAGCCACGGGAGGGTGGCACAGGCTGCCCACACCCCACACGCTGCACGCTGGGACCAGGGACGTGGCTTATGCTGCCTTCCCTCCACTCCACAAATACTGCAGCAGGGATGGGAAATTGGCTCAACCGTACCAGGGGTGCAAGCAAAGCCTCATCACCACTGTGCGTGCTGTCAGGACTCTCCTGCTAAGCCTGTCTGACCAGCCAGGAGGAGTGATCTCGTTGCAAAGCAGCAAATAATCCCCCCATGCCTGTTCCTTTTCTTGTGGGGATGGACTTTCAGTGAAACAGCTCTGAATTGAAGGAAAAGGGTGGATTAACAAATGTGCAATAGCCACTTCTCCCCTTGCTCAAGCCAGCCATTCAGCATTTCCCCTCTTAACACCAAATAACCATCTTTTCTGTTTTGTTTCTTCTATAGCTCGGATTGTTACAGTGCCTGAGCTTCACCCAGAAAGCACCAAGTAATTTTGCACACGAATATTTGTAATCGGTAATGTGGTGTTACATCAAAAGTGATGTCGAGAAGTTATTCAGGTTTCCAAGTCAGGTGCTCAGAGAGTAGGCCATGCCAGATTTAAAATTGCCTGTGCAAATTTTATTAGGCCCACTTGTGCTCACACGTTATGGTACAGTCTAATTACCCAATTGCCTCCTATTTTTCCCTCAGAACACCTGCCTTGTTCACTGAATGGATAATTGTTCACTACAGACTTTTATGACCCTAATTATTATTTAGTACACAACATCCAAATCCTGTCTCAAACAAACAGAAAACTGCTCATTTCCTCTTGAACCTGGCTCAAGTTTTTTAACCAATGTGGCTGAAAACTTCAGAAATTTTTCATTTCTCATCACGATGTATCATATATAAATGATTTCATATATAATTCATTTCTCAGCAATGTCTGACATAAAAGTGAGAAACTAAGGCACATGGAGATTAAAGCTAAAGCTACTGAATGTAACAACTAGTTTTGTGATACTCCAGGCATCATCAGTCTGATGAACTCCAGAGCATTTAGTATCTTACTGACTTGAATACACCAAGTTAAACCTCCTATAAAGTTTCAACTGAAGTTATCTGCATTTCTACATATCAGCTCTACGATCTGCATTCAGAAGATGGATGCAGTTGCTGATATTTTCAGCTTCTTGCTCGGCATCACAGAAGACGCATGGCTAGAGATTCCCATCTTCCAACCTGGCCTGTGACTTTATGCCATGAGGCTGTTCTTTCCTGACCTCGCAGCCCTCACCACCCCGCAGCCCCCACCACCCATGCACTGCTTCTGCAGGAACACCTCTCTTACACACAGCGTGGGGCATCATCCGTCTCCATCCAAAACGCAGAGCCGTTCTGAGGACAGAGTTTCTGAAGGATGAAAAAAATCACCATTTCATCTTTTTAGTCCAAACGGAATGAAAAAGGCACAATGCTAAAGTTGTTTTCTGAATGAGTTCAGGGTGAAAAAAACTGTTCAGGGTCAAATGAAAGGTCTCATTTTTAGATCAACCCTCTTTGTTTCAAACTCTTTAACGTAAAATTCATTCCAATTCAAAGGAAAAATCAACCCTACAGCAGCCAGGGAGCAAATGCAAAATGTTGATGTTAAAAAGCATGCACTTCCAGCATTAAAAGTATTTTGGACATCAATACAATTTCACAAGAAAAAAAAATATCACTTTAATCCAAGCCATATTTTACGATGGCAATTAGTGCGACAAATATTTCTAACCAGCTCTCATTGCAAGCACTGAGCAAGGTAGCAGGCAGAATAAGTAACGTGTGACCATGTTATTAAAGGTTGTGCAAGAGAACTCAGCATGAAACAAAGAGCTGTCCCTAAACTTATGCATTTTAAGTGCTTGATAGGGCAACCTTATCACACTCTTTATCACAGGGGCTGCTTTTCTTTGGGGTTCACTGGAACCTTTCTGCATGCCAGCCTGAAAAACTGGGAAATCGCTAACAGGGAGCATACCACAGGGATCTCCACCTCACAGCAGATGCACCCACGGAGCAGAGTTTGGGCATTTCAGTGCAGTAACCAGCCCCACCCAATGCCGCACTTTCCTCTCCTGGTTCCCAGAGGGAAGATGTTTCATACCTATTTTATTTGTAGCAGAGGGTCAGAAGGATGCTTCATCCTGTTGTGTTGCTGCCGTCACAATGACAAAGAGGTAGAATGAAGTAAGCGTATACAAAACATTTGGAAGAAAGGGCTAAAATTGAGGAAAACAAAGCCATCGCTGAAAAAAGAAAGATAAATGGTATTATCAGCAAGAAGATGAAAAAAGAAAAGAAGAAACACCTAGAGACAGAACATGGGAAGTGCTTTCTTCTTGTAAGACTGGCTTTTCACTAGAGCCTGAAATGTTTAAGGTAAGAGGAGATTTGTGTGTATTCCACTGACTATGCGGAAACCATTCCCCAGCTTTCACCCAAGGACTGACAGCTTTTGTCCCTCAGCCTCCAGCCCCCCTGCACTCTAGAAGCCTCTTTCACCTGTGCTATAGCCAGACAAACAAGACACAGCCTTCTCACAGCAGCCAAGCATCCCTCCTCTGCTCCGCAGGCCCTCTCCCTCCATTTGGGATCTGCAACACCATTCCCCCACAAAACCTCCAAGGGGTCCTCAGCCCCCGCTAGCCTTGCTCATGTGCATCACGAATGCACCTCTGAGCAGCCTCTGCTTTTAATTTCCACCTGGTAGTTAACATCTGGGTGCATGCAGCTGTCCAGTTTAATCATGCCTCTCAGCTCCCTCTGCTGTCACAGGGTCTCTCCCGTGGACAGTTTTACTACAGCTTCACATGATTTGCGCTGGGGAGGAGGGCTGGAAAGCAGCTTGGTCTTCAGCACCTTTCAAAATCCCACTCAAACCCAACACTGCCCATTGATATGAGCTGGTGCAGCTCCATGCTGTGCAGTACAGAAGAAACATGTGCTGCCTGGAGGTGAATGGACTTGCTTTCTCATCTTGCTTCAACTTGAGGATGTTGTGTCCCGTCCCTGACACTCTTCCCAGCTCTCACACGGTGACCAAAACTGTATGATAAACCATGGTCCCACTCTTTTGGAATGAGAGGCAGAGCTATTGAACCCTTTCCAAAGGAGACTTAAAAATATTCATGGTTCATGAGACAAATTCGCTTCTTATTATTCAGCTCAGCTATAGTTAAACCAATTTAAGCTACACAACATAAGAGTTATTAAAAAAGATCTGTGCCTGTCAACTTTTCATTACATTACTGCTCAACATTCACCTTGGAAAAGAAAAAAGAGTATACTAAAATTAAACTATGTTAAAGTGTAAACCAGGCACGGAAGAGGAAGAAATTTAAACACTATCACTGGAACACAGCTTGCACAAGCTGCCCTCTCTCCCCTCCCAACCCCAGCCAGCCTGTTAGAGCCCAAGGGCATCAAACAGCAATTCAAAGGAACACCACCACTGCACTCAATTTTGTTATTTATGTTTTCCTTTGAAACAGATATCATTGCTGAGGCTGTTTCTGTCCTCCTGGTAGGGGTCACTTTCTCAGGTAGAGGCTGGACTGGGCACCCGTTTGCTGCCAACAAGTGCCGTTCACCACCACCACCTGCAGGGGCCGCAAATCGGAACCGCAGCTTTTCACCTTCCCCAGGAGGATCTTTCCCTCCTCCTCATCCCAGGCAGCAGAGGAGGAAGAAAGTGCTGCCCTTCTGTGCCCCAAAGGGGTCTTTTTCCTTCAGAAACCAGTGAGCACAACAGCCAAATTACTGTTCTTTATGTATCTCATGATGTTTATTGTCTCACAGAGCATCACACTAAAACTGTCCCTCTCCAGCTGCTGGGCAGTGCGGTTCCCACTCCGCTTTACTGGCGAAACTGGTCATCCACCTGCATGGAGCAGAAAAATCAACCAGGCGAGGACAACGCAGGGCTGCGGGACAGGGGGAGCGGGAGATTCACACTGAGGTGCTCCTCGTGCACACAAACTTAAGAAAAGAAAGACTTTTCTGAACTCGGCAGCCCCATGCTGTGCAGTACAGAAGAAACATGTGCTGCCTGGAGGTGAATGGACTTGCTTTCTCATCTTGCTTCAACTTGAGGATGTTGTGTCCCGTCCCTGACACTCTTCCCAGCTCTCACACGGTGACCAAAACTGTATGATAAACCATGGTCCCACTCTTTTGGAATGAGAGGCAGAGCTATTGAACCCTTTCCAAAGGAGACTTAAAAATATTCATGGTTCATGAGACAAATTCGCTTCTTATTATTCAGCTCAGCTATAGTTAAACCAATTTAAGCTACACAACATAAGAGTTATTAAAAAAGATCTGTGCCTGTCAACTTTTCATTACATTACTGCTCAACATTCACCTTGGAAAAGAAAAAAGAGTATACTAAAATTAAACTATGTTAAAGTGTAAACCAGGCACGGAAGAGGAAGAAATTTAAACACTATCACTGGAACACAGCTTGCACAAGCTGCCCTCTCTCCCCTCCCAACCCCAGCCAGCCTGTTAGAGCCCAAGGGCATCAAACAGCAATTCAAAGGAACACCACCACTGCACTCAATTTTGTTATTTATGTTTTCCTTTGAAACAGATATCATTGCTGAGGCTGTTTCTGTCCTCCTGGTAGGGGTCACTTTCTCAGGTAGAGGCTGGACTGGGCACCCGTTTGCTGCCAACAAGTGCCGTTCACCACCACCACCTGCAGGGGCCGCAAATCGGAACCGCAGCTTTTCACCTTCCCCAGGAGGATCTTTCCCTCCTCCTCATCCCAGGCAGCAGAGGAGGAAGAAAGTGCTGCCCTTCTGTGCCCCAAAGGGGTCTTTTTCCTTCAGAAACCAGTGAGCACAACAGCCAAATTACTGTTCTTTATGTATCTCATGATGTTTATTGTCTCACAGAGCATCACACTAAAACTGTCCCTCTCCAGCTGCTGGGCAGTGCGGTTCCCACTCCGCTTTACTGGCGAAACTGGTCATCCACCTGCATGGAGCAGAAAAATCAACCAGGCGAGGACAACGCAGGGCTGCGGGACAGGGGGAGCGGGAGATTCACACTGAGGTGCTCCTCGTGCACACAAACTTAAGAAAAGAAAGACTTTGAGTGCATTCACATCTTTTTCTAAGTCTGCTCAAGCTAACCTCTGAGCTCTTTAGGGAGCTCATCCTTGCAGTGAGTAGCAGAAATGTTAACAATCTCATCTTTACGCTCAGAAGGCGAAGCAGAAGACAGTAAGTGATTCTCCAAGAGAGAAGGACAAAATCAGCCCAGCACAGAGCCCTAACCACTCCACCACCCTTTCCTTCCCTCTGACCAGAAGCCACTCTACTGTGCAAGCAAAGCCTTACGCTGTTACGTGCCATGCTGCAGGGCAGATACAGACACAGCCCTCATGGCAGTGGTCAAACATGGTGTGCCACCTTCTTCAACCTGGCACTGAAACCATCCCTTTTGCACAGTGCCAGGCTCATATCTTTGTCCCCAGCCTTCAGTACACACCAGGCGGGCACAGTGAGGGCTGTCCCATTACCGCTGCTATCAGCTCCCCTCCCTCCCAACACTCACCCTCCCCAGCAGCTGCCGGAATAATGCCAAGTTCAAAGGGCCAAAGAGGATTATTTATCTGCATTTGATGTCATATGAAATCCTCATCTAGCTCCGCTCCCAAAGCCCTATGTCCTAGTTAACCATTTTGCAGGAGAAAGGCATGCAGTTTGCTCCCTGCCACCCAAGAAGCCAAATGAAGGCAGCGAGAGCTGCATATTTCTGTTATTACTTGTTCCACTTGAGTGAAACTCCACAATTAGGCAATAGCAGGAGGCACTTGCTCTGAGCAAACACATAGCTGTGAACACACCGAAACTATAATCCCCTTGCAGGGAATTATGCGATCTGCAGGGCAGAGGGAAAATCCAAAGCTCCTGGTGATGAGAAAGGAGACAGAGCAGGGAAATAAAGATCGAGAACTCTAAGCTTTACATCAAATCAGATCACTCAACTGGGCAGAACGATTCAAAGCCAGCCCAGCAACAGACTGCTTCACGGTAATTGTTTCACCGAAAGGCAAGAACAGGGGTTGCTTAAAACAACTATAAAAGGTTTTCAGATATTTGACAGTGAAACTGCTTTCCTGCTGGAACCTTTTCCCACCACCCTACACAGCGAACTGTGGTCAGGCAGCATGTACTTGTTAGCTTGCTCACGAGTGCTGTCTTACGGGTGCTCACGTCTTTAAGGAGATATAAAACAAAAATAAAGCATTTGTTTTCAACAAAATTGGCTAGAGATCTGATCCTATGACCCTTCTGCCTACAAGAAGCCTTTACTCACTTGGCAATTCTGTTGACTGCTTGTCCAAGAATCACTTTGCACGTGGAAGGGCATCAGACTGTGAAACAGAATTGCACATGATTTCTCCAGCAAGAGATGGAGTACAGGTTTCAGCCAGTGCCAGCCTGAAGTCAGCAAAGAAATCCCAGAGGCTGTATCTAGAAGGCACTATGTGCTAAATGTGAATCCAGGACTGCAACCCAAGCATGCAGCTAGGATTCATTACGAAGTGGCACCTGCTTATCCTTTGTAGGAATCCTGGGCCCTCATTTGCAGGAGTAAGTGTACATCGCATCACCGAAGAGGACAGAAACACTATGCACTCACTGGAGGGAGCTGACAGGCACTCAGACCAGTGTGCTAGTGGGAATTAGGCAAAGATGAGCTGGACTCCACAAAGATACAAGCAGGTCCATGGTATCCCACGTGTGAAATACAACCCCTGTGAGACATTCACAGTACACTCATCCTGGGCTTGGTGGCTCTTGTGTGTCTGAGCCTCAAAGGGAAGGAGAGTCAGCATGAGTTTGTATGTGTCACAGGATGCTAAGACCGCTGTAACTTTTCTCTAGTGGGTTTTTGAGCTGCTTCCTGTGACCAAGGCTTGGGTCCTGGGGTATTTTGCCTGTCCCTGGCCATTACAGGCAGTGACTAGTTGGGAGAGAGGAATCCCTGCTGCTTTCTTACTCATCAGTTGTGGAAGGATGAGAAAAGGTTTGTATTTCTCCTCTAGAACCGTGAATTGACGCTGTGGGGGTTAGGCACTCCCCTCTTCACCCCCAAGGAGAGGAGCAGATCCACAGAGCAGGCTCTACTCTGTAAGCACTCCCTGCTGCCAGCACCTAAGTGACCGATAAAACCTGGGACTGCAGTATTGCTTCCCATACTGATACTTTACTACTAAGGGGCATAATGAATGGGCCTATCCTTAAACCACAGGGTTTCTCCACAATTTCTGTGGAGAATTAGCACGGTGTTACAACAGAAACAGCAATTCTTCAAGTACGGAAAGCACCTAAAGACTTAAATGCTGCAAGCAATTGCTAAGAAACACATTTAAATGGAATAATACTCCCACTAAGTAGATAACAGGATAAACTTCAGAAAACAGGATAATGCATGAAGATTTACAGCCAATATTTTGGTTTGGTATTTTGTTCCATTTCTACATATTCTGTGCTTACAAATGTTAATTTGCATGTATTCTGTGTGCTCACAAATGTTGATTCTCTTTGTAAAGCAGATCCCAGAGTCTTTCACAGCACCCAAGGCATAAGGGTAACACATGATTAGCAGAGAATAGGCAGTTAGTGGCTGTGATTACACTTGTGAGAGCTGGACAGCTGTCCCAGTCCCAGATAAGAAACTGTTAGATAAGAAACTGTTAGATAAGAACTGACTAATGTGAACCCATCAGGGAAAGGAGAAACTAAGATACTTATGGCCTAGAGCGTTCCTGCCTAAAGAACCTAGCCAAATCTAAGACATCTGAAAGGTCCAAGTCGACCAGGTTTTCCTCCAAAAGATAACAGCAGAACTGGACTTTGCGAGGATGTAACCAGCCAGAGGTAGGTACAAATTCTGTCAGGTTCATAAGACTATCTTTTAAAACAAAATTGAAAATCTGTATTTTATAGCACTTACAGCAAACACAACGTGATCTCTGCTTTAAGATGACCACTTCTGGAACACTGCTGTAACCTACAGCACTTTTTCAGGAATTGTTTCACTTACATCCCCACTTGGGGTTTTGAATTCCAAGTAACCCAAAATTCAAAAGGCAAAATAAAGAGTATCTGAGGTTTCCACAGTGAAACAATGAGGATCCCTACGAAAGAAAGGAGAAACATACACATCTGCAACTCTTCACTCATATACAGGGTTTTTTATATGTATATAATACATATATTTTCTAGCTTCAGCTGCTTAACTTCAGCTTCGCATATTAGACCCTCTCAAACGGGATTAACCATGCCCTGATTGCTGCACTCTCCACCGATTACAGTTTAGGTTCAGTCAGCTCACAGTACACGCCTCAGCTTTAGACAAACACCTAAAGTTAAGGAAGACGAATCCTATCCATGATGCACTTCTGTCCACCGCAACATGTTTGGAGGCTGAGCTCTGTCGAAGCTCCTGGTGGTTGCACAGATTGCCTTATGTCCCAAACTTTGACCTGAGCTTTTGCTCTTCAGCAAAAATTAACAGAGCAAGGGAAGTTGCACTTCTTTAATTACTCACTTATACAGGTACAGGTCTCACTATCTCTTAATATACTGTCCCAATGCCCCTCTGAGAGTAGGGTATGGCTAACATTCCCCATTCACAGGCGGGAAATAAAGGATAAAACCGCTGCCTTGTGAAGATTCTGGAGCTCACCATGTACAAGACTACTGTTTCAATTCATAATTTATCTTAACTTTCCATGAAACTGCTGCTCTTCTAGTGCTATAAAGCCACTGCAGCTGACTGTACATATCAAGTTAAGCACCGGAAAAACTCAAGCTATTTCCTGCTCCAGGGCTAGCATAGGATGGATCGCTCTTTAGCCCCACATAAGCCCAAAAGGTTAGTGCTCAGGCTGAAAGGCGTTTCAAAGGGCTGGCCTGATTTCCCAGTTTTGTATTGGGAATCTCCCAGTAAGAAGTGTTAATTCAGTAGAGGGACTTAATTCCATACAAGCACGCATATATTGCTAAGGAAATGGCATTCAGCACCAAAAGCAACAAGTGCAGAAAAGAAACTGGGAAATGGCTGTTGCCACATGGGAAATGCTCAAGAGTTAAGCTCTGGGTGGGAAGCAGATTTCCTGGTCCTTTTCTTCAAGGTCAACATCTGCGCATGCGATTTGTAGCCACCTTAATCACTAGTTTGGTCTTCCACGGCTCTTGGAAAGTTTTCTGGCTTAAGTAGTAACAAATCTCTTGAAGTTACCAGGTATGTGCGTGTACTGAGGCTGAACAGCCAGCAGGAGTCTGCCTTGATGCAAGCTACCTTCTACAATAGTAAAACCTTTCCCTATCTACCCTTCCTTGCTCAGAATCCAGCTGGATTCTTATTTCCCTCCATACTTCCCAGTTCTTGTGATTCAAAGTACATGGAGAACACTCCAGAGGCACTAGCTATATTTTCTCTCCAGTGACTAATAATAACCCAGGTCAAAATTAAACAGCTGACCCAGATCCAACCTCTCTTGTATCTCTCTGCCTCATTGACTCCCCATTTCTTTCTACATCTCATCTGAAAATATACCTTTTCCTCCCTTGGCCACAGCTGTTAATTTCTATGTGTGTGTGTATGTGTGTTGTTATTTATTATTTAGCACTGCAAATCACCTTATGATGCAGTTTTCATGAAAGGCACTACATAAAAGGAAGCTGCTTTTGAATATTTTAGGAACCTGGCATTCTGCTATTGATATTCTAATTCCATTTATTTGAAAATCAAGTCAGGCCCCAACAGGTTATTCAACAAATTAATAAATGTTGCAGCTTTTGTCTTCCAGAGGGTTTTTAGCCCCTGGGATTTGCACTTTCATGTTTTTCTCTGGTAAAGTCTGCTGCATTTGTTTGTTTAGGAGAGGAGACCTGATGTTCTTGTGTGATCCCCTGACTCCAACAGCTGGGGCTTGAAAAGTAAACAAACATTGCAT